>NC_053170.1:49069661-49427161 GCF_016835505.1 Polypterus senegalus | reverse complement strand
ATATTCAATACATTTATTCTGCTCCTTATTGCAATACAAAAATGGCATTTATCTTTAATTGCTTTTTTTGGCAGAGCAAGTAACAAATCAACAGCGACCAGTCTGAACAGAAGCCCTCGTGAATGCACTGAAGTTGGGAAGGTGACACGTCACTACTCGGAGCTCCAAATAGTACGAGAGCTTAGAATGGAGCTTAAACAAGTTCAGTTAAGGAGGGATGAATATAATAAATGTGTGGCAATTAATATTGTAAGACCTCCAATATGCAAAATTGAGTCAAATTTAAGCAAAGTTAACAAAAAGACAAATGCACCTTTACTCCCCGGTCAATGATACAGCTGGAATGCTTACATGATTTATGCACCGCACTCCAGTTATTCCACTCTGAGGCACAGCCACATCCTGAAGTGACTCTGAGGCACACTAGCAGGAGTCCAGCATCAGTTACCCCAAATTTGCCTCAGTCCTAATCGGTGTGTGTGTGAGCTGGCTAGGCACAAATGTGTGAACCTGTCTGTTTGTCTCATGGACTCATTCTAATGACGTTAACTGCTGATTATACTAAGGGTAATTTAAAATAGATCGGCAATGTGTCTTTTGAAATGATTGCAAGTCAGTGTAAACTTCCTAAGAGCATCTTCAAGAGTCCACATGCTTTACAAAAGACTAGTCTAGAATCGCTCATTGTATTCACAGCACTTACTGTATGTAAAGGAATCCATGACCACTCGATATTTGGTGTACCACTTAATGAAAAATTCCACCAAACAGTGTCTCTGGACTTGTTAATGTATGTTGAAATCACATTCAGTCTTCATCACTGGCACCTCAACTGCCCATTTGTGAACACTTTGATTCACAAAGTATACAGCATCAAGCACACGCTGCCTCAGCCATGCGCACAGTCTATTGAACTGCTCTCACACGGCAAACGCTTTAGAGCTTTTCCTGTACAGACCTTGTGGTTCAGAAACAGTTTCATCCCAAGAACTATAAATGCACTCAATCAGTCCATCAAATGCTCCTGGTAGAACTGTTTGTACTTATTAGTACAATCACCTCACTGTAACTTGTGATACAGTTATAAGATTGCACAACCTGAGCCACTTTATAAAGAGCGTATTTACATATGATGACAATATCATTTTTAAGATGAAATGCAGCAAAATATGTTATTATATTATACAGATTAAATGTTAACATCATTTAAATAATCTATATTGTTAATAAATAAAATGTGAGAACACTGTCTCAGCCCTAGCAAGAAGCTAGCGCCCCGTTCAGGGATTGTTCCTGCCCAATGCTGTATTCTTGCTGAGGCTGGTGTGATACTGGAAGGATGGATGGGTAGAATAATTAAACATGTACTACGAAGATATTTCAATGTTCCTTAAAAGTTTTGAAGAATCGGCATTCTAAGCTTACAGATGGCTTAACATCTATTACAGAGCTAAATTGTGTGGCGATTGGGTACTTGGAGAAAGAAAAGGAAGGACAGGAATTGGGGGTTAGTACGTTTGAAAGAGACAGTACTGCTGAAAATTATTTCATCGAAGGTCGTGCATGGCGCAGCAAGCATCCTGCGGGAGGCAGGAACAATCTCTTGATGGGGCGCCAGTTTGTCACTATCACTGCACCACCGTGTTCCCATGTTTAATAACATGCTTTAACTCCTATCATCGTGAAAATTACATCAAGTATACATCTCAGTATTTTAATTATTCAGAGAGCTGTAATATCATGAATGTAATGGATTCTGTGTCCTGTCAGAGGAAGAGAAAGCCCATTTAAGAAGCACATAGTGATTCACACACATAGAGCACATAAAAGAACACATACAAAACAAGGCATTTAACATGCTACTATAGTTACGATGGTATTTGAGAAACTAGTAAATTAAATGATTTAAAAATGAAGTTTATGATGTTCTACTTTAATGACAAAGCAAACTACATGATTAAAGTGGTAATTTCTAGATTAACGTCATTAAATGTCGATTGACATTTTGTGCTTTTGTCTCGCTGTGTCCCTATTTTTCTTTTCTCTGTACCCTAATAAGCTTTCATATGACACTCAGACAGTGGGTTACAACTCACCTTTTCACGGCAATTTTGATATCTGACAACTTTTTATTTCGGGCACTGTGCGACTTTGTTAAATTGAGCTTTTGATTTTCTCCGACACTTTATGTCACTCGATCAACTTCCTTTTGTTGTTTATACCACTGTTCAAACCAACAAATAGTACAGTTTTTCCTTGCCTCCACTTGGTATTCGCTAAAATTCTTCTATTTTCCCCCATGGCTTTTGCCATTGTATTTTCACAGAATGCTGAGCTTAAGGGCTATTTAGATTGATTTGCATATTCAAAGAGGCGTAATTCTGGGAGGAGTTTGGGTGGGGTATCGGGCGCGTGCATTACGTTTCACGTTGACCGGGATTTATGGAGTGGAAGAACGTGGAAGAACGTGGAAGTTGGCGTTCGCACAGATTTATGCATCTGGATTTTTTTGTGTGCATGCACATTTCCCCTTTTGTCCGTACCCCATGTTTTAGTGTGAATTCTATGCACGACGTTATGCATGAGGCCCCAGGAGTGGTCAAATCAATCATTTTGTAAATTCTTAAAAAGAAGGAACAACCAGGTGAGCTCAGCAACTCCAGAAGGCCTGAATAATCATGGAAGACAACTGTTCTGGATGATAGCACAATTCTGTCCTTGGTGAAGAAGAACTCCTTCACAGCAGTTAGGCAAACTAAGAACACTCTCCGAAAGGTAGACCTATCATTGCCAAAGTCAACTATCAAGAGAAGACTTCATGAAAATAAAGACAGAGGACTTACCACAAAGTGCAAACCACTGATAAACCTCAAGCATAGGAAGGACAGATTAGACATTTTTGAAAAGCCTGTCCAGTTCTGGAACAATTTTCTTTGGACAAAGGAAACTAAGATCAATATATACCAGAATGCTGGAAAGAGAAGGGTATGGAGAACAAAAGTAATGGCTCCTGATCCGATGAATATCACGTCATCTGCGAAACGTGTTGAAGGCAGTGTTATGACATGATCATGCATGGCTGCCAATGGAAGTCAGTCACTGGTGCTTATTGATAGTATGACTGCTAGCAGAAGCAGCAGGATGATTTCTTATGTGGTGTGTGTCTCAGTCTTTCCATATTTGTGCTCGTTACACTATTATTCCTGCTGTTGTTATGAATTGGCCCAGTTGAACACATGACTCTACAGTACTTCATGAGAGTGGCTTATACCTGTTATTTGAACATAATCACATTCCTTTTAATATTATTATAATTGTAAGACATAATTTCGAAGAAAAAGAGAGTATTCAATATATAACATAATTTTTGAGAATAAAAGTTAAAGGTCACTGTGAGGACACAGAGGTTATTAAAGAGAGTTGGAAGGCAGTTTTGAAGATAGCTGATGTTTAGAAAGTCAATTTAATTGTGTGTCACAAGCCAAAATAGGATTAGGAGTCAACTAAAGGGCCTGAATAATGGCTACTCAAAATCCAATCAGGGGTGGCGGGGTGTGCTAATTGTCTTTCTCGATCCCTTGCAGACCATTCTCGGGAAATCTTGCATAATTCCGGAGGCTGTGATGACATCACTTCCGGCTCAGGTGCATCTGATGATGTTACTTCCAGTTCCACCTCTGATGATGCAACTTCCGGTTCTGCCTATGATGTCATCATTTCCAGTCCCGTCTCTAAGAATGTCATTTCCTGTCCCGCCTATGATTACGTTGCTTCCAGTCCAACCTATGATGACGTCACTTCCTACACTGGCCTTTAAAGTGGCCATCTTGTCTCTGTACCGGCAGTTCAGTTGTGGACTCCAATCTGGAAAGATCTGTAATTCTATAGGGTGTTCCAGATCTAATTATGCAATTTTCATTATGCTATAACTTGTTCAATTTATTACATAGGAAATCACCCGAAAAATCCCGGACGATCGAGAAGTGTGCGAACTGACGACATGAAGAATTATCTTCTCGCCGAGCTGGAATCGTCCCCACTTAAATCAAAGTCATCTAGACGATCTGGATCTGCATAATTAGATCTGGACCACCCTGCATTCTCAATTTCAATTTTGCAGCCAGGACATATTATACGGGTAGCTGCCGCAAACCTTCTTTATGTCTCATTGTGGTTTTTTTGACAGTGGAAGAGAATAATGTGCCTCTGTCTGTTTTTCTTCTTCGTTATCATGACAACGACCCAAAAAGGGGAATAAGAATCGGAAGAAGATTGTTACACTACCAGATGTCCTGGTGAGTGGCATATTAAAGAAAAACATGCCTCACTAGTGTTGTTAGTACTATATAGATGGCAGCTTACATTATTTTTCTTTTTTTGGTCAAGCCTTTGCATATCTACAAAGTGCCATTTTGAAATTCGTGGTGCCATAAAATCCTGACAACATTCATTCTCAAATGTAAACTACTTCTTGCTGGGAATGGATCTAGGACATTTCATAACTACTCCTCATGTTGAAGTTCTAACTCTAATCATATTTTTAGTGCAATTCCTAGGAATAATTTGGAGATGCATGATAAGTATGGACACTGATAATAAAAGAGGTGGTATAGTCTAGCAACTAGGCCATTCCCTCCAGTTCAGTCTTCACTTCTGTCTCCCTGAATCACTTCTTCTATTATAATAACAGAAAATTACAGACAAAGTATCTGTAAAGTGTTCTAAAATGGCACTGCAGAAAGGTGCTATAAAAATTAAGGTTGTTTCATGCTCCAGGTGCGCACTATGATTTACCTAACAATACCTTTGAAGTGAGCCCTTAAAAGATGGCAACACAGAGCTCATGTTAGCACTCTGGCATGTCTTTAAGAAAGCCAATTCAGCAAGTTTTCAGTGAGATGACAAAACATGAACAGGAAATGAATGTCTATTGTGGCACTTGGCTGGTGTGGCACATCTTGGCTATCACTTGCAACTTGTTTGTTTTGAAACAATCTCCAAGGGGATGAGCACAGCAAGGAGAAATGTCATCAAGACTAACTAGCTCGGTCTCTGACCTCCACCTTGGGCTATATCAGTCGTCAGATTCCTCAAAAGTGTCAAAGGAACCCATTCATCAGATTTCGTTTGAGTAACTGATGAAACACTGGTGGAAAATGAGGGCAAGTGACTTGAAGAATAGAATAATTCAAAGATGGAGTGCACTGAACAGGCATGTCATTAAAGTAGATACTGAGCCATATTGTGAAAAGCAAGTAGAGTGACAGCATCCCAGGCCAGCTGTGGTGTACAACCACAAGTTGAATTGCAATCTGTGGCCATGAAAAGGCTTGTTTTTAAAATCAGTTACTTGATGCTCTGGTCATTGGACACATGCTCAGTGTCAGTTTGCATTCATGCCACTTGATACCTTTCCACAGGATTGATGGAGATGAACATTATACTGTCAAATACATTTTACAATCCATCAATTGATGCTTCAGTTCTAGTAAACCCCCTTTGCCTTTTTCAGGAGCAAGGGACCCTTATTGGCATTTTGATGTCAAAGTGGACTTTGTTTTCATAATCAGTATTTCTTAGTATTTTCTTTTAAATATAGTTTTCTGGCAGAGTAAACATGTGCACTCGTATGGGTGGAAGGACAATCCCTAAAGATACAAGAGTAACAATACTATTTAAAAACTAGTCCAGAGTTATTAACTGAATGGACACCTTGTGTTTTTACCAACCTTTTTATGTCAACACATAGACAATTGAACATTGAGAGCCATTCCAGGAAAGTCCGCAAATAATGAATTAACTCTCTGAGTTATTTTTGAAATCATTAAAGGAAGTTGACAGAAAGTCACTTACTGGAAAGCAGGTGACAATTATAATTTGAATATATTTGGATTAAACATTCTGTGTTGAATACATTATACTCCAAACATTGCTCAAGGTCTTATGGGACTACTGGACCTTCTTTCTTCTCAACTATAGCCTTGCCGCAGGTGAAACAAATCAGATCGATGATGATCTGCCAGCATTCAAGCTTTATGGAGTTTGCTCACAATAGCAAAGCCAACAACAAAGGGTGTGGCAGCTGATCTGCTACTAAACAAAACAAAAAAAAAAACCTGAAACACTTCCAGTTTCCTTCATTCTAGTGTGCTTTGTTACAAGAATGGTAGCATTTCTTCTGTTGCCTGCCAAATTCTGCATGCTTCTTCTAATATGTGTCAATTTCCCCTTGGGATTAATAAAGTATCTATCTATCTATCTATCTATCTATCTATCTATCTATCTATCTATCTATCTATCTATCTATCTATCTATCTATCTATCTATCTATCTATCTATCTATCTATCTATTAATCATGAAAGTCCGGTCCACACGATGGCCACATCGGGATGGTCGATGCAGGGGTATTCTGAGATGATATAAAACTAAATGATGGCTGAGTTAAGAGGAAAAATGAGGAGATTTTCAGTTTCCAGCTGGAGTCATGCTGTCAAGATGTGCAACTATTTGAACACCTTTTTCTCTCATTGCACCTTTGTTATTTCCTTATCTTTTATTTCTATTTCTCCTGCTGCTGCAGTAACATGATGCCATGTGCTTTGCATGTACAAAGGTGTGTGATGTTACAAATGAAATTTAATTTAAATGCAGTTCATGCCAACACTGTCTGCACTTTGACTGGTGTTGGAGAAAATTATTTCAAATACTATTTAGAAAGTATAAGAGAAAGAAGAACTTGGAAAAATTATATATGCATTTACTTACCTGACATCTTTATCCGAGGTGACTTATAACATTTATGATACAATTAGTTACATTTCTTTTGTTGTTTTCCAATTGGAGCACATGCAGGTCAAGTGATTGCTCATGGGATTTGAGCCCACAGCCTCAGTGTTTGAAGGCCGAACCCTTAACCTCTACACCACACTGCTTGTTTCTCTTGTTCTCTAGTTTCTCTTGAATTTTTGCATATTAGGGACCTGACACTGTGGATTGAATAGGAGTTCTGGGAAAAATCTAGTAGAAGGACCTTTTGCTTTGATTTGTTTTGACTCTGTTTCAGATGTTCTAAGGACCTCATCATTTGCTGCTAAAATCCTAGTTTTAGCCCTTTATGTTCTGGTATTAGTCAAATTTGAGGGTTAAGTTTTTCTTCTCTTCCATTCAAGGAAAAATATTTGGGAGTCTAGGGACCATAATACATTTTTTTCTTTTTTGTTTGTTATGATTTGAAACTCTTCTACATTTTGGCACATGCAGGTACAAAAAACAAACCACACTGACACATTTAGGAGGGATATGTTCAAAATGGGTGGCGCAGTGGTAGTGTTCATTACATGGTTTTCCTTGTGTGGAGTTTGCATGCTCTCTCCATATCTGCTTAGGTTCTTGCAGGTGCTGTGGTTTCTTCCTACAGTCCAAAAACCTGCACATTAGGTGGATTGGCAATGCTAAATTGGCCCTAGTGTGTGATGGAATGGTGCCCTGTCCAGGGATTGTTTCTTCCCTGCAGCCTATGCTTGCTGGAAAAGGTTCCCGCTCCCTGCGACCCTGCTCAGGATTAAGAAGGCTTAGAAAATGCTATGGTATGTTCAAAATGAAGTCTTAAGAAAAGGACTGTTGTACAGTTTGGTTAATATCAAGGGTGTTTTCTTTTTAATTATGCATTACTTAGTTTAGTAAATGTATTACTTATTATTGTTATAACGATATTTATAAAGTAATTGCAGCACCCTTTTGTTTCTTGCTTTTCTTTTGGATGATGCCATTTTCTGGTGTGTTAGTACAGTTGTGGCTATATTGTATTGTTCTCATCAGTGATGTCTGCTGCTGGTCAGTTGGGATGTGGCACGTGATGTGTTTTTTTTTAAGAAGGAGGCACGCAGCAGCTATTATCCTAATTTTTGGATAACACTAGAATTACTAAAGCCTATGAGAAAACTCGTAAATCCAGCCCATCTTAAATCTTTTCTCACCTCTCTGTCAGCGTCTTTTGTCCAGTAAATGTGTTGATAAACAGCAAGCAGCCTGCTATCCCATCCCCCCACCAACCACCACAGTTCAAGAAGTTTGTCAGTGCTCAGTGTTTATCTTCAAGTGAAGTTCTGGAGCTTTATAGGGTAAAAAAGTACATCGTCATTTGGAATACATACATTTTATGTGTGTTCCGTGTCATCAACAATCTATGTAAAAACGTTGTTAACACAGAAACGTTGTTCATGTATTGCTAATAATTGACAAAATGTAGACATGAAATGTATAATGTGTGAAACCTGAAATACAAATATGAAATAAACACTTTCACAAAAGGTACAAGTATAATAAAACAAGTGCAATTTTATTCAAGAATTTAATCAAAGAAAAAAGAAAGCAGGTTACGCTAGACGGTTGATACGACAGCTTGCGTGGTGCAGTGCTAAGAACTGCTGTCTTCCAATCAAGAGGTCACAGTTTCGATATCAGCTACTTCTCAAATTTACATTTTGAGTAGTGAGCTGCTCTTATTCTTAATATCATACAATGAAAACATACATTTTCATTTGCTTCTGTGAATTTATAGTACTTGTCAATTTTTTTTTTCAGTTTCATTCTCTCACTCACATTGAAGCTTCCACACACCACCACGAGATCTGACACTATTTTCAAATAAAGACATGGTACAAACTTGTTTTGTTACACCCCCTCTTTATTTGAAAACCGTGTCAGATCTTGTGTGTTAACGAGACTAGGAAAACTGTGAACGTGGATGTGAGTGTTGTGCATGACTGAGAATAACTGTGGATGTGAATGTTTTTATTCAGTTTTATTCTTGAGTGTTCCTGCTCTCACTGAGTTAGTATGCGCCTTCTGATCCATGATGTCAAAGGCACGCTGACAAAAGAAGAGAGACTTAGGTATATATGACATTTGGAATAATTCATTTTATGACCTGTATTGCGCACTTCGGAAAATGTTGTTGCACTAATGCGACATTATATTCATTTGCATACCTTCATGCAGTCATAATCATGACGTGACTGTATAATTTGTGAAGCCTGAAGTCCAAATAACAAATTAACACTTTCACAAAAGGTCCAAGTATAACAAAACAAGTGCACTTTTATTCAAGAAAATAAAGGAAGAAAAAAGAAATCAGGTTACGGTCAGTGGTTGATATGACAGCTTGCGTGGTACAATGCTAAGAACTGCTGTCTTCCAATCAAGAGCTTCTGGGTTCGATGCTGGCAGCTTCTCAAGTTTACCATTTTGAGTAGAGAGCTGCTCTTATTGTTATTATTATACAATAAAGACATACATTTTATTTGCGTCTGTAACGGCCGCTGTAAATGTATAGTACTTGTCAAAGTTTGCGTCTTTTTTTTTTTGTTTTATTCTCTCACACACGTTCACGCTCCCACAACACCTCCCTGCCCCCCCAAACCCCCGATCTGACGCTGTTTTCAGATAAAGTCGTGTACTTGACTGGGAATAATTGTGGATGTCAGTAGTGTTTTGAAACAATGGAACTAGAAATTACAGGGAATTCTCAGATGTTAACAGTTGTACCACATCTTTATCTGAAAATGGCGTGAGATCGGGGTGGGGGGGATGGGGTGGAAGCTTCAATGTGAGTAAGAGAATAAAACTGAAAAAAAAACTTTGACAAGTACTATAAATTTACAGACGCAAATGAAATGTATGTTTTTATTGTATGATGTAAACAATAAGAGCAGCTCACTACTCAAAATGATAAATTTGGGGAGCAGCTGATATCGAAACCACAACCTCTTGATTGGAAGGCAGCAGTTCTTAGCACTGCACCACGCAAGCTGTCATCTCAACTGCCTACCGTAACCTGCTTTTTTTTTCTTTAGTTCAATTCTTGAATAAAAGTGCACTTGTTTTGTTATACTTGTACCATTTGTGAAAGTGTTTATTTCATATTTGTATTTCAGACTTCACACATTATACATTTAATGTCTACATTTTGTCAATTATTACTAAAACATGAAGAACGTTTCTGTGTTAACTACGTTTTATATAGATTGTTGTTGACACAGAACACACATGAAATGTATGTATTCCAAATGACGATGTACTTTTTTACCCTATAAAGCTCCAGAACTTCACTCGAAGATAAACACTGAGCACTGACAAACTTCCTTGCAAATTGAACTGCGGCGATGGGTGGGGGGATGGGATAGCAGGCTGCTTGCTGTTATCGACACATTTAAAGAATAAAAGATGCTGAGGGAGAGGTGCGAAAAGATTTAAGGTGGGCTGGATTTACGTGTTTCCTCGTAAACTCTGGTAATTCTAGTGATAAACTCAGATAAATGCAAAAATACTTTGCAGATTAGTTAAGGAAAGGCGTTCTATTCATGATTACAATATTGCTTTGCATTTGACTTTAACTTTTGACTCTTATTTTGTACTTTAATAATTTATTTATTTTTGCTTTTTTTTGCAGAAAAAAAACCTTCATTTCTGAGACATCTATCCATCCATCCATTATCCAATCAGCTATATCCTAACTACAGGGTCACGGGGGTCTCCTGGAGCCAATCCCAGCCAACACAGGGCACAAGAAAGAAAACAAACCCCGGGCAGGGCACACACACACACACACACACACACACACAGCCACACATCAAGCACACACGGGCCAATTTAGAATCACCAATGCACCTAAGCTGCATGTCTTTGCACTGTGGGAGGAAACTGGAGCACCTGGAGGAAACCCACGCAGACACGAGGAGAACATGCAAACTCCACGCAGGGAGGACCCTTTCTGAGACATTTTCATTTATTTATTAATTTACTCATTTTAAAGCACTTGTGGTATACTACTATCTTCACCATCATGGCATACCAGTTATTTAGTCTGGAAACTTAACATTACAGCGCCTCAAATAGTGTTTACAAGTTTTGGATCTTCCTCTTTCAGTCTTCTGCTTGCTAACATTTTTTCATTCTTAACACTTTGAATTTGCAACTTAAACACTTATTTTAAATTGTTTATCTACTTGTTTTAATATTTTTCTATTAGATTTTAGGTACACATAAAATGTACAGTACAAATGTTATGTCCATAATGTAGACAGTGCAATGCCATTTTCTTTCACAAAATGTAATACCTTTTGACTGCAGTAATCATTTCCTGTCTTCGTTCCTCTCTGTCCCCTCGTGTTAAAGAAAACAAAGGAAACACATACAGCAAATGTAATCACAATGGAGCAGTAGACCCTAAAAGTAATGATCCACCTGTTGGAATGCATGTCTGCTCTCAGGAGTAAACTGTATTTGCATTTACATTTATTGTCTTAGCTGACAGTTTTATCCAAAGTGACTTACAAACAGAGGTCAACCTACTCGAGTAAACATCAGTCTGGAGACTTCTCTGAAACAAGGGTTACAGGACAAAGTTACAGAATTGATCCTCACAAGCTCTAAACCTCACCTCAGAACTATTATAAGTTCAAAAGCTATTCAGAGAAAAAGACAATCTGGAAACGTTTCTTAAACACACTGAGGGGAGTCAGCAGCTCAGGAGGTGGGCTGTTTGGTCCACCAGGTGGGAACTACACATGTATAGAGTCCAGATTGATTTTTGATTCCACGTAGAGGTGGTATCACCAGATGCCATTCGAGGAGGAGTATAAGACCTCATGAGTGCTTCCATATACATGAGTGGTGATCCATTGACTACTCCGTGGTCAAGCGTTAAAGATTTGACCTTAACACGTGCTGCTTCAGGGAGTGACCTGAAAACATGCACCCATCGTGACTGGCTGAATGCAACGCTTTATGCTACATTTTGAATCATCTGTACTAGCTTGGATGCTTATAACAAAGACCCTTTAAGGATCCTTCAAGGGAAAGCTGGTAGCATCTCCCTAGTGAATCAGGGTTTTCTAAGGTAATGCCACAGTTTTTTTGGCATTCTCTCTCACTCCAAAACATATAAGGTGTGGCGGCACAACTTTATTTTTTTGAGGTACCTGCCAATTTCTCACAGTACTTGAATCCATTTGATCTTCGTGGTGTTTCAGCAGCCCTTCTTTAGCATAGCACTAATACTTTTCCAAGAATAATGAATGTCTTGTTTGTCTACCTGCTTATCCCCTTTGTGTTTCAAATCTTTGCATTTGCTTCTCTTAAACAACTTTTGTCGTGTTCCCTGTTTATGGTTTTTACTCTCCTTCTGTTTTCTGCTTTCTTGCCAACGTCATTTTTGTTTTCTCTATTTGAGTGGAAGTGAATCGTTGGCATGAATAAGATAACATGAGCACACATTTCCCTAACACATAATGGTCAGTTACTTCTATTATGTGTTGAAATTCATTACCAGATTTGTACTTCACTTTTTATCTGCTTCTCCCATGTCATAGTGCTAGAGGTCAGTTTATTTATATCCATCTCAATTCAAAATTCAAAGTGGTTTTTGTGTGGACCTGTTTCTTATTAATTCAGGTAAGATTTTTTTCATTAAGAAATGCACATTTCTTTTAATGTGTCATTTTATCAGGTATTAGCAATTTGTCATCACCATCCTCATCATCAATGTCGTGGTGCCTCAAGCAGGCCAGCTTTATTTAAAGGATGTCTGCTTCTTCATTGACAGTGTATGATGCATGGCGACAGTAAGGATTTTTAGAATGGTTTGGACCACTAAAGGGTCAGAACCACAAAAAATGCACAAAAATTCTCATTCGGTAAATAAAACTCACAGCAATAGAACTTTCCTACAGAGCCCTAAATACTAAACAGCAGTATGGTGCCAAAGGTATGATGCCAAAAGATCATTAACCCTGAATTCAAAATAAGGAGCTACATGATGTTCGTGTCTTAGCTGGCAACAGCAAAAAAAAATTTAATTAAAGGATTAGGAAATAAAACAAGATCAGAAAAATACAAACAGGGGTCAATACCAAAAAGACAAACTGATTTTTCGCCTAGCTAGAATATGTAGGACATTAGTCAGAATACCACGGTAGGAAAGACACAGAAAATTGCAAATGAAATATTTTTATGAGAATGACATGAGCAAGAACTTCTAGGTCACACTGAAGATGACACACGTTATGCATTCCCATTGAAATCTGGGAGCATTGCCTTGGCAATGGCTGGAGCTCCTACTACAAAATGGCAGTGCCTGACAGCAATCTAAAAAGGTGACACAGGAAGGTGACAAAAATGATTAAGTTTGAAATGAATACAAATAGAGAAAAATGAATATGAAAATTGCATTCCCTGGGTATTAAACCCGTTTAGTCACATAGATCACCAAACAAATACCAAGGGAAAAGTACAAAATATTAATAAACTTTACCAATTGTAACACATGCATTTGAGAATTATCCACAATCTTGGATAACCTTTAAGTGCACGATACTGACTTTTATAATGTCTCACACATTCCATTGTCACAAGGCACCCACCAAGGTGATAACTACAAACAGACGTTTACAAAATGACGGCTTGTAAAAACAGCAATAACACAAATTATTTTTAACTAAGCCAAAACTATATCAAAAGTAAAAAATGGTAACATAATTAAATTCTGCACGGTACACCACAAATATGGTATTGCAAAATTAAGCATGAAACGTAGTAAAAACTCTGCTCAGTTATCATATTTGAATGGACTTCTGCTACCCAAGCGTCAAACCCTATCCAGTGTGTGAGGCTCTAGCAGACTGCTATAACATACTAGGGGGTTCACACCTGCTTGATTTGCTTGCCATAGCCTGTGCTATCTGCCAGCTACTTTGTGTCTCTGCCACTCATGTTGTGAAGAGGGGGGCTGAACGCACCCCAAGGAGACGCAGTTGCTCCTCTGAAACCCCCTCTTAAACGGTGATACAATGGGAAGCAAATGCAGTTTTTTTTTACTTCCTCTTTGCTCGATCAGCTGCTGCTGCCGTGTCATGTGATCTGAATATCGTGCAGCGCTTTAAACATTTATAAGCCTGTGCAGCAGCTGTCCTACTCTTTGTCTTTTGTTTCCGGCCCCGGGCGTGGTTAAATCTCTTGGCACAACGTCTCATCTTGCGGGACGTGAGTTCTTTATATTTTTTACTTTATAATTTAAAAATGGAATAAGAATCTGAAAATCTAACAACATCATATTAAAGTTCAATAAATTCTGAAAAGAATAATTCCAGACATATATATATATGTAGGTTTTGAAATAACCCTGTGACATAAAAATGTCACATAAAATTATTGCACAAAATCGTTGTACTTTCAAGCTTAGGGTTTCATATACAGAGAGTAGATTTGTAACATTTTTTTCAGGGACCTTTGCTGAAATTTTGATTTTTAAGCTTTCGGGAGTCCAAGTGGTTAATTAGGGGGTTCCAGACCTCCAGGATTCCCCGTATTTTGCACTTTGATGGGGGTACACCTGATGATAAAATGTAGCGGCCAGTTAGCACAGATGCCTTTTGTATGCAAGGTCAGAGCTGACTCTGTTTGCTTTGGGGACTTAGGTCCTTTGGTGGATGCACATTTTAATGAAGCAGTGGTTACAGGGTCCATCTTATACATTTTTTAGCGTTTAGCTTTGAGTCGCAGGAGGTGGTCCCAGATAAGAGAATGTTCAAGAGACCAAGCTCAAGCCAATACCTCTCCTCCGCTACTTGGGACTATTATGAGAAAGATGGTCTTTCTTGACGGCTGTCAAAGTATAACACTGTCCAAAGTTAGACCAGTTCAACCTGTTAATCTTCCCCTGCTTACCTATGGACAGCAATTTGCACTCATTTCATTTTAATCTTGGGCATGGCATTAACAAACCTTTTTGTTAGTTCACCTGTATACAGTATCTCAATTTATACATATGGATGGATGGATGGAAGTTTTTGCACTTGCAACATTAAGTTACACAAGCCAATCAGCTTTCTTATTTTCCACAGGAAACACACAGAAAAACCACATGAATATATAAATGCCACACAGAAGGCACCACAATCCTTAATCATAATTAAAACTGATGGACAACACCACAAGTCACTAAGCAATACATGTCCTTTTTATAGACTATTAAATTAACAATTTGTATGGATAAGAACTAGGAGACAGCAACCAAAACTCCATATCTAAAAAAGGCAAATGTCAGCTATGAAAAGATGCTGAGGCTCCCTAGACGTGTACCATTTTATTGTGTTACTTTTTACTAGTTTACCTGTGTACAGTATCTCAATTTATACATATCCAGTGAGTCTTGAATATTTTTAATAATTCGACAGTGGACATCACTGTATTGTGCACCTAGCTCTATGTATCTGCCTTGACCTTTACATACCTATTTATTTAATTTTCTAATACTTTAGTAACTTTTATTTGAATTGCACTCTCATCTGAAGCTTTTCCTCTTGAACTGAACTGCTATAACCTCTCAGTTTCCCCTCGGGATCAATAAAGTCTTATCTGTTCATAAACATGAAAGAAATCTGCTGAGTGAGTTGTTAAAGAGCAGATCTCAAGTTAACAAGTCCTTCTCTGCCCACACACGGCATTTGTATGCACGGTGGACACTGAAACTGGCAGTTACATGGGGCAGACTTGTTGCCTAGAAACTCCAGCCGTCAATATGCAGTATGCTGTCATGACAGGCTGGGCTGCTGGCATTTGGTGAAGTCAAGTCACTCACAGCAAAGATCAGACAAGATGTCAACTGCTCCATTATCATTTTACTTTGAGGTATTAGGCAGTAGAGTTAGAATGGTGGCTCGCCGGGTTAACATTGCAGATTCGTAGCTCTTCGTTATGCTGCGTGTCATGTCTGGCTGGGTTGCCTTCTCAGTGAATTTTATGTTTTCTCTGATTGCTCACTGGGTTTCCTCTGGGTACTCAGGTTTATTACCAGAGTGCAAAAACATGCTGTTAGGGTGACCGTTCTGTGTAAATGTTTGATAAACGGCTACCCAGGACTAGTTCCTGTCGTGCTAGGCTGCTTGTTCCCATGATCTGAAATAGGATTCCTAGAAAGTCAATGGTGTCATTGTTCAACAGATGTTAGCCCAAGAGGTGAGCAGTTTTAAGTGATATAGAGCACCAAAACAAAGACAGCAAAGACTTCTTCAAATGTTAACAATAGCTATTTCTTTATGGACAAACATGGACCTCTCCAAATATTATATCCTTCACATGCAGTTTTGAGAATACATCAAACAAACTGATTAGCAGCACTTGAGACCCTTAAAAACATCCTTTTGGACTCATAGGTCAATAAGAAGCTGACAAGCTATGTAGCATCAAATGGCCTGCTCTTCTCAAAACTTGCTTTATGTTCTTACAATCTCATCTTCAGAACTTTTTTGAAAGTCAAGCCATTAAGGATTAAGCTAATTTAGGTTTAAAAAAACAACTTATAAAGTTCTTTACTGTTAAAACTAACAAAAAAGGGAAACCAGAAAGCCATATTCGGGAACTTTTTTTTTTTCTTTAAATATCGTGTTAGTAACCGTCGCCCTTATCCGCTTAAAGTGATAAGAAGATATTTTTTAACATCCTAGCAGGCTTGATAACACGTGTGGTTCCTATTTTGATCATGACAGATTAGGCAGCCGCTTCCTTTCTCGACTGTTCTGAACAAAGGTGCCAACTGAGCTTTACGCACCATTTCAAACCATGAGCCTGTTTGGAAACTCATTTGCTTCTCGTGTTTAGAATTTGCTGTTTGTCTGCTGCATTCTAAACACATTTTAACTTCTCACCTCAATAGTAGGAGATGGCCGTTACGATATGAACAAAAATTGTAGCTCTGTTTTAGTTTCCTTAAACTCATCTCGTGAGATAATAAAAAGCAAAAGATGAAGCCAGCAACTGCAGAGATAACACAAGTCATTTGTCACACCTTGGTGGCGTGGTGACGCAGTGGTTAGCGCTGCCTTCTCACATCTGCAGAGTCCCAGTGAAGTCACAGTCTGTGTGGAATCTGCATGTTCTCCCCATGTTTGTGTGAGTCTGAGTCTTTGTTGTGTTTTTCACATGTGTGTTAATTCATTTGCTAAAAAGATCCCATATGATTATGAGTGATGGTATAAAGTGGGTGGGCTACTGCCCCATTCAGTGTTGGTTCCTGCCCAAAGCTCCCTTACCGTGAACTCAATTACAAAGGTCAGATGGATGGATGGACAGATGGATGGATGAAAGTTTTTGCACTTGTAACATTTAGTAACATAAGCCAATCAGCTTTTTTATTTTCCACAGGAAACACAAAGAAAAACCACATGAACATATAAATGCCACACAGAAGGCACCACAATACTTAATCATAATTAAAACTGATAGACAACACCACAAGTCACTAAGCAATACATCTCATTTTTATAGGCTATTAAATGAACAAATGGTATGGTTAAGAACTAGGAGACAGCAACCAAAACTCCACAACTAAAAAAGGCAAACGTCAGCCATCAAAAGATGCTGAGGCTCCTTAGACGTATTAGAAACTGTACCTCAGACATGCATATAGCTCTCCACATAGCCATTTTTCAATACACATTTTGCTGTTTAAGGTCACTGGGAGTTAGAGCCAATTCTAAATATTGGGGTGTATTGGGTGCAAAGCACGATGCCAAGCTGCACATGATGCCAGTCTGCCTCAGAGTACACTAAAACAATATTTGCCTTGACCTCTAGACTTTGTTATGCCTTAACTTGTGCTCTGATCTTTTTCTTTGTGAAATTCATCACACCCTTTGCCTGTTCCTTTTGGTTCTATTTTTGTCCACTCTAATTACTGCCCTTAGTCTGTCTCTGTGGCCTGCAATTACCTGTTTAATGCCACATTTAAACCAAAAATTCTTGTCTTGTATGATACATCCACTCCATCCTGCTGTACCGACCATTCAAGAAGTGGTAATCCAAGTGGAAAACTGGCAGAGAATTACTACTCCAGATGTCTTTAGTCTACGTAATGTTTTCCTGTATATATTATGTCATGTCAGTGGTTTCATTGGAACACCATCAGTCATTGCATGTGTTTGCATGTACGTGTCCTGGAAGTGACGTCATATGTGCACATGCCCTAAATTGATATGACAAAGTTCATTTTGAGAGCAGATTCACATTTATTTTGAGGTGTTCAGAGAAACTTCTTATTTACTGTACGTCTCTGACCAACATGCAATTCATAGCCATTCTGACCAGCAGGTATTAATAGTAATATGGCACCTTTCATGTACTTTCTGCTATACTATGCCTTTCATTATCTATCTATCTATCTATCTATCTATCTATCTATCTATCTATCTATCTATCTATCTATCTATCTATCTATCTATCTAATATGCCTGCATAATGCTTAGTCATTCTGATGTGTGTTCAGACTATTGTATCTATCTATTTATCTATATATCCTATATTACCTAATGTTTGTGGACACCTGACCATTATACCTATATGATCGTGTTGCACATCCTTTTCCAAAAGGAATTGATATGGAGTTGGCCCTCCATTTGAGACTGTAGCAGTCTCCACTTTTCTATGTGTATCTGTAGTAATTTGTACCAATTCAATAAAAAACAGCATTTGTGAGGTCAGGTACTAATATCGGACGAGAAGACTTTTCTTGCAGTCTGCATTCTAATCATGAAAAGGTGCTCAGGGCACTTGAGTTCTGCCACACTAAACTCATCAAACCATGTCTTTATGGCCCTGGCTTTGTGCGTAGGGGCACAGTCATTCTGAAACAGAAAAGGTCTTTCCCAAACTGTTGTTTACAAAGTTGTAAGCACACACTTGTCTAAAATGTCTTTATATGCTGTAGTATTAAGATGACCTTTTACTGGAACCAAGAAAAACCAAACCAGAAGAACCAAAAAAAGAAACGTCCCTTTTTCAGGACTGTGTATTTCAACAATAATGTTTTAAAAATCCAAATAACTTTACAGATCTTCATTGTAAAGGGTTTAAACAATGTTTTCCATGCATGTTCAATTAACCATAATCAATTAATTAACATGCACCTGTGGAATGGTCGTTAAGACCTTAACAGCTTACAGAAAGTAGGCATTTAAGGTCACAGTTCTAAAAACGCAGGACACTAAAGAGACTTGTCTACCGACTGTGAAAAACACCAAAGAAAGATGCCCAGGGTCCCTGCTCATCTGCGTGAACGTGCATTAGGCATGCTGCAGGGAGGCATGAGGACTGCTGATGTGGCTAGGGCAATAAATTGCCATGTCCGCACTGTGAGACGCCTAAGACAGCGCTACAGGGAGACAGGAAGGACAGCTGATCATCCTCAATGTGGAAGACCACGTGTAACAACACCTGCACAGGATCGGTAAATCCGAATATCACACCTGCGTGACAGGTACAGGAGGGCCACAACAACTGCCCGAGTCACACCAGGAACACACAATCCCTCCATCAGTGCTCAGACTGTCCGCAATAGGCTGAGAGAGGCTGGACTGAGGGCTTGTAGGCCTGTTGTAAGGCAGGTCCTTACCAGACATCACCAGCAACAACGCCGCCTATGGGCACAAACCCACCTTTGCTGGACCAGACAGGAGTGGCGAAAAGTGCTCTTCACTGATGAGTCACGGTTTTGTCTCACCAGGGGTGATGGACGGATTCGTGTTTATCGTCGAAGGAATGAGCGTTACACCGAGGCCTGTACCCTGGAGCGGGATCGATTTGGATCGATGGCTAGGGCCATTCCCCCCAGAAATGTCCAGAAACTTGCAGGTGCCTTGGGGTAGCATCTCACAGCAAAAACTGACAAATCTGGTCCAGTCCATGAGGAGGAGATGCACTGCAGTACTTCAAGCAGCTGGTGGCCACACCAGATACTGACTGGTACTTTTGATTTTGAGCCTCCCTTCATTCAGGGACACATTGTGAAACATTTTTAGTTTATGTCTTATGGTGTTGACTCTTTTAGTGTTCATACAAATAATTACAAATTAAGTTTACTGAAAGTAAAAACAGTTGAAAGTCAGAGGACGTTTCTTTCTTTGCTGAGTACATATGTATATCCCTCCACCAAAGCAACAACGTGACAACACCATACAGTATATATATATATATATATATATATATATTGTCACGCACGTGCAGTAGGAGGCAGCGGATTGATTCGATAGCACCTGGGAAACCATTCGCCGCCAGGGAATGGCGGGTATTAACTTTCTCCCTCTGCTTCCTCATAGAAAGAAAGACCTTCCTGCACCATAGGCCTGGATTGACCGCAGTGCGATACTTCCGCCCTTCCTCCGCCATCTTGCCCTGACGTCATCCTTCCCATCCTCCCTTGCGGTCCTTCCCGCATCCTCCACTTCCGGCTCCTCCCCAATAAAATGGCGCGGCGCCAGGAGTCGGCGCGCTATGAACTGTTTAGTTTGTTTGACCTGTTTTTTTTTTGTTCTGTACAATATACGGGGCCGGAAACCCCAACCCTTATTGTTGTCTCCTCGGTCCTTTGACAAGTGGCGCAGTCGGCAGGATAGAGAGATCCCGGAATGACGGAGGGACAGGACCTCAACACGTGCTGCAGCTATGAATGACCAGCTCCAGGCGCTGCAGCTGCGCAAGCCGCCACCACCGGGAGCTGGAGGCCACGAGGCCAGGTTAGTGGAAGCCCAACGGGCGAGACCAGACCCGCCCAGGCAGCCGCCTCCTCCTTTAGTCCGATGGGCCCTTCGAGGACGCCGACGCGCTACCTGGGCATGTTTGAGAGGGCGGCCACCCGAACGCAGTGGCAGCGGTCAGTGGCGTCCATCCTGGCGCCATACCTGAAGGGACCCGCGCTGCGGGCCTATTATGACCTCCCTGAGGAGGAGGCGCTAATTACGACCTCCTCAAGCCCGAAATACTGGCCCGCTACGGCATTAGCCCGGGCCAGCAGGCGGCCGAATGGCGGAACTGGGTCTTTGACCCCGAAAAGCCCTTCGCGCCCAGGCGTTGAGTTCTGGGGCAAGATGGGCGCTGGCTACGGCCAGAGGGACCCGGCGGGCGGAAAGTGGTCGGCGGGTGGCCTGTGAAGGCCTGGTCAATGCGATGCCCAGTTCCCTCGCCCAGCAGGTCGGGGACACGCCTATCAGAACATGTCGGGCCTCCTCGCGTCCTGGAGCGTCAGTTGGCGGTCCTCCGACTTGGGGGGTCAGAAAAGCCTGCTCGCGGGAACCGGCAGGGACGGGCGGCCACCCCGAGCCCCTCGACGCGCTGCAGAAGCGCCAGCCAGAGCCAGAGAGGCGGGACCGCGCGCTGTTTCAAGTGTGGCGAGACCCGGTCACCTGCTACCAAACTGCCCCCATCACATCGCCCGGAGCCTATGGACTGCAGCTGGACATCGTCGAGAGGTATTGTACCCGCCGCATCCCTTGGCGAGTCGAATCGGGAGTGGTGTTGCTAAATGGGCACGCCGTGGTGGCTTTGTTTGATTCCGGCAGCAACATTACCATTGTTGCTCGCCGTTTTGTCTTACCGCAACAGTGGTTAAAACAGCATTTGTTGGTCACCTGTGTGCATGGGGGGACTAGGTCATATCGTTCCGCTCACTGCTATGTCACCTGGAAGGGGGAACCAATCAAATGGCGGTCGCTGTGTTACCTGACCCCCCCTTCCCAGTGATTTTGGGACAAGACTGGTCTAAAAGAATCAGCGGTAAGCCATTCGCCGCGCCCGGGGCCTCGTTGGATCTTGTTATGAGGGGAAAAGGCACCCCTCCCGCGGCCTCCACGCCGTGCACAAGGGCAGGCCCTATGGGCTCTGGTGTCTCGGGGGACCTTTCCGTGGCTACGGACCTTGACCGGAAGATTCCGCGGAGAAGGGACTAGCCAGGAACTCTTCCCGGCCCAGGCCCCAAGACCCTCTCGGCCTGGACCATCAATTTGGTCCACGCCGGCCTCCTTTAAGAGGGAGCAGTGGAATGATGACTCCCTGCGCTTTGCCGGAATGCGTCGTTCTGCCTAACAGCTCAACAGCGGACGGATCCACACGCGGGAACCCTTCTTTGTCCTTGAGAATGATCTGTTGTACCGGTGGCTACCCATGAGGCGAGGTGCGGAAGTTGTTGCTAATTCAGCGTACCTTCCGGCGGGAGATATGCGAGTTGGCACATGCTCACCTCCTAGGCCCACCTGGGGCGAAAAACACTGGAGAGGATTAAGCTCCGCTTTTACTGGCCTGGGATCAATGAGGAGGTCCGGCGGTTCTGTCAATCCTGTCCGAGTGCCAGACCCGCCAGATTCCTAGGAGGGACCGTGCTCCTCTAGTCCCTATTCCCCTCGTGGACATCCCCTTTGAAAGGATAGGGGTCGATTTGGTGGGACCCTGGAGCCCTCAACCCGTGGCCACAAGTATATCCTAGTCATGGTGGACTATGCCACCCGGTACCCAGAGGCGGTTCCCCTGCGCCCGCTAATACTAAAAGCATCGCACGGGAACTGGTTAATTTGTTTTCACGTGGGCATACCCAAGGAGGTCCTCACGGACCAGGGTACGCCCTTCACTTCGGATACGTTCAAGGAGGTAGCCAAATTACTGCAGATAAAGCACCTGAAAGCGTCAGTCTATCACCCGCAAACTGGCGGGTTGGTGAGCGTTTAATCAGACGCTTAAGCAGATGCTCCGCAAGGTAGTCAGCGCGACGGCAGGAACTGGGACCAGCTCCTCCCGCCGTGCTTTTGCCTACCGGGAGGTACCCCAGGCCTCTACAGGCTTCTCCCATTTGAATTGCTATACGGGCGACAACCCCGGGAATCCTCGACATCCTAAAAGAAGGCTGGGAGGCGAGGCTCTTCCCTCCTCTAACATTTTAGATGCAGTGGCGCAACTGCGCGACCGACTCACAAAGATCAGGCCCCTCCTAAAAGAGCACGTGACTCGTGCGCAAGCAGCGCAGGCCGGTGTTACAACCGCAACTCCGTCCTCAGGGAGTTCCGCCCGGGGACGAGTTATGGTGCTCGCCCCGACCTCCCACTTTCGAAGCTGCTCGCTCACTGGCAAGGGCCTTACGAGGTTAAGGAGAGAAAGGACTGCGTCGACTATTTGGTGAAACAGCCCAATCGTCGACGAAAGTGAGAGGATCTATCATGTCAACCTGTTAAAGCCCTGAGAGATAGAGAGGAGCTCCCAGCTCCCATAGGTCACTCTCCCTTTCGCAAGCACAACTGCCCTTAACCTCGGCGAAGAGCTGACCCCCAAGCAGCGGCAGGAGTTAGCCCAAACACTCCGAGCCATCCCGAGGTAGTGGCGAGTCACCCGGCCGACCGCGCTGATTGCCACGATATAGTCACGGAGCCCGTGTAATCGTCCGAGAGGCCCTACCGACTCCGGAGGCAAAGCGCGCAGAGGTCGAACTGGAGGTGAAGCGTATGTTGGACATGGACATAATTGAAGAGAGCCATAGTCCCTGGTCCAGCCCTATTGTCCTCGTCTCCAAGCCAGGCGGCTCCTGGAGGTTCTGTAATGACTTTAGGCGTCTGAATCAGATCTCCAAGTTCGATGCCTACCCCATGCCCCGCATTGGCGACCTCCTTGGCGGCTGGAGTGCGGCTCGTATCTGACTACCCTTGACATGACAAAGGGTATTGGCAAATTCCTTTAACGGCATCCGCAAAGGAGAAAACGGCCTTTAGCACCCCTAGCGGGCACTGGCAGTACAAGGTCCTCCCATTTGGGCTGCACGGGGCCCGGCGACCTTCCAGCGTCTGGTAGATAGAGTGCTGAAGCCCCACCAGTCCTATAGTGCCGCCTACCTGGATGGCGTTGTCATCTATTCCGGCACCTGGGAGGAGCATCTACTGCAGGTCGCAGCTGTCCTCCGAACACTGGCTAAAGCCGGCCTCCGCATAAACCCCGGAAGTGTTTTTGGATTAAAGGAGGCCAAATATTTAGGCTACCTCGTGGGACAAGGACAGGTGCGGCCACAGAGCTCCAAAGTTAAAGACATCTTAGAATGGCCCGTCCGTACCAAGAAACAGGTGCAGGCTTTCTTGGGGCTTGCGAGTTACTACCGCCGGTTTGTTCCCGTTTCTCGAAGAGCAGCACCCTTGACTGACCTGACAAAAGGGCGCCCCTATCGTGGTGTGGACCGACAAAGCAGAACAGCGTTCAGTGACCTAAAGAAGGCCCTAACGCCGGCACCTGTGTTACGGACGCCCGATTTTGGGCTCCCGTTTATTCTCCAGACCGGCGCGGACACAGGCCTGGGTGCCGTGCTGAGCCAAAGCGTCGATGGTGTCGAGCACCCTGTGATGTACCTTAGCGGAAACTGATGGACGGAGACCCGTGCGCGGCAGTGGAGAGGGAGGCCTTGGCCATTAAGTGGGCAGTGACCCACCTCCGTTACTACCTGCTGGGTCGAATTCGCTCTGGTGACTGATCACGCTGCACTTCAGTGGATGTCCCTACACAAAGAGTCGAATCCGCGGGTCACCAGGTGGTTCCTGGACTTACAGCCGTATAAGTTCACTGTCACTTATCGGGGGGCACCCTTCAGGCCAATGCCGATGCCCTCTCTCGTATTCACGACCTCTCGGTTAGGTCCGCCCGACCTGACGGTCCTGGGCTAAGGGGGGGATCGTGTCACGCACGCGCGAGTAGGAGGCAGCGGATTGATTCGATAGCACCTGGGAAACCATTCGCCGCCAGGGAATGGTGGGGTATTAACTTTCTCCCTCTGCTTCCTCGTAGAAAGAAAGACCTTCCTGCACCATAGGCCTGGATTGACCGCAGTGCGATACTTCCGCCCTTCCTCCGCCATCTTGCCCTGACGTCATCCTTCCCATCCTCCCTTGCGGTCCTTCCCGCATCCTCCACTTCCGGCTCCTCCCCAATAAAATGGCGCGACGCCAGGAGTCGGCGCGCTATGAACTGTTTAGTTTTTTGACCTGTTTTTTTTTGAAAGTTCTGTACAATATACGGGGCCGGAAACCCCAACCCTTATTGCTGTCTCCTCGGTCCTTTGACAATATACACAATATACACAGTACTATATATATATATATATACACAATAACAAACCCTCCCTTGCCCCTGTAACATATAACAAACAACAATGAATAACAACAATGAATGAATACAGAATGAATGATCGTGAACTTGAGTCCGAGTATATTACTGTCATGAATGCGGATGCCTGGTCAACAGATATGTGATGCATTTGTATTTCCCGGAACAAATGGAACAACCTCACCGTGAATCCTTGGCTTGTGGTGGATGCTGAAGTCCGACCCTGGGGTCTCTAGCGATGAGGGAATTGAAGCAAGTCCGGCGGAATGAAAAACAAACTGGTATCAAAAGCGCAATGTGGAAAACAGCAGGTACTGGTGGTTCGTGGTAATGAATTGTGATCTCCATCTTTCTCCTCTCCTCTCTCTCTCTCTCCCTCCTTGTTCCCTCCTGATTGTTTAAATAGTTAAGAGCCGGATGCAACTGATTGATATTGAAAACAGGTGCCTTTTATCTTGGAGCTGTGGTCTCTTTCCATCATCCGCCCCCCCTGTATTTACGGGGATGACATTCACTGACGCACACATAAACAGCCAACGGGACGATGGAAACAAAACGCACTCAGTACAAACATTGAAAACACTATACTATGTAGCCCCAGTACAACATGTTGTTGCTCCTTGACACTTCTACTTACAGTTGACCACTGTAGACCTAGACAGCAGATATTTTATGTAGTGACTTGTGGCAAAGGTGATATCCAAAGACTGTACCACATTAAACTCTAGAATTACCAGAGCCTATGAAAAAACTTGTAGATCCATTCCACCTTAAATCGCTTCTCACCTCTCCGTCAGTGTCTTTTGTCCTTTAAATGTGTTGAAAAGCAACAAGCAGTCTGCAATCACATCCCCCACCAGTGCACAGTTTTCTCAGCTCAAGTCTGTTTACCTGCGTGTCAGTTGCTTGGAGTTGTATAGAGTGAGAAGTCAAGCAAAATCACATCTTTTATAAATGCTACATCATTATTTGGAACACATGCATTTCATGTGTGTTCCATGTCTACAACAATCTATGTAAACACATCGTTAAAAAAGAAACGTTTTTCATGTGTTAGTAATAATTGACAAAATGTAAACATTAACTTTATAATGTGTGAAGCCTGAATCCAAATATCAAAGAAACACTTTCACAAAAGGTACAAATACAACAGAACAAGTGTGCTTTTATTCAAAAGTATAACTGCAGAAAAACAACACACATTAGGGTGTGATATTATATTTTTGAATAAAAGTTTTTACGTAGGCTCTGGTAATTCTAGTGTTAAAGCTACTGAGATTTTCAGTATGACCCATTCAACTGACAATGATTGCATGGCTATGTGCTGATTTTATGGACTTGTTAATAATAGGTGAGGCTGAAACACCTGAATGTAATTATTTGGAGGGGTGTCCTTATACTTTTTATACATGTAGTGTTTCTATCTATGCAATGTCTTTGAAAACAGAATGAAGTCTTAGAAGGATGTGTTGAGGAGCATTTTGAATTGATTTTCTGGTTCCTGACATTGGATTCTTAATTTTTACGTTGCATTTTGTTTGGTCCATTGCTACGATAGAAATACACTGTTAAAAAAAAATTAAGGGAACACATAATCGTCACAGTCTAACAGCAAGTCAATTAAGCTTCAGGGATATCAGTCTGTCCAGTTAGGAAGCATAAGTGATTGTGAATCAACTTCACTTGCTTTGGTGCAAATGAAAGTGATAGCAGGTGCACTGGAGAGGCAACAGCAAGACACCCCCCAAAAATGGAATGGTTTTATAAGTGGTGGCCACAGAGAGTTGCTCTCTCGTTATCCTTCCTGGCTGATTCTTCTCTAGTTTTGCATTTTGATAGTGTCCTTGTCACATCTGGTAGCATGAGGTGGTACCTGCAGCTGATTCAAGTTGTATAGACAGTCCACCTCCTCTAGGATGGCAAATCCATATGTGCCATTGCAAGAAGGTTTTCTGTATCACCCAGCACAGCTACAAGAGCATGGAAGAGATACCAGTAGACAGGTCATTACATGAGGAGAACTGGGGGATGTGCGGGAAAGTCAATGGCATCAGTGCCTTCATCATCCAGGAACTGCCTACACAATCTGGCCACATGAGGCCAAGCATTGTCCTACCCCAGGAGGAACCCAAGGCACACTGCACCAGTATGAGGTCTGACAATGACTCTGAGGATTTCACCAGCAGTCTGGGTATCATTACCTAGCACTTGAAGATCTGTGCAACACTCTAGAATATGCCACCCCAGACCATTACTGACCCACTGCCAAATTGGTCATGCTGGAGGGTGTTGCAGGCTACATAACGTTCACCATGGCATCTCCAGACTCTTTCATTCTTTCACATCTCAGTGTTAACCTGCTCTCATCTGTAAAGAGAACAGGACACCAATGGCGGAGGTGCCAATTGTGGTGCCAAAGGACATCGGGCCACCATGCCACCCTCATGTAGTCGGTTTTGTGACAGTTTGGTCAGAAATGTGAACACCAGTATCCAGCTGGAGGTCATTTTGTGGGGCTCTGGCAGGGCAGCTCTTCACACAAAGGAGCAGATAGTGATCCTGCTGCTGGGCTGATGCCCTGCCTCGGCCCTATCCAGTTCTCCTCCTGTAATGGCCCATCTCCTAGCATCTCCTCCATGATCTTGAGACTGTGCTGGGAGACACAACAAACCTTCTTGCAATAGTATCTATGGATGTGCTATAATGGAGGAGCTGGACAACCTGTGCAACCTTAATCGGCCACAGGTACCACCTTATGCTACCAATAGTGACAATGACACTAGCAAAATCCAAAACTAGAGAAGAATCAGCCAGGAAGGATAAGAAGAGAGCAATTGTCTGTGACCACCTGAAAAACCATTCCCTTTTTCAGGGCATCTTGTTGTTGCCTCTCCAGTGGCCCTGTTGTCAGTTTCATTTGCACCAAAGCAGGTGAAGCTGACTATCAATCGCTTATGCTTCTTAACTAGACAGACTGAAATCCCTGAAGTTTAATTGACTTGGTGTTAGAGTATGATGATTAAGTGTTCCCTTAATTTTTTGAGAAGTATACTTCACCAAACCTGTCCTACCATGATTATTCTTAACAAAAGCCGATTTCTATGTTTCCTGTGTTAAAAAATAAAATGATAATCTTTAGAAGGATACATTTTACCTGTTCTTACAGACTCTCCAGGGCACGACCAATTATGGAGGAAGCACAATAAAAGAAGGTTCAGCCCTGAGCTGTAACTTCCTTTGTTTGTATGGCTCAGTCTGTTCTTCCATGTCAATGCAAAGACACTGTCTATCTGTTTCTATTACTGACATTTTTCTCTGTTGCCATTTTCTTCACTATGTTACACTGCTCATTGAGTCGCATAATGCTGACTGGCATCTTCACAGACTAGAGGGGAAACATCGGTTTCAAATAAACCTCTCCAAGAAAATGCAGACCTTTGTGAAATCCACAGCATTCCAGCTTTTACAGAGATGTTGTAGCTATAGGCCTATTCCATAGCATACGGTTTTGCTCTGAAATTGAGCCTTTCAAAGTCATTTCCATTAAATTAGTTGAATAGGAATTGACAAGCTATGGTTTCCTGAATGGCTGGTTTTCATTGAGCCCTCTTGCACATTTCATAGAGAATTTCCCTGAGACAGTAAACATTTTCGCAAGTCATGGCTAAATTTGGAATACTAGTTGTCACAATGAACAATGCAAAGAGAGCTGCTGAGTAAAACCACTTTACAATTTTTATTAAACTAAAAATAATTTTTACCTGTTAGGGTCAGGCATAAGGCAACCCAAGGCTAGCATAATGAGGATGAAAGAATAGGATAAATGGGGCAATTGCACCTGAAGTATCTTCACAATTGCCAGACTCATCTACCTTTTGAATGAAGGACTGAGTCATTTGAACATCTAATTACTACAGAGATGATCTTGTAGCTTGTCAGACAGTGGTAGCCATTTTCTATTTACATTGGATGCAGAAAGCATTCAGACCCCATTCATTTTCTGCACACTTTATTGTATTGTAGATTTAATTTTAATTTCATTTTAAATGTACTGTCACACACATGCGCTTAGGGGGCAGTCAGCAAGCTCTGACGTGAGTGAAACATTGCGAGATGTACTAACACCTCTCTCTCTTTTTCATCAGCCCAAAAGAATAAAAATAATTAATTGTACTCACCACTTCAGCTTCCAGATTCACAAAATGGCCACCCAACATCACTTCCACATCTGGCTCCAGTTAATGATGTCACTTCCAATTCCCCGTTGATGACGTCACTTCCATCATGACCATAATGTCATCATTTCTGGTCTCCCGTTGAGGACATCACTTTTTCTGTCCACCCATTCTGAAATCACTTCCGTCAGCCATGTTTTTCTATATAAACGCCATGTCACTGTTTCTGCTTATCAATTGTTTTGCTTTTTGATCACCTTTTTGCAATCAATTTGTTGCTTGACTGCTGGACATTATATGGGGACATTCCCTGACTCATTTTTGTATTGTGGATGGTCTTTTTTCCACGACAGTTCACATTTGTCATTTTTTCCTATCGATCTACGCTCAGTCTATAATAAAGGTGCTTTCAGAAAGGTTTAAAAATGTATTAACAATCAAAAACTGAAATGTCTCATTCATGTAAGTGTTTAGACCCTTAATTCACTACTTTCTAGAAACCCTGTTTGCATCAGTTATGGTTTCAAGTGTTTCTTGGTCAGTCTCCACAAGGTTTACACACCTGTATTTGGGCAACTTCTCCCATTCTTTCTGGCAGATTCTCTCAGGCACCACTAGATTGGATTGGAAGTGTCTGTAAGCTGCCATCTTCAGGTCTCTCCACTCATGTTCTATGAGGTTTAAGTATGGGCTACAGCTGGGCCACTCAATTACAGTGTGAGACTTCCCCCAAAGCTACTTCAGCATTGTCTTGGCTGCATGCTTGGTCTATTGTCCTGCTGAAAAGTGAACTGTTGCGCCAGTTTGAGGTTGTGTGCACTCTGGAGCAGGTTTTCTTCATTCATTCTACATTCATACTTCCCTCAGTTCTAACCAGTTTCCCTGTCACTGCCTCTGAGAAGCAACCCCACTGCATGATGCTGCCACCACCATGTTTCTCAGTATGGATAGTATGAGGCAGAAGATGACAAGTTCTGCCCAAAGAGCTTAATTCTTGTCTCATCAGACCAGAGAATCCTTTTTTTCATGCTCTCAGACTCCTTTAAATGCCATTTGGCAAACGTCAAGTGGGCTATCATATGCCTTTTACTCAAGAGTGGCTTCCCTCCAGTTACTTTATGATAAACACCTGCTGCTGAGATGGCTGTTCTCCTGACAGATGATCAAGGCCCCTTTTGCTTAGCTACTCAGTTTGGGTGGATGGTCAACTCTAGGAAGAATCCTGGTGGTCACAAACTTCTTCTGTTTCACAATTATTGAGGCCATTGTGCTCCTGGGAACACTCACAGCTTTAGAATTGTTCTGATCCCCTTGCTGTGATCTTTTGCCTCATCTAGTTTAATCAAGGAGGTCTACAGAAATTTCCTTGGGCTTCATTGCTTGGTTTTCATCGTGACATGCAGTGCGAACTGTGGCATCTTTTATACATGGGTGTGTGTGCCTTTCTGTTCAGTTTGCTACTGGTGGAGTCCAATCAGGTTCTCGACACATCTCAAGAAGAATTAAAGCAAACAGGCTGCACCTGACCACCATTTGGAGTGTCACAGAACAGGGTCTGAATGCTTATAGAAATAAGGGATTCCAGCTTTTGATTTTTAATACACATCATGCTTTTACTTTATTATTATATATTATTGAGTGTAGACTGATGGGCAAAAATGGCAAATTTGTCTGATTAAAATTACAACCACAATCAAATAAACTGAGCAGAAAGTAAAGAGGTCTGATTACTTTCTAAAAGCACTGTATACAGAAAAGTAATGCTATATAGTGCTGAGCCTGGCAGATCCACCTTACCGTCAGTGCATGTCCTCTGAAGATCAGCCATATGTTTAACTTTATTAGAAAACAATGTATTATTTTTTGTTTAAACATTTATTAGCAGTATAATAGTGTTTCCCTATTTTTGCATTTTTTTGCAATGGCATACAAGGTATAACAGACAGAAAGGTCCCCCCAGTACATCTGGTCCATAGGGCACACCTTTGCCCTGGTGCCTACTTGATGACATTTATCTTTTAGGCCTCTGGCTCTACAGTGACTTGGTAGGGAGTGTGTGTGTGTGTGTGTGTGTGGCTTTGTTTGTGCCCTGCCTAGGATGGTACAATTCCTGAAGCTTTATTTCTGCTCCCAGTTTTACATGAATTCCTTTGCAAAAATTATAGCTACGGTGAAATTCTTCAGTTTTCTTATAAGCTAATAATTATATACAGTGTACATCAGAATAAAAGAAGTAGGAGTTTGATGATGAAACAATTCACTTTCCTTTTCTGCCAATTAAATCTTCCTGGTTCACCCTGGTAGGCCAGTTGCCCCAATCTTTCTTCATGGCAACCTCCTTTAGTCGCCTTTAAGAAGATGCAAGAGGGACAGTGGCCTTATTCTAAAATCAGGTTATTGGTAAGTGTGGATGCTGGGCTTTATTAAGTGCAACCCTCAGGAAGCATCTTCAGCAAATGCCCAAGCCACTTCTGTTAGCTCTCCTTAAGAATTGGCATTAGCAGATGAAGTAATTTCAGAGTGTGCCATGGATCTTTGTTGTGAACACTGCATTCCCTTTGCAGATGACAAGCCTGCTGAGGCTTCTGCGCTTGGATTTTAACACTAGGCCAATAGTCTGTGATTTCTTGAGGACATTGCCAGCTGGTATTCAATATATTCATGCAAGCAAAAATTTTACTGCACGCTGTACAAATGACAAAAAGCATCTTATAAAGTTGCATTTAGCTGATATCTTAATTTGTCTTAATTTATCTTAATTTGTTTCTGGTTTATTCTTCATTGTTCTTCTCTATATATATGTCATCAGACTTTCAATGACCACAGACATACTTATATCTGTTTACTGCTGCTAATACTGTTCTTACTTCTTCAGTTTATTTTTATTGTCACATATTGTATATAAAGCATGTAACATCATTTCTTGGTTTCACACATTTTATTCTGGAACTCAGGTACTTTTGTCAAGTTATTCAGTCATTCAGGGAGATCACATACTTAAACGTGATCTAAAAGCACCTCTGTATGCATAAATGAGTTTGAAGTTAGTTCCTTTTTTTGCTAGATTATTTAGTTTTATTTTGTTTTGGTATTCAGTTCCACACTGATCCATTGATCACTGGTGCTGCTTCACAGAAGCAAAGTTGTAGGTCCGAATCTCTGCCTGTGTGGAGTTTGAACCTTCATGGCTTAATTAAAGACACATTTCTCAGTTTTGTTTCATCCCTTATTGTACACTTACAGTTGTATGTGATTGTTCAGTAATGCTTTTGCCAAGTGTTTAATGTTCAGTTATCGATTATTGTGAATCTGCGCCTTTTGGGTACGTGTAACCTCTTCAGGGGAGAGTGTGAGTATTAAATGCTGTACGTGAAGTTAGTTGAATGGGGTTAGTGAATAAACAGCATTAGAAACGTACTTTTGAGTGTGTCTTTCCTTCATCCTTAAAAACACAAGACTTTCGCTTCTGTTATTTCAGTTACACACAATAACGCCCGGCTACGTTATAGTTACAGTACAAAGGTAATAACCAATTAATTTACTAGGACTTCATGTGAATTCTTATCCAGAACTGTAAGGATCTACAAGAGATCTGTTCTTCTCTTTGAAATGAGATCAATCATTCATCAAACTCAATTGGTGAGATGAGTATTTTCTGATTTCATCTGTAGTTTTTTTTTTCTGGCCTTGCCTATGTATGTTTTTTGGTTGTGAAAAAATGGACAATTGGAAAAACCCACAAAGACAAAGCGAACACATGCAAATCCCATGTAGCCCTGGAATGAGAACAGACGGAAAAAATCCACATGAGTGATTTACAAATACAACGTCAACAGGAAAGTGTGACATAACAGAAATGAGAAAGATGTCTTCAAGTTTGTTCTGATAGCTTGTGTGCTATGGCATGCAAAACCAAATGAAAATTAGAATATGAATTATCATTCTCATGATTAATTAATTATATGTGGAATTAACACCCTCCTGTGTGCCTCCTAGTTTCTGCTTGTGTTTAGGTGTGGTACAAGTAAGCTGCCCAAATATTCCCCAAGAGAGGTTTAAAAATGGACTTGTGTCTGGCATTGGTGTTCCTTTTAGTAACTCCCATTTTATTCTTAATTTAACAAATAGCCATTATGTTCATAAGCTAAGTAACATGAAGTGGTGTTCTCATAGTGACTCATTTTACCAAAAAAGACCATCAGGAGGCCAAAATCTGCATAAAGTGTGTTTGAAAAAAAAGGGTGGTGGACAAAAGGAGACAAAAAGTACAAAAACAAACAGAAGTAAAATAAAAACCCTTGTCGCTCCTCTATTTAGCCACGGGAGGAGGACTCTCCCAAGATCTCCGACTCTCTCCTTTTTTCTTTCTAAGTTTTTCTGTTTGTTTTCACTCACTCTCCTTACTGCTGCCATTAAACGTTTGCCTCAGCTCCTCTCCAAATTTAAGCTCAACTGGCTTTTTACTGTGAAAAAATTACAAAGGGCCATTTCTGTCAAGGTCTAGAACTAATTCTGGGAGTCACGCAGTCTCACTCCTGCTGCTCTTCTGCTCAGGCTGGAGTGACATAACTGATCTCTGCCGGCCTTAACTTTTCAAAGGGTAACATGGTGGAATCTTACCTGGCCTAGTACCATATGTTGCCCTCTGTTCTCCAAAAAGGGTTCCTTGTCCACCTTTGCCCACGCCAAGAGGGATCCCTGGACTGCCATTTCTCTGGTATTCCAGGAGAGAGCTGGGAAACGGTGATTTCTATTACACCCCACTTCTCTCTTTCTTGCACTATGGGGCTAATCATATAAGGTGCTCTGGTCCATGTTGATTCTTGTCTGTATTGCACTATGTTGCCATTATCAGTGCACAGTCCTCCATCTTTCTGGACGTTGCTGGGCCCTTTCACATGCCACCCTTGCCCCTTCAGCTATCCATTTCAATGTACACAAGGACCACGTTACTATATTTTGGCAATTCATCTTTGACCCTTGTCCTTAAGCAGGAAGTCAAGCACAATATGTCTACCCCTCCATCCATTTCCTTACCTTATACAGTATAGGCTATTGTATGTCTGTGCATATGTACAGACAAGTTAACTCAAGAAGATCACATAGGGTCTTCTGCATGTCACAATATAGAACTTTGAGTGCCCTAGGTGTTGTGTTTTTATTAAAGAGAATATATATATATATACGCTGTGACAAGTGTAGAGGGCGTAGGAGCCACTCAACCCGACACAGACAGACCCTGGAGGCACACTGATAAAAGCACAAGTTTTTATTATGTTTTCTACACTTATGGGCAATGCCTTCCTCGTTCCCACAAGTACAACATAGTCTTAAGCATCATCAGCACACAATACTTTTCTTTCCTATTCTTTTTCTTTTCTTTCTTTTTGATCTCCTCCACTCCTCCTCGGCAAGCTTTGTCTCCCTCCTCCCGACTCTGGCTCCCCGAGTATTGTGTGCTGGTTCCTTTTATATGTTACCCAGAAGTGCTCCAGGTGCTTGATGACCTACCTCCGGCAGCACTTCCAGGTGTGGTAAAAGGATTGTGGGCTCTGGAGCAGCTGCAGAACCACCTGGAGACATGCCCAGATCTCAACAGGGCTGTAGACAACTACATCTCCCATGAAGCCCTACAGGTGTCCGAGGCACCACTGCAACCCATGGGGCCTGCCATCTCTCAGCGAAGAGGCATCCTGGCCAGGCAAGGACCCTGGCCATCTGTGACAACGCGTATAATAGGATGTGGAGGTTCAGCCCCGAACACAGACAGACAGACACCAGATGTCCAAAAACACACGCATGTAATAGTTTTCTTCAGTGTACAACACGTCACAATGCTCATTTCAGACAAATACTCAGTTCCTTCTTTCTCTCTTCTTCTACTTTTCTGTCACCCTCACTCCTCCATTCACAAGCTCTGTCTACTTCCTCTCGACTCTGGCTCCAAATGGAGTGAGGCGGCCCTTTTTACAACACCCTGGATGTGCTTCAGGTGCTTCATGATGAACTTCTGACTGCACTTCCTGGTGTGTTGGAAGTGCTCTAATCTTAGGCTCCACAATCCTCTGGACACCCCCTGGTGGTGGCCATGGGCCCCAAGAGGGTTGAGCTTCCAAGCACTGATCCCATGGCCCCCATGCAGACTCTCGTGGTCCAGGGGAGGTATTGTCCCTTTCCTGGTCTCTCCTTCCAGGCATCCTGTCCGCCACAAGGATTTCAGCAAAAGAAACTTGCCCAGTGAGTTTCTCAGAGCGTGGCAAGGCCGGTTTAGTAGACCTCATATGAGATCAGTGACTGCATCAGCATTCAGTCCAGAGGCCTGCAGACTGGACATGAGGATGCAGATTTGTTTTGTGCTGTCATGCCTTTGTTGTTAATAAATTTGCACACACACAAGTAGCTCAGATTCTCATAGGAGGAAGTGCAGTGCAGCCACTATGTCTGATGTGTGCACATGTGAAGATCTGTCAGACTTTAACATATGACTTCAGCCCAAGTCAGCTAGTAGCCAGGAAAACACATTTTGCAGAAAGTGCACTTTTCAATGACTGCCTGGAATAACTATTATTATTATGATATACCTGTATCAGTCTGCACAACTGCACCAATTACTTATTACCCCAATGCTTACTGCTTGATCCTGTTGTTTTCTTAACTTGTCACTGCATGACAGGTTGCAACATTTGTTGGCGGTGCTAAATAAAAAATAAAAACAACTTGGATATACTTACACCATTTAGGAATCGATGATGTGTAAATTTTTGTTTTTCATTATTGCTATGAAGAATTACTTTCTTATGTTTCACAGAGCGCACTTATAAACACCAAAGACATGCACAGTGATGGGCACCCTGAACACGGGGTCATCTAATGTTACAGAGTCTCTTCAAAATGAGAACACTCATCTATCAAACTCAATTGGTAAGATAAGTATTTTCTGATATTTCATCTGTATTTTTTTTTTTTTTTGCTTATGTATGTTTTTTGGTTGGTAAAAAAATGGACAATTGAAAAAACCCACAAGGACAAAGAAAACAGATAAGGTCCATGCAGGCTGCAATGGGGCCTGGAATGAACCTAAGGTCTCTGGAGCTGTGAAGCAACACTGTGCTACCCATACAAAGAGCGTTTTAGTTATTTTTATTTGTCTGTACCTTGTGCCAAAGACACCCTAGAAAGGACTCACAGTCGAGGGTGAGCATCTCAGCTATATTTCATTTTCACGTGCACTTTATAGTAGCACAAGAAGAAACCAAATATGCACTCTGGCCTGACTGAATCGCATTTTCTGTTGTTTCCAACCTGCTGCTGAGGATAGTAAATTCTGATGTTTGTCATACATTGCCTATAAAAGGTATATATATTTTTTTCTTTCTTCATCTTGTAAAGCACTTTGATCATTTGTATGAAAACGTGCTATATAAATAAATGTTGTTGTTGCTGTTTATCCCTTCGGAAATGTTGACATTTTCATTGTTATACAATATTGGCTGAATACCCGTGCTTCGCTACAGGATAGCAACAGGAAAAAATGTGTTCTAAAATATACAGGATGACAGTATATGCCCTGTAAATGTCATAAGGCAAGATTTAGCACGTAAACGAAACAACATAGGTTACTGATTATTTCTTGAAATGGTTTACTCAAATATAAGCTGTTTTAAGTATAGAGTCAGTGCCGTGCACAAGGTAGGCCAGCAAGGAAAGCCAGCAATGAAAGTGAGAGACCATTACTTTGTCAATATAAATCCTTTCTTCCTCGGTCTAAGTTTTATGGGTTTAATTAAGGGGTATAAAGTAATAGAAGAATTCTTAATGAAAGTATGAAAAAGAATAAAATAAAAAAAAGTATGAAAATCTAAATCCTCAAAAAAAATGCTTTGATATACCTTAGAATAACCTAACAAAATTATTTTAAAAAGATAAATAATTATAAAAAAAATTATAAACACTTTGTGGAAACTCGAAAATATCAAAACAAAGATTGTACTCTTCAGAAAAATGAAAGTATTTTTAATTTACTTTAAAGAAATTTATTTTAGTAAGAAATAGAGTGAATGGGTCTATAAGAACAACAACAACAACAACATTTATTTATATAGCACATTTTCATACAAACAGTAGCTCAAAGTGCTTTACATATTAAAGAATAGAAAAATGAAAGACATAATTATAAAAAATAAATCAACATTAACATCGAATAAGAGTAAGGTTCAATTGCCAGGGGGGACAGAAAAAACAAAAAAACTCCAGACGGCTGGAGAAAAAATAAAATCTGTAGGGATTCCAGACCATGAGACCACCCAGTCCCCTCTGGGCATTCTACCTAACATAAATGAAACAGTCCTCTTTGGATTTAGGATTCTCACGGAAGGGCTTGATGATGATGATGGTCACGTAGACTTCTTCCTTTTAATCCGTCCATCATTGTTGGAGCATCATGAAGCTTTGAGTAGGTGGAGGTGGCGCAGGCCACCACCACAAAGAAACCGGAAAAAGAAACAGAAGAGAGTAGGGGTCAGTACCGATTTTAGAGCCACCATGAATAGTTGTTATGATGAATTGAACATACAGAGTATCAGGATTAAGTTAAAGTGAAGTTATAAAAAGGCCATGTTAAAGTAATGTGTTTTCAGCAGTTTTTTAAAGTGCTCTACTGTATCAGCCTGGCGAATTCCTATTGGCAGGCTATTCCAGATTTTAGGTGCATAACAGCAGAAGGCCGCCGCAAGAACTATAAGAAATTTTGTGCTTGGACCACAAAATCTTTAAAACATTCTCTAAGTGAGCACCTATGGGCCAAGTGTAACCTACATTCCAAATTTCAAGTCCCAAGTCCTCATGATTCGGGACATTTCGTGATGAGTGGGTCAATGGTATTTGGCTTTTATATATATAGATTGAATCACAATGGATTTAATTTTGCTTTTTTGACACTGACAAACAGAAAATGGTCTCTGCAAAGTGGTCTAAAATAATTACAAACATAAAACACAAAACATAAATATTTACACTCTTTATTATGACACACCTACATCATCATTGATGATGCCACTTGGTTTAGGAGCCACATCATTAGTTCAATGGAGATCACCCGTCTGGGGTGTCCATTAATGGTAGACTGAATGCATCTTATCTGGAAAGTCCAACTTGTGGTGAGTCAGTATGGTGGCCTGATCTCTAATCAATGAAGACAAAAGAACACTCTTAGCAACACTGTGAAAAGGGAATTGAATAGTGCAAGTTAGGGGATGGACACAAGAAAATATCCAAGCCTCTGAATATCCCTTGGATTTCAGTTAAATGAATCATTAAGACATGGAATGAATATGGCACAGCTGTAGATCTGCTAAGAGCGGGATGTCCGCACAAACTAAGTGATCATCCAGGAAGACGTCCAGACCTCTGATAACTCTGAAGGAGTTACAAACTACAGTGTCTCAGATTAGAGCAAATGTGCAGACAACAGCTGTTGCTCGGGTACTTCACCAGTCACAACGTTAGGGGTAGAGTGGCAAAGAGAAAGCCATTCATAAAAATAATGCACATGACATCTCAGTGAGAATTTGCCAGAAGGCAGAGTTTTTCTTCTACCAAATGTAGTGTTTTGTGTAAGCCAAACACTGCACGTTATCAAAAACACATCAACCCCAACGTGAACAATGGTGGTGGCATCATCATGCTGTGCAAACAGTTCTCTGCAGCCGGCTCTTGAAGACTTGTGAGGGTAGAGAGTAAAATGAATGTAGCAAGATACAGGGACATCCTGGAGGAAAACCTGATGCAGTCTGAAAGAAACCTGCAACTTGGGAGATTTGTATTCCAGCAAGACAATGACGTCAAGCATAACACCAAAGCTACACAGCAATGGCTAAAAACAAGTGTTAATGTTCTGGAGTGGCCAAGTCCGAGTCCAGACCTCAATCTCGTTGAGAATTTGTGACTGGACGTGGTAAAAGCTGTTCACTCACAATCCTATGAAACCAAAAAGATCTTCAACAGTTTTTGCAAAGAAGAAGAATGGGGAAAACTGCAGTGTCCAGATATGTAAAGCTGATAGAGACCTGTGCTGCCAGACTCAAGGCTGTCATGGCTGACAAAGGTGCATCCTCTGGAATATTGACATGAAGGGGGCAAAGACTTAAGTGATCGATTATTTTGTAATTTGCATTGTTGAAACTAGCTGTGTTACCTGACTCTCCTGGGAAAATTTCTAAGTTAATGGACCTCAGTTAATAAAGTCATTGGTTAACTGGATGTATCACAAGTACTATGTAACTTAGTACTTTTCTGTATACAATATTTGTACTTTTTTATTGTTTTTACCAGGGTCCAATATTATTAGTTCACTTGAGCTGCTTACTGCTGAACATGCTACATACGGTCCTTGGAGGTGTTGGTGTGAAAGAGATTGCATCAGGTCTCTGTATTAAAGTGGTATTCAGTAATGTTATAAGGGGGATTTAAAGTTGATTCATTCAAAGCTAAAATCTGCTAAAAATCTAAATTCTCCATTAGCATCAAAGACGAAAATTAGTGCTACCTCAATATACAGTGAATTTGAATAAGTGTCTAGTGTACAAACACACCAGATACTACCACTACTTAATAATTTTACTCACCATCCTGTTATCCCATTAGGAAAAACACCATCGCAATCAGCTGTACAAATAAAATGCACTTCATTGTGTTCAATCGTAGCTTGGCTGCATCGGTTAATTTTTTTTTTTTTCTGATTTTTTAACTTCAAAAAGCACTTGTAAGCACAAGGGGGCACCAGAGATCCCCAAACCCAAGACACAGTATAACATCAGACGTTATATGAATACAATACAAGGTATTTATTCGCACAAGCACCTTTAAACACAATCCTTTCTCCAGTAATAAGCCACAATTTTCCAGAACAGATGAATTCTTCCTTCTCTCTGCCCACAGTTGCCTCCCAACTCAGACTTGTCCATATGTGTCAATGGGCTCCTTTTTAAGCTGGCCCTGGGAATGCTTCAGGTGCCATTCTGTCCTTCTATCTGGGCCACAGACAAAGTAGGGTAGCACTTCCAGACTGCATCTCCCTAGCATCCCTCAGGGCATCCTGACTAGGTACTCATACTACCACCTAGCACATGGTTGATGGAACCACTCCCAAGTTCCTTCTTTTCCTCCCAAGGTTCATTCATTATTTTACACCAGTAATGGCGTACTGCACGATAACATGCAGTGAATACAATTACAATACAATACAGTTTATTTTTGTATAGCCCAAAATCACACAGGAAGTGCTGCAATGGGCTTTAACAGGCCCTGCCTTTTGACAGCCCCCCAGCCTTGACTCTCTGAGAAGACAAGGAAAACTCCCAATAAAAACCTTGTAGGGAAAATGGAAGAAACCTCGGAAAGGCAGTTCAAAGAGAGACCCCTTTCCAGGTAGGTTGGGCGTGCAGTGGGTGTCAAAAGTAGGGGGTCAATACAATACAATATACAGAACAGAACAATTCCTTAATACAGCATAATAATACAAATTTTAGAAGTACGGTTTAACAGTAGATGATATGACATAATTAGGTTTGGATATTTTTAGAGTTCTGGAGACCTCATCAATCTAGCTGCCTCCCCATTTGGCCATGCCACGGCTGAAACGTTGCTCCGATGAAAGGACCCCTCTTTCCCATGATTCCTGTGATCCTCCATCAGGGATGACTTTACCATAGGCAGGCAAACAACTTGGCAAGTGGGCCGTGGCACCAATTGCCACATTTGGGTACCGAGAAAAGAAACAGAATAGGTGAGGGTTAATATTCAAATATAATTATCATGTTACTTATGTTTTAAAATTGACTTGACCATACTCCGCACCCATACACATACGTCACACGGCCGCCCTGCTGCCCGCTACTGAGAGTTGATTCTATAATAAAATAAAATAAGAATAAAAAGAGTAATAATTCTGAAACTCTTCACTTTAATATAAAGCTGTAGTGCAGAGTTTCAGTGTAGCACAGTATACGTGTACCAAATTTCAGGCTACAGGATGCTTGATTTTTGACCTTGACTTTCTTGTGTTGATCTTTGACCTTGGAGGTCAATCATCACTCTGAAAGTGGACAGTAGAGGTCACGTAGTAGATGTGTACCAAATTTCACGTCAATAGATCAAACAGTTTGTGAGCTACAGGTGATTTAAAGTCCTGGACAGACAAACAGACATCCACGGTAGCGTATTATATAAGAAGACTGGCAGGGCACAAAGTTATCTTTTTGTCCAGCTGGCCAATCCATCCATCATTCCTCTTGGACCTGGCCGGGATGCCCATTCTTATTCCACATGCCTAACGCTGATAGTTGATTGGTATTGAAAACTGAATGACCATTAGCAAGTTGACAAGCGTCTTGGCATTTTTTAAAAACTCTGGGCTATACACTGTTAAAAAATGCAGCGTAATCAGTTTATCACAGGCTTATTGTTACATGTGGTGCACCCCTGAACCACTAAACCAATTGACTGAACTTGTTTATTCACGGGAACCCCCCTCCGCCTGTTTTAGAATTGCTCTTGTACAGAGCAAACCCCCTTTCAAATGCTGTCTTTGTGCCATCAAGGAACTTAAAAAGGTAAAACTAGGTCCCAAGGCCACAAAGGTTGAGAAACGCTGCTCTGTAATCCAGCAAGACAATGAAATTGTTATCCTAAACTGGTTGATGAAAAAAAAAACACAATACTTGCCACCTTTGATGACATTTGGTGAGTGCTGATGAAATCGTATGGTGCTTTTTTCCATGTCACCAAATTTCACTCAAATTCATCAAGGTATTTTTGAGATTTGGGGTATTTATTTTTTTCTATTCTGTTTTTTTTACTCCTAAATATTGATATATCAAAATGTCCTGTCTTAGAGGATACCTACTGCCCTAGATTTACCATCCTTTCAGCTTTTTGCCTAAACAGGAAACCCGGGAGGTGCTTCTTAACCTTAAGTGGAATGAGTCTGTGGCTAAATGTGCTCTGAAAGTGCGCCTCCTGCAGGGGATGGTGGGGTGGTGGGGTGGGGGGTGGTTGTTTTCGTGGATGTGGGATATCAGTATGTCATCCAAGTTTGCCATCATCCTCTTATTCACAACAGCTTCCTGTGTGTCAAGGGTTCACTCTTAGACGGAGGAAGCTTCCCTTATAAGTTTTGTCAAGTAATGTACATGTTTTGAGCTCAAGTTGCTTCTCCAGGAGACTGCAGCGTAGAACACCACATTAGCCCCTGTGGATTGGTAGAACATTTCCAGCAGCTGGCTGCATAGAACCAAAGACCTGAGTTTCCTTAGCAGGTCCAGTCTGCTCTGGCCTTGGAGTACAGCACCCCTATGTTGTCAGGCCAATCCAGTTTGTTGTTCATTTGAACCCCCAGGTATTTGCATCACTTCCACATTCTCCCCCTAAATGGTGACTGGTCTCAGAGGCTCCTTGGCACACAGGAAGTCCACCACCAGCTCTTTTGTCTTGCTGATGTTGAGTTGCAGTTTGTTGTCCTTGCACCACAAGATGAAGTCCTCCACAGCCTTCCTGTGCTCTGACTTGTTTCCATTATTTTACATAGAGAGAGATCTTTACATCAATTTGCAGAGATCTGTTTTCACTTTGATATTAAAGGATATTTTTTTCTGCTAATAAGTGTCAAAAAAGCCAAATTAAATAAATTGCAATACAATAGTATATATTGATAAAAAGTGAAAACTTTCAAGGAGTGAATACTTTTCAAAGCCACTGTAATTATTCAAATTTCTTGAAATTCAAAATTTCTGACTTCTGATATGGAAAAAAATAACAATTTCTATGAAGAGAATCTTGGCAAATGTCAACAACCGTACACACGTTTGGATGGCATTTACACACTCTGGCTGTGCTGGAGCAAAGTGAGATTCAGCCACACCAAACCGTACTTACCCTTCAGTGCTTTACCCACCCTCCATTTAAGATCTCCAGTCGACAGACACAAACAGATAAAGGTAAACGTTCAGTTGGTGTAAAATGAATATATTAGAAGAGGATGAAATATAATATACATAACCCAAATTCCCCAATCCAAATGCAAATGCAAATATTTATAGTGACAGAAAAAAAGTATGAAATGGACCTGACCTATTAAATTAACAACACGGAAAAAAAAACATCCATATACACACAAAGTCTAATGGGAAAATATGGCAACTGCCGAGATTGAAAAATGTATGGAAGCTACTAAAGTCCCAAATGATGAAATGGCAGGAAAACACAGGGGCTGTTCCAAAATATGAACCAAAACAGTCTCACCGGTGAGTCCAGATAGCAGTCTGACAGCCATGGGTAGTGGAGGAGGAAAAGTCCTAAACACCTTACTGCCGTGTGTAACTGGATGGAAAGTGGTGATCTGATGTTCCTTTCGATGAAATGACAGCAGCATTTGTCATGGTAGATTTCGTTTTTTTGCACGCTTTCTTTTCTCATGTTTTTCTCATGAAATGCACAGTCATATCTTTTAATATATGCAACCCGGAACAAAAACGGCAAGTGCTGTGATTGGTGATGTCCTTGCAGATGTAGAGGGGAAACCCTTCTTCAAATATATATATTATTAATATTATTATTATTATAAACATTGAACAAACACAATTAATATTACATGTAGCACTGCAACAAGGTGGCTTCTGTATGCTCATCCAACCATCTATCTTCTGAGGATTTGTTCCATTCTGTGTATTGTATTGTATTGACCCCCTTCTGTTTGACACCCTCTGTATTCCCAACCTACCTCGAAAGGGGTCTCATTTTGAACTGCCTTTCCCAAGGTTTCTTCCATTTCTTCCCTACAAGGGTTTTTTTGGGAGTTTTTCCTTGTCTTCTTAGAGAGTCAAGGCTGGGGGGCTGTCAAGATGCAGGGCCATCGGCACTTCATGTGTGATTTTGGGCTATACAAAAATAAATTGTAACGTATTGTATTGTATTGCACCTGCTTAATCTTCTTGTACGAGCTATGCCTGCAGTACCAAAGTGAAAGAAATGAGCCGGCTCTGTCCTCCACTGAAAAGAGTTGTGCACACACCACAATGTCAGTCGTCTTCACCAACATGTATAGTGGATGTCAGATTAAAATCAGGGTGCCCACAGAAATGTTAACTCATACACAGAGAGGATGTGCAAATACCATACAGGCACTGACCACACTGTGATTCAAACCGAATCTTCAATAAGTATGAAATTGGAAAAGAGAAAAAAAGAATTAAACAAAATGTTAAATAGTAACTTAGTTATTCCATGTACAAACCCAATTCCATAAATCTGTAATTCCCAATGATAACAGAAGTCAATGTAAAAGAAGTAAATCTACACCCCCTTTGTTTACTTGGCTTAGGCCTGATGACAGAGGCAAAAGGGGGTCATTTCCCTTTCTCTTTACCCTGGACAGTTTCCTCCGACTCTGACACCCACTCACTCTCCAGGAAAACCAGGATGGGAATGGAGTGAATGGATGTTCCCCACAGACTATTGCCTCTCACGGCCTTTTCCTGTCAACAGTGAAGGCTGAATTACAAAGGTTCACATATGTTCGTATAAATATATCCACTTATGTTTCTTATTTTTCTCTCAGAAAGAATTAAAATTGTGCTGAAGTTCTTATACCTAATACAAAACAATCAATTTCTATTAGAAGGCCTGAGAGATGAATGTTGCTAATGGTGTGCTGAGATAAACACAGCCGATCAGGTTTGGGAGACTTCTCTTCAACTCATTGTCCCCGGAAGTACAAAAGAACATTCAACTGTAATGTTTGTGCTCTGCACAGATGCATTCATTGCATGACTTTTTCTTGCACACCAGGACTGAGTCCTGCCTTGTGCCAGATGGGGTTTGAAAATATTATTTTATGTTACTTATATGTACTGTCGAATGTCCTTTCAAAGAGTGACAGTGCAGCACACAGGTTAGCATTGTTGTCTCAAAAGTTCAGAGACAGAATTCAAATCCTAAACACCATGATTATCAGTCGTGGACTTCATTTACTTAACCATAGTGGCTCGGGTGCAGCTGCCGCACACTTCCATAATAACTATTCACGTAGTTTGGTATACGCAGTGACTGAGATTCACCCCAACAAAATTAAACAGGCTTCATGTCGTATAGCTGACACCAATGAGCTTCCCCCTGAAGTACAATGCATATAATTTGGTGATGAGGAATAAGGGCCTGTGGTGGGTTGGCACCCTGCCCAGGATTGGTTCCTGCCTTGTGCCCTGTGTTGGCTAGGATTGGCTCCAGCAGACCCCCGTGACCCTGTGTTCGGATTTAGCGGGCTGGAAAATGGATGGATGGATGGAATAAGGGCTGCAGACGTTTTGGATATCATAAATAGAAGAGAGGTTCGTCCATCTGAGGTCTTGTGTTTTACATACCCCAACAGAATGGCAAAAAGAAAAAAAGGGCACAGATCACGGGCGAAGTTGCCAAACCTGTAAAACCTTCGTACAACACCGACTCAGTCAGGTAGCATGTTATTGGCTACCAGAATAAACAGCCAGCATGCAATTCTTTGGAAACATGAAACTGTGCTGGAAAGTCAACACACAGCCGGGTAATTTGATGTTCCCAGTGATTTCTAGTCTTAAAAACCGACCTACTCAGGAATCGAGATTATCAAGTCATCAAGTATGACATCCCCTCCAACAAAAGGTCACTTAATGTGATATCAACTTAAGATGGTCACAAGTTCTGTTCTCTGGTTATATATTATATCCCAAGATGAGTATGTTACAGTAATTAGGAGAGAGATTGCTGAGTAAGCTGAGCCACAAGGTGATGCTAGACAGGAGCATCATTATTAAATTATTAAATAAATGGATGGATGGATGGATAAAGGGATGGGTGGATAAATGTAAAATTTTAAAATGAAAATAATAAAAACAATATTTACTCCTCAAGGAACATTGAGAATAAGGTGGTTGCTAGTTGTAGGTGTCATTGTGGAACAAGTTTCTAAAACCACCACTGGGTTAAAGTGCAAATTGCTTTGCACTTCACATTTAATTGTTGCCATCACAGGCAGCATGCACTCACACAAATGTAGAGGCCACGGTTAGGCAGGATGTCAGTCAGATTTAATCTGATGATTTATTAAATAACAGGGTGTCACATGCATGTGCATAGGGGACAGCTTAAGGGCTCTGGTGACTGCAATTACCCACCGCACCCGGGTTTGACACTTTGTTCAAATGCCTGTTCTCTTCCTGTTTCTGCAGACCAGGGCCTCATGCATAACACTGTACGTAGAATTCACACTAAAACATAGCGTATGGACCAAAGTGGAAATGTTCGTATGCAAAAAAAAATCCAGATGCATAAATCAGTGCGTTCGCCAACTTCCACATTCTTCCACTCCATAAATCCCTGTTAGCGTGAAAAGTAAAGCACGTACACGCACCTGCTACCACTCCCCAAATTCCTCCCAGAATTATGCCTCTTTGAATATGCAAATCAATCTAAATAGCCCTTAAGCTCAGCGTTCTGTGAAAAGGCAATGGCAAAAGCACGGGTGAGAGGGGGGAATAGAAGAATTTCAGCGAATACTAAGTGGAAGCAAACAAAAATGTACAATTTGTTGGTTTAAACAGTGGTATAAACAACAAAAGGAAGGTGATTGAGTGACTTAGAGTGTCGGAGAAACTCGAAAGCACAAGTTCACAAAGTCGCACAGTGCCCGAAATAAAAAAGAAGTTGTCACATATCAAAGTTGCCGTGAAAAGGTGAGTCGTAGTCCACCATCCGAGTGTCATATGAAAGCTTATTGGGGTACAGAGAAAAGAAAAAAAAACGACACAGTGGGGAAAAAAAGCTCGAAATGTCATCTTTAATCTTGAAATTTCCACTTTAATCACATAGTTTATTTTGTCATTAAATAAAGTAGAACATCATAAACTTCATCTTAAAATCGTTTAATTTACTAGTTTCTCAAATCCCATCATAACTAAAGTAGCATGTTAAATGCTTTATTGCTTTATTTTGTATTTGATCTTCTATGTGCTCTATGTGTGTGAATCACTACGTGCTTCTTAAACGGGCTTTCTCTTCCTCCAATAGGTCACAGAATTCATTACATTCATGATATTACAGCTATCTGAATAATTAAAATACTGAGATATATACCTGATATCATTTTCATGATGATAGGAGTCAAAGCATGTTATTAAACATGGGAACACGGAGGAGCAGTGATTGTTTATGCCTTACGCAAGATGCTTGCTTCACCGTGCATGACCTTCGATGAAATACTTTAGTACAGAAGTACTGTCTCTTTCAAATGTACTAACCCCCAATTCCTGTTCTTCCTTTTCTTACTCCAAATACCCAATCGCCACACAATCAGCACAGTAATAGACATTAAGCCATCTGTAAGCTAAGAACGCCGATTCTTCAACACACTGTTAAGGAACATTGAAATATTTTCGTGGTACATGTTTAATTATTCTATCCTTCCAGTGTTGCGCCAGCTCCTTGCTAGCACTGCGACACTGTGTCCTCACATGTTTATTTATTAACAATATAAATTATTTAAATGAAGTTAAAGTTGTATCTTTATAATATAATAAACATATTTGCTGCATTTCATCTTAAAAATGAAATCATGATCATATGTAAATTTTCGCTTTATAAAGTGGCTTGGGTTGTGCAATATTATAACTGCATCTCAAATTTACAGTGAGGTAATTGTATTTATGAGTACAAATAGTTCTACAAGGAGCACTTGATGGACTGATTGAGTGTGTTTATAGTTCTTGGGATGAAACTGTTTCTGAACCGTAAGGTCAGTACACAAAAGGCTCTGAAGCGCTTGCCATGTGAGAGCAGTTCAAATAGGCAGCATGGCTGAGGCAGCGTGTGCTAAATTCTGTACACCGATAATTCTCTTTCCGATCAGCTGCTATAGAACTGTGATTCTACACTCAGATACAGTGATATAAATACTCTGAGTGGTGCATTGAGAGTAATATGGAAAAAGATGATCCGCTGCGGCAACCCCTAACGAGAGCAGCTGAAAGAAGAAAAAGAAGAAGGTGCAGTGAGAGTAACAACACTAAAGCAGCTATGGTATTTGGAATAGTTTGACTATTCCGTGGACCATTATATTGTTACAGGTTAATTACAATCAGACGCCTTAAACTAATAAACAATATGCGGTTAATTTCAGTGTATATAATAAAGCCACGTCAGAGGTGTGGATCTAAAAAAGAAAGGGAAACCACACTGGAACAAAAGCACTGCTTTGACGCTGGGTACGCCAGTTTGCAAAACTGACAGGAGAACTTGTGTACGCCAAGGTTTGAGCTACCGTGAAAATGTGCATGGCTTTACGCCAAGTTTAGGTTTTATACATCGCGATTTGAGCATGGAAACGGGAGTACACAACATTTTTGTGCGTACACACTGTTTATACATGAGGCCCCAGATGATTAACCGCTGTGACATGCCTGATATCACTTCTGGTGTTCATCCGCCAGGACTCACCTCTTCCTGCCGTTATGGCATATGACCAGAAGTTCGGCCATTTTGAAATCAGTTCACTGTGGAGCTCCCATCTGAAAATACATTCTTTGAAATTATTGCTTGTTTTTTGCTTTTCGATTATATGGGGTCACCGGGTGGTTCCCCATCTTTTTATTGCATTCTGTCTAATCTTTTATAAGGGTATGAAAAGATCAACAACTACTTATATTACAGTCATGAGACATTGAGAGCCAATACTTTCTGGACTGGGTGCAGATGCCAGCCACAGCACCCCCTAGTTAATTTTCCTCGTTCAGCCAGAGATGCAGGAGGAAACCAAAATTGCTAGAGAAAGCCTACATAGATGAGGGGAAAACATGTCAGCTCTTCACAGACAGTCACCAAGCTATGAAATGCTGGAGTTCCACCCACTTAATAGTAATTTAAAATAAAATATACATTAAATTACTGAGCCTGTTTAATGATGTTTATTGTCATAGGGTGGTGACACTTAATATGAATTATCAAGAATAAAACAGGACTACACCAACACAGTACCCCAATAAAGTAAGAAATTATATTTTAGTTGGCAAACTATCATGTGTTACAGGAAGAAGAACAAGAAGAAGAAGAAGAAAGAACTGCTTCATTTCTATTTAGAGATCTATGGCACCTCCCTGTGCCATTGTGGTTATGTGGTTAAGGCGGAGGGTGCAGAGCCATATGGGCACTCGGTCAAATTCAGCCACTGACTCGCTGCGGCTCACCTAATCTGCCTGTCTTGTGGTGCCTTGTGTTTTCTCATTCCTTGTACTTCTGGCATGTCTGTTTCTGGTGTAGTGCTTCAGGTTTCTTAAAAGCAAGAGGAATCACTAAATAAATGATTGTCTATGTGTAAATGGGGACAGCTGCCTGTTTACTTTTTTTCTATGTACTGCTTTGCATGCCCCACTTTCCCCAAATACTACAGGAAAAGAGCATGTTAGAATACAGGAACTGGCTTCCCATCCAGGAGTGCCAGGTGGCATCACCTGGGACGTGAACAAGTCAAGAGTGGAGCAGCAGGTAGCATGTTGCTCCAGTTTTACTTCCAAGTATTTTCTGTATGGGTTTTCATTTTTATCCAACCTTTATCCTAAATGTGTGGCACTAAGGCTAATGGGAGAACCTATGCCAAAAGGGCAAACTGGTAACATCAATTTCAGATTAATTTACTTTCCCCCCCAAGATTAAGATGAAGACAATCAAGTAAAAATTTGAATGGATGAACAAAAAATGTTATATGGACATTAAGAGTTCAAGAGGGATAGTAAGTTCTGCCCATCATATAGCAGAGTCATCCTGCCACACCCGCAATAATGCCAGTCAAGATCAAACTGGACTCAGACTGGTGTATTTCATTTTATAAATCACACAGAAGGAGAGAGATATAAAGAAGGGAGATTTTAATGTGTCACCATGACCAATAAAAAAACTCCAGTGAGGACTTTGATGCCTAACTTGGCCTTGAAATTAACAGTAACTTCACCATTCCCTCATTTTGTAATAGCTATAGTTCTCTCCAACTCACTTCCTGGCTTGTTGTTTATCTTCCACTTTGTTGACTCTCTCCCTGCCACTGATCCTACATTCAGAGTCATCTCACAAGAAGCAGTCTTAATACTCCATTCTCATGCAGTCACTTAAAACGTCCAGGACACCAGATCAAAGTGCCCTTTAGTGGTCCATACTGTTCCTCCAACCCTGGCTCCTCATTGGCTTATAAAATGACAGGTATCCAAGGACGATCCTGTACTGATGTCTTTCTGGGTTCCAATTTCTCCATAGAGATTGCCTCTACTGCCATCTATCTGTCTGGAGGAGTTCAACTGGCTTCCAATTGTCAAGGGGACACGCAAACAAGAATTTACTTATACTATGTACACATGGCAGTAAACATGGTGTTCACATGGGTAACGATATAACTATTTATACGAGGGGAGACCTAAAAATTTGTGGAATTGTTAAAAAAAACCTTACAGCAATTCCATTTAAGTCACCTTTAAAATACTCTCCTTGAGATGCAATATAATTGTCCCAGTGCAAGTGTCGCCTTTCCTCTTAACATTTCCTTTGTTACATGTAAAGCTTCCAATAGATTTTTCTGCATTTTCTCCATGGTAGCTAGTCTTCTTCTCTTCAGTCTCAATTTTAATTTCAGGAGCAAGAGAGAAGTCACAGGGATGAGATCTGGGGCCTCATGTATAAACGGTGCATACGCACAGAAATGTTGCGTAAGAACGTTTCCACGTTCAAATCGCGAAGTATAAAACCTAAACTTGGTGTAAAGCCACGTACATTTCCACGGTACCTCATACCCTGTCGTACGCAAGTTCTCCGCTCGGTTTTGCATACTGGCGGCACCCAGCGTCAAAGCAATGCTACTGTTCCTGTGTGGTTATCCTTTCTTTACTGACGTGGCTTTATAACTACACTGAAATTAACCGCATACTGTTTGTTAGTTTAATGCATCTGATTGTAATTAACTAGTAACAATATAATGGTCCACAGAATGGTCAAACTATTCTAAATCCCATAGCTGCTTTAACGTTGTTACTCTCACTGCACTTTCTTCTTCTTCTTTTAGCTGCTCCCATTAGGGTTTGCCACAGCGGATCATCTTTTTCCATATTACTCTCACTGCACCACACAGAGCAGCTGATCAGAAAGAGAATTATCGGTATACAGCATCAAGCACAAGCGCTGCCTCAGCCATGCTTCCTATTTGAACTGCTTCTCATATGACAAACGCTTCAAACCTTTCCTGTACGGACCTCGCAGTTCAGAAACAGTTTCATCCCAAGGACAATCATTGTGCTGCCGTGTTCACATGTTTAATAACATGCTGTAACTCCTATCATCATGAAAATGATATCACGTATACATGTCAGTATTTTAGTTATTCAGAGAGCTGTAATATCACGAATGTAATGGATTCTGTGTCCTGTCGAAAGGAAGAGAGCCGGTTTAAGAAGCACGTAGTGATTCACACACATAGAGCACATAGAAGAACACATAAAAAGCAAAGCATTTAACATGCTACTTTACTTACAATGTGATTTGAGAAACGATTTTAAGATGAAGTTTATAATGTTCTACTCTAATGACAAAATAAACTATGTGATTAAAGTGGACATTTTGAGATTGAAGTTGACATTTCGTGTTTTTACCCCACTGTGTGCCTTTTTTTTTCTCTGTGCCCTAATAAGCTTTCATATGACACTCAGATGGCGGGCTACGACTCGCCTTTGATATCTGACAGCTTCTTTTTTATTTCGGGCACTGTGCGACTTTGTGAACTTGAGCATTCGAGTTTCTCCGACACACTATGTCACTCAATCAGATTCCTTTTGTTGTTTATACCACTATTTAAACCAACAAATTGTACGTTTTTCCTTGCCTCCACTTGGTATTCTCTGAAATTCTTCCATTTTCCCTCTTGCTTTTGTCATTGTTTTTTCACAGAACGCTGAGCTTAAGGGCTATTTATATTGATTTGCATATTCAAAGAGGCGTAATTCTGGGAGGATTTGGGGCGGGACAGCACGCGCATGCACGAGCTTTACTTTTCAATCTGACCGGGATTTACATAGCGGAAGAACGCGGAAGTTGGCGAACGCACAGATTCCTGCATCTGGATTTTTCTGTGTGCGTAAGCACATTTTGGCTTTTGTGCTTACGTCATGTTATAGTGTGAGTTCTACACACGCCGTTATGCATGAGGCCCCTGGTGAACATGGGGGTGCAAAGCAACACCCACCATTTTGGCCCAAGAACTCTTTGACTGACAATGTAGTGTGTTAAGGTGCATTATCATAGTGCAAAAAGAAATTCTGCAATTGCCACATCACTTCTCCAGACATCATATTTCCTGGTGCTTTCTCTACACACCTCAGCATTTCAATTTAATGTATCAGCCTGTTTATGGGGAACAAAATCTTTATGAACAACATTGTCTCTTGGAAATCTACCATGTCCTGAAGAAAAAATCTGTGTGATTGAAGAAGAAATGCTCAGCATGATGAAAAGCGGTGAACTGATGAACCAGACTGTACCCGGTCAATACCCAGCCGTGTGTTCAGTAATTACATCCTACTCTTGTGCTATTGATCAAATCTGGGAATTTTTGGGGTTTCCCTTGTATATAAAAACAAGTGTTTTTGCAGAAGATTGACCCAAGGCAATGGCAGAAGGAGCTTTTAAAAGTTCTCAAGTGCTGTGATAACCCTGGACCATGTAGTCTAATTTAGGGTCTCTTCCTTCAAAATCATTGATATAGTCAATAAATGAAACTAACAAAATGAACTGGAAAACCATAAGTAACATTTCAAGAACAATTAAGGGAAATAGAACATTTTAAAAACACAGACAACACAAAAAGAGCAAAAAAACAAAACTTTGGAGTTAAATCCTTGTGACATCCCAGCATCTTTGAGATAAAAAAGATAAATCCTGAACATGCAGTAAGTAACTCACTAGGTGCCAGTGAGCGTGTGGATTGACTCTTCACTGCTAGTTGTCATTAATGCTGTCATGATTTCAGCAGGTTTCTGATTCTAATTTTAGATTTGAGTTTCATGGTTTGTCTATTTGCTTTTTTAATTGTTTTGTTATTTTTGTTAATGAAACTGTTTTTGTTAATTTCCTCCCTTTTGTATTCAATTGTTTTCTTTAAGATTTCTCTTTTTTGCTAATCATTTTGCAACTATTCGGTTGTCTTCTAATTGCACTAACCTAATAACTTAAGATATGTTGATAAATCATTGTGTAAATCTAATAACTTAGATACTTTAGATAATAGCTTTGGTACAGTATATGCGATTTTCTTGTCCCTCTTATGGTTGAGCACAAAGTCGGATTGGTCCTCTCAGCACTGAAGGTGGTGGGCTATGGGGACTGCTACCTGAGCTCCTATTTAAGGGTTTAGCAGGCCCCCAGCTGACTGCTTGGGGTATTAAAGGAATATTCCACCCCAAAATAATATTATTTACATGTTACTTACCCCATGTAGTTTGTAGTGGTGGCTTAGAATGTTTAATATTTTGTATTTATGGAGAAAGGACATAACAAAGTTTCTGAAACAACGGGACCCAACATTGGATAACAGCAAACGATAAAAACGTCCATAAAAAATCTCATGTCAGTTAATCTACATGCCAAGTCATCAAGTCGTTTGCTCACAACATGCAAAAAGCACAAATGTTTTTGCTAAAATATTGTTAAATAAATAACAAAAAAAATTAAAGCAGTCCACTAATAGGAAGCCCTTTCAAATGTGGTCACACTTTTGAATTGAAGACAGGACTCTTGACCAATGAATGAGGGAGTGAGTTAGTGGATGTTATAGACCAAAGATTGGGTACGAAAACATTAATGGGGGCACCACAGTCAAAGCAAGGCATTTCTAGATAACTCCACTGAAGGAAATATTTTCTATCAACTGGACTATGATTCATCAACAATATATCTTCAAAAGTTGTCCAAATCTTGGTTCTCCCTCTCAGTCTGATCATAACTTTGAGGGTGATATAATAATGTGATTGAATCATAATTTGTGCACAGAAATGTTTTCCAGAATCTAAAAGTATATTCCGGCCCTTGGTTAGAAATCTATTTAAGCTTCTGCGGTGGGCTGGCGCCCTGCCCGGGGTTTGTTTCCTGCCTTGCACACTGTGTTGGCTGGGATTGGCTCCAGCAGACCCCGTGAATCTGTAGTTAGGACATAGTGGGTGGATGGATGGATATTTAATCTTTGAAATTCCTTTATAAATACAGTAAACCATTCTTGGGCTATGTGAAGCCTCTTTAAGGGTACAAAAAGCACAGTCTTCAAGAAAGAATTCACTATGACAATAATGGTGGTGCAGTTCTTAGATGTGGGTAGGTTGGTAATAAAATTTCTTGAAACTACCTTCCTGGGTGTCCTTGGTGGAGGAAGTGGTCGCAGGAGAATGGGAGTACCTTAATGGATTCACCTTGACAGCGTCTTTGCCCAATTGCATATTTCACAAGATGTTGCGTAGTGCTTGATATCTTTCTCTAACCAGAGTCCTTTCTGATATGCTTTTGTGTCCTAAAAAACCACAATGGTCAGGTAGAGCCTTGGCCCCCTTCAAAATTACTTACTGCCCAAACTCTTCAGGAACGTACTGTATATAAAACCTTCTGGCTATTTCTCTTGTAAAACTTTGATTCAAAAGAATAATTTCATGAACCAAATCTAGCATTTCCAAAAATGGCTGCTGCAACAAAACATTCTAAGGGTAAAGTAGTTTCTAAATTACGACTGAATGTGCATCCACTTTTAGATTCTTGTCTCTGTCCAGGCAGATAATCACAAAATTAGATCTACAAAAAGAAAAAAAAAACATTTGGCTGATTGTAAATTCTAATATTTGGATGCTGGAGAATATTACAGATGAGGGTTCTGCCTTGCCATTGTTTCAAAGGTAACTCAATAGTAAACACATCTCTGTTACCAACATTGTAGTTCTGTTCTGTTGATGAGAACTTCCTGGGAAAGAAGGCACATGGAAGGATTTTCTGATGTGACAGAGTGTCCCAATTACCCAACATTGAATTCATCTAAGACATATTCATAGGATGTATCAGAATGTCATAAAGCTGGGGCTGAAGTAAATAATTCTTTAAGCTGGTAAAAGACCTTCTGCGCTTCTGCTTTTCACTCAAACTGACGAGAAGACGTTTTTATCATGGTAGCAGCCATTACTACATTAAAATTCTTAGTAAATCACATGTATTCATTAGAAAATTCTGCTCCTGCATTGCTCGCACTTTAGCATAGTTCATTACCAATGCATATTTATAGACTGAATTCATCAGTTCAAAAATGAACCAAAAAAGTTCCTCACGAGAGGAAGAATTTAAATGGATTAAGCATAAGAATGGTTTTGATTCCACATGCATAAATCTGTGTGAATGCCAAGTTCCACAGTACTTACCCATTAGAAATCCCAACGAATCCCAGCCAAAGCCCCACACCGACTCCTCCCAGAATTTTGCATATTTTAATATGTAAATCAATATAAATATCACCTTCCGTTTGGTGTTTCGTTAAAAGATAATGGCAAAACCACGTGAAAAAAAGAATTTCAGCAAATGCAAAGTGGAGCCAAGGAAAAACTGACTATTTGTTGGCTTAAGGAGTGGTATAAGCAACAAAAGGAAGTTGATCGAGTTATACAGAGTGGCGGAGAAACTTGAAAGGTCCAACTCTTCTTTAAGACAGACGGAGGGTTTTTATGTAATCAACAGAAGTTGGGGTGCCTGTGAAAATTGTTTGCTTCAACTTGCAAGGCTTCATCTACAAAGTAATTTAATTGTTGCAGAACATCTGTAGGTTGTAACCTATTAGTTGTTCCCTGATTTGTAATATTCTGAAATTTCCTTTTTTCAGTTTTTGCTAATCTAAACATTTAAATGTAAACTTTTGGTAGTTTATTACTTACCTTTTCATCATATTAGGTTATTCGTTGCATTTCAACTGATTAAATTTGAAAACAAACTGAAAAAACTGAGGTGTTCTAAAATTTTGACCATTACTGTATACTATGCACTGACTTGTGCCAAGGATTCCCTTTTCACCTTATTGCCAGATGCTCATTGGTCTATAATTCAACAGAAAAAAGTAAGACCTTCGTAGAAATTGCAATGTTTAGTAGAAATAAATAAAAAGGTTGCTGTGCCCACAGTGAGAAGAGCTATGAGGGAACTGGCAGTAGCCAGCCATTGTATGGCCCAAGTTAACCTGCAGGTATCTGCAAATGGCATTAAGCTTGATTAGCCATGTTGTTTCTAGATCATGAGCAAAGTAATTGCCATAATCTCTTGAGCAGTCGGTATTAAAATTACAGACTACATAAACTCAGCTGTATTATTTGAGAGCTGTTTGAAGTAAATCTAATTCAAATTCAGTTGTCACAGTCAGCTGTGGGATATTTCCAGTTGTTTCTTACTGTAAATGTGCAGCACTATGTTCATTATTTTCCCCATTTGGAGAACTGAAACACTGATTGTGACTCCAAAGCTCGGAAAGTCGTGCAAAGTCCACAGCTGGCAGCCTCAGAGTCCAGCGGTTAGACTTTTGCTCTCAGCAGGATATTGTGAAATTCAACACTCACCTGATTTATTTCTTTGCTGAGAGCTTAGAGAAGTGCAATACTGGCACTCAGAAAAGGCCGTCCCACAAATCAAAACTGTCCCTTGGCAGGGACTGCCTCGGTGAAATCAGACATGGGAGCAGAGGCACTGCTCATTCCAGCTCATGGAAACCTGCCCACCTTCCCTGGACCTGCCTCTTTGTAATTTATTGCACTAAAATAAAACCTGTGCACTGAAGTCAGCATTAGATTCTGCTTTTTGACTTTTGGCAAGCTGTTTTGGGTTTTTCTCATGTAGTGCCTGCCTAGAAGGTTGTGGTACATGGCCTTTGGAGTGGAGAATAATAGTGATAAGAGAAATGTGCAGTCCCCTGGTGTTTGGCCTAAGCATGCAGATTTTGGGAATGATATTCATTGTTCATACAGCTGGAACAAAGATTGTGGGTGCACACCAGGAGCATCATGTTTCATCCAGAGTGTATTCCTTGGCATATGTTTATCTTCCTTTTATATGTCTTATTTAATTTACAGAAAGTGTAATTTTTCTGATGTTTATTGAATTGATATATATTTTTGTTACTATCATTCCATATATTTATTTCCTACCTGCATATTACATGTTCTACTTTATTCCTTGTGTTTTGTGAGTGGCACATCCAAGAGGTGGGGCCACCTTGAGCTCACAATTTAAGGGCCGGCCCCCAGCCTATGTATTATAAGACTGAGGAGTGGACCCTTCAGTGGTTCACTGACGTTTGGATAAAGTGCATATTGTATGGATTGATTTTCTGGATTAGAAATATTTAGCATCTCTTTGTGGTTGTCCAATAGGATTTCTTCTTGGATCTTATTTGCTGTGCATTGAATCTTTAGAAAAATATTTTTTGCTCCTGTTTTTTTATTATAAACAAACATCTTTCTTTATAAAGGTAATTTTTTGGTTATGGTTCCTCTCCCTCGATGGGTGTTTTAATATATTTTGGACATTTAAGATATGTTTGAATTGTCTCCAATTTTTGGGCTTGGACAGACTGAAGTCTTCCAGTAGAGTTTGAAGTCAGCCTGCGTGGGGTGAGGCCTATCTCTGGGCAGACAACAGAAGACCCTGGCCTGATTTATGGATCTTTTTAGAGGTCTCACACCCTTTTGTCATATTGAGTGCATTATAGCATAACAAGGAGAGGTGCCATGTCTTCTGGATCCACTTGGAGGCAATGCTACATAGTAACCAAGTCAGATTTTTGGTTAACCCAATTGTATGTGGCATCCTTTAACCTTTTCAGCTGACAGATTTGAGGCAAACATTCGAAGCCTGAAGGCATTGTCAAACGGAATAGGAGAGAAGTGTATTCTGGGAAAACTGAAAGCAAACCTGGACATTGGTATGTTTTGTATAGCCAGTCTGCTTGAACGTTAGTGCAGCTTTTAATTCCCATGAGAGCAGACCTTGATGTTGGCTGTTTTAAGAAACTTTAAAAATGTTAGACACTTTTCTACCAGATAGTAAGCCAGGTGCGTGTTTAATTTGGGCAAGATGGAAGGATAAAGTGTCTGCCTCTTATTAGAACTTTTCTTATTCAGTTTTCACTTCAGTTTTTAGCGTAGTTTTAGTTCACATGGCGCTTTGCAGCCTTTCCGACACTTTGAGAGGATCCATGGACATTTAAATGTAGCTTGATATCTGCTTAGCTGCTAGACTCCTTCTAAGGTGCTCTGTCTCCAAGATGACACCTTTCATTTCACTTTTTGATTAAGGATATATAATCAATAGATAAGAGACTGGGCCATCTGGAAAATTGATTACTAGCATAGCTGAATTCTGATTGCTTAGTCTAGTTGTGGTCAACTAAGGGCACAAACTCGGCTGAAGTAAAGGAGTAAAAAAAGACTCATTAATCTGCCATCAGTGTTTTCAAGGTTTGGAAGCTTTGCTGCACATGCCACCTTCTTTAAAATTACGATTGTGGCGATATCAGGCACCCCACAGGTGGTCACCATGACACCTGGAAACACAAACTGGAAGACATAGAACAATAAAAAACAAGAAGAAATTAAGATTACTAACATATTAGATAAAAACAAAAATACCAAAAATATAATACTAGTGTATTGCTAATAAAATTGAATAATAACAAAGAATGGAAAAAGCTTAAAAACATAACATCAACCTTCTCAAGCCCACTTAGTCTGAGTGGAGAAATTGTAGTGCTCTTTAAAGAAAGACAGTGAGCTGTCTGAGGCATCCCAGTCATTGCTGTGATCCATTCATGAGCTAAACGCTGCATTTTATTATTGAAAACGGATTAACATGAGACTGTAAACACTATACAGGATGGCTAACTGTGTCGCCCTCATGTGATTGCTAAAGTCATATCACAGGATTCTGGATTCCTTTCATTGGCTAACTAGAAAGATAAAAATATGTAAGCTTTCGAAGCAACTCAGTGTCTTTGTGTCTTTTCTTTTATCTACAAGATACAACACACCACAACTTGGACGTTAAGCAGAGTTACCTGCTTGTACCCCAAATCTTTATCCTGATATTTCTCATTTTTTACAATATTTATAATTTGCCACCATATCAAACCATTGAGAGCAGAATTCAACCCAAAAATAAAAACTCAACAAGGCAGCTGTCCTAACAAAAAGATACCAGACTTGAAGACCCCTCTAGATGCAAGTGTATACATTTCAACTAAAATCACTTCTACTGGAACCTAAACAATAGCCAGCCGGTACATTGGCTTCTTTCAAGCATACAATACAGGAATTCTTTGGGGATTGACTCATTTACGTTCATCAGGATGACCAGTTTACTTCCCAGATCAAGTTATCTTCACAAGTGACGGTCCCACATGAGGAGAGGGCATGAATGACATGTAAGGTCAGAGGGTGTGGTCTCATGACACAGAGGTGATGATCGAGTTATCTTGGTGACATGTCACCTCACTGAAACACGCTCTCAATATCATAAGTTCTTTTGACCTAATTTGGAAAGCCAGATTCATTTTAACATTTTGATGTTAACAATCTGCACTTTTGGCTCCTGCTTTTGTACATCCTTACATTTTGATCACTTTTGTGTTATGCCCCTGTCTGTTTCATTTGTTCCTTCAAAGTAGGATTTTTCTGTTTGTGTTTTGGTTACAGCTCTATCGTTTTTCACTTTTTAGAGGGCAAAGTAAGCTATTGGAAACACATCCCAGGGCCACCATTTTTGCTTCTTCTGCAGGTTTCATAATCCAAATCGTATTATGTGATATCATCTACTGTTGAATTTTGCTCTGTACTTGTAATATTTACCCCCCTTTTTTGACACCCACTGCATGCCCGGCCTACATGGAAAGGGATCTCTCATTGAACTGCCTTTCCCAAGGTTTTTTCCATTTTTTCCCTACAAGGGTTTTTTTTTGGGAGTTTTTCCTTGTCTTCTTAGAGAGCCAAGGCTGGGGGGGCTGTCAAAAGGCACAGTCTGTTAATGACTATTACGGCACTTTATGTGTGATTTTGGGCTATATAAAAAAATAAATTGATTTGTATCGTATTGCATACTTCTCAGATCAAATCCCTTTTAATAATGAAAAGACTTAGTAGAGTTACATGAGATAAAGAACTAAAGACACACTTATTGCAGTTATGTTCTGCTGATATGTCGCTTCTGAACACGAGGTCCGACACCTTTAGTCACAGGTCCATCTCTTATTCGTTTATCTGCTGTGTAGGACATTCCTGAAAGTGGGGGAAATAACGTCAGTTGGCTTCCTGCTGTTCTTCAAGACTGTGAAAGAAAATAGACAAAAAGTCAGGAACCATGCTACCTCATGGCATGGGGAAATTTCACTTACCTTAATGAAGCCTTGAATTTTGTGTCACTAACACCAATTAATTCTGTAATCCAGTTGTCATTTGTCACAGCTACACAACGCTGTAACAGAAAAGGATTAAAAAGTTGATGGTCAACATGGTGCTATCATGTCGCAGGATCCTCTGCCCAAAGGAAAAATGGAAATACTGAAAGGGCAGTTACCACCTGCACAAGTAGCCCTTTTTTAGCTTTCCACCTCACCTTATGAAAGGATGAAAATGAAACTCAGCTGTTTCACTCATTGCTAATCATAATCACAGGTTTCTTATGCTATCTTGGGTTTCTTACCATTAACTATTGAATCTAAAGGGGAGGATGCCTTGATATGGACTGACATTTCTTATAAACAGGAAAGGATGTATGTCATGTGACTTTGGCATTATGTGACCGACAACTGGCACAGCAACAATAAAGAACATGGCCACAACCATGAAATTAACATAATAGTGGCAGACACAAAAGGTGTCCAACAGAAAATGTCACTAAGGTGAAATAACAAAACATCACGTTAAAATTAATAACTGCAGAACTAGAAAAAATAGTAGCAAAAATTTCCATAAAATACAAACGCTGATATTAGTAAAGCAAACTAACAATAGTTGAGGCTTTAGGCCCCACATACTATTTGGTTGTTGCTGCCAAAACTCTGACAGCTCAGCGGTACACTTTGTGCTTGCCACATCACCTCCGGAGGCCATTTTACCTACTGTATAAAATCCCAGCCATACTGTATCTGTCTTTTAAATGTTTGATCTCCTTTCAACTAAGTTTGGACCAACAAATCACTGTACGACAATATAAGAGGCCAATCCCCAAATCTTTATGTTCGTTTGTGAGTTTAATTCATCACAACTGGCGTAGTCAGCAGGATAAAATCGTTCCAGGATGTCAGAGGCACAAGGCCTGAACACCGTTTTGAACACCATGATGGCAGAATTACAACAAGTAAAAATTCAAGTGGGAGACACCAGGACCCGATTGGCTGAATTGGAGGCACGTGCAGCAGCAGCAGTAAGGGCAGAGACTTCCCGGTCAGTACCCCCTGTTCTAACCTACCTAACGGAAGACGATGACGTTGAATTTTATTTTTTTAATATTTGAGCGTAACGCTAAACGTCACGCCTGGCCGCAATCGGAATAAGCATATATTCTGGCTCCTTATCTGAAGGGGGTGGCGCAGAGGGCTTATTATCAACAATGGCTGAATGCTAAAATAAGTATAAAATGTATTCATGGAGAGACCTGTTATTATAAAGCCGTCTCCTGTATCATAACGGTAGATTTTGTCATGAAAACCACAGTAAAGCCTGTACTACCGGATCCACCTTATCCAGTGATACTGGGGCAAGATTGGTCTGAAAATAACAGTGGTAAACATACTAGTAGCCCTTCATTAAAAAGTGACTTGCTTATGGATAAAGAAAATCCGATTGTCTCCACGCCATGTACTAGCTCCCATAATCCCAATACAGTTTATTTAACTGCACGGTAGCAAAGGTTCCTCAGGCACTTCGGGAGGCATTCCACCTGTCGAAGGACCTGAGTGAACTGTAGCTCCACCCCTGCAAATCGACTCTGATCCCATTGCGGATTTGGCTTCACAATTACATTTACACTTTCGTCTTTTAAAAGGGAGCAATGGAATGATGATTCCTTGAAGTTTGCGAGAAATGCTGTGATTTCAGTTAACAGATATGACTCCGTAAATCCCACACCGTGAGTGCCCCACTTTGTTATAAAAAATGATTTATTATATCACATGTCAAAGCATGGAGGTGAAAAAAGAATGCTGTTGTTAATACCACACACATATCATCGACAAGTGTGTGAATTAGCACATGCACATTTACTCAGAGCCCATCTGACCGAAATAACATTAGAACGTATTAAGTTCTGATTTTATTGGCCGGGAATAAACAAGGAGGTCCGCCGTTTCTGTACTTCATGCCCTGAATGCCAGATTCGTCAGATTCCCAGATGAGACCGTGCTCCACTTATTCCTCTACCCCTAATAGATATTCCTTTTGAAAGGGTTGGGCTCCATCTCGTTGGACCTCTGAAGCCCTTCCTCCGTTGTCATAAGTATATTCTGGTTATGGTTGATTATGCCACACGATTCCCTGAAGCTGTCCCCTTGCGTTCAGCAACCTCCAAAATAATCGCACGGGAAATAGTAGGGATATTCGCTCGTGTTGGGATTCTAAAGGAGGTGTTAACAGACCAAGGAACTCCTTTCACGGCGAAAACGTTCAGGGAAGTTGCTAGGTTACTGCAAATTAAACATCTGAAAACGTCAGTCTATCATCCACAAACGGATGGATTCGTTGAACGTTTCAATCAGACACTTAAACAGATGTTACGCAAAGTAGTTAGCAAGGATGGTAAAAACTGGGATCAGTTACTGCCCCTCATGCTCTTTGCCTATCAGGAAGTCCCTCAGACCTCTACGGGCTTTTCTCCCTTTGAACTCCTGTATGGAAGACAACCCGGGGGTCTATTGGATATTCTAAAAGAAGGCTGGGAAGAGGAGGTCCTCCCATCTTTCAACATTTTGGAATATATCGCACATTTACGTGACAGGTTAAATAAAATTAGACCAATGCTTAAAGAACATTTAGAGAATGCTCAAGCAACGCAGGTGCAATATTATAATAGACACAACACCCTCCGGGAGTTTAACCCAGGGGATTGTGTTATGGTGCTCATTCCAACTTCCCACTATAAATTATTGGCACATTGGCAGGGGACATATGAAATTAAGGAAAGAAAAGGACTGGTCGATTAATTAGTTAAACAACCTAATCGTCAACCAAGTGAGCGTGTTTATCACGTCAACTTGCTGAAACCGTGGAAGGAAAGAGAGGCGGAATCGCCACGCTCCCTTTTCACGGATCATCAACACCTTAATTTCGGTTCTAATTTGTCATGGAGGCAAAGACTTGATCTGGAAACAAACAGCTGTCTTGTCCATTCAGGGAGTTGTAAGCGAACAACCAAGTCGCACAACGTTGATTGAACATGATATTATTACTGACCCGGGGTGGTTGTCAGAGAACGCCCATACAGACTTCCAGAGGCAAAGAAAGCAGAAGTGGAATTCGGAAATTAGATGGGTGCTAGACATGGATATTATTGAAGAAAGCTATAGTCCGTGGTCTAGTCCAGTCGTCTTAGTTTCCAAAGCCTGACAGGTCGTGGCAGTTCTGTAATGACTTCAGGCGACTCAATCAGGTGTCCAGATTTGATGAATACCCCATGCCTCGCATGGATGATCTCTTCGAGAGGCTGGGGAACGCGCGCTTCTTAACTACTCTGGATATGACGAAAGGGTACTGGCAAATTCCCTTAACAGCATCCGCTAAAGAAAAAAACGCCTTTAGTACTCCTAGTGGACACTGGCAGTACAAGGTCCTCCCTTTTTGTTCACTTGTGGTCACTTATCGTCGAGGTGCTCTTCAGGCCAACGCTGATGCTCTTTTCAGGATCCACGACCTCTCGGTTTTGGCCGCCCGATCCAATAGGTCTGGTTTGGGGAGGGGGTCATGTCACACACGTGCACTTAGGAGACAATCACCATGCCCTGAGGTGAGTGAATTATCATTGGACGGGGGTTGTTTTGTGGTAATAATGTCTCTCTCTCTGATCTTGTAGAACGAAAGAAGATAAATAAACCATTATCATCATCAACAAACCACTTCCTGGAAAACAGCATCACTACAAACCACACTTCCGGTCTTGCACTGATGACTTCACTTCCGTCCAGCCCAAATGACGTCACTTTCCAGTCCCACAATGATGACTTCACTTCCGTCCAATACGAATGACATCACTTCCGGTCCAACGATGACATCACTTCCATCCAACCAGATTGACGTCACTTCCGGTCCCACTCTGATGATGTCACTTCCTGCCACATCACATCCGGAGGCCATTTTACCTACAGTATAAAATCCCAGCCATACTGGGACCTGTCCCAGTCCTGTCTGTCGAATGTTTGATCTCTTTTCAACTAAATTTGGACCAACCAATCACTGTATGACAATATAAGGGGCTAATCCCCAAATCTTTATGTTCGTTTGTGAGTTTAATTCATCACACTGGGGAAAACCCAGTTAAAACTATTAGTCTTTTCTTAATTTAATATACAGATTACTTTATTACCTATTATTTTTTTGCTAATTCTTTGAGTAATAATGGAGTTGGTTTTAATTTTTTTTTATTTTTGTGCCAGGCTAAGTAAATATTCACAACCTGTTTTGAACGTTTAAGGGTGCCATCATGGTTGCCCCTAGTGTAAACATTATTTAAGTCAGCTTGCACTAAAAATCTTGTCTAAGTATGTTTGCAATTCTCTAGGCACTTTGGTGTGTGATTCTTCTAAATTATTTAGGACATTTAGGGAAAATAAATGTTGCGTTTAAGTAACAATTAGGTTTCTTAGAATTCCAATTAGGATTTGTTGCTTTAGCTAGAACAGATTTAATGCCATTAGACCCTGCATGTTTTCAGACTACATTTCTTCGTCAATTCATAATTAATAGGCCCTAGTTGCCTTCTGACTAAACTCAAAAAGGTGCAAGTCTAAAAACCAAAATCATACCCTAAAGTGTTGACCTCACATAATCAAATCAGTCTGGTTCTAAATTCAAGCTGCAGGGTTGAAGAGTGAACCAGGAGAAAAGTCAAGGCCAAAAAGTGGTCAAAACTGGGAGATCAAAAGTATGACTAGCAAAGCCAAAAGGAGAAACAAAAATTGAAAGTAAAAAAAAGAAAACAAGAGCAAGAAGTCATTAAGAAAAAAAACATTTGTAGAAAAGATTCAAAGAGTGATTTGTGGGGAATCCACAACTTGGGTGAGGAAGTGATTTCCTGGAGGACCTTTTAACCAATCACATTTGCCCTAATGATGGGAACTTAAAATGGCAGTGAACAGTGAAAGCCCAAAATGGTGAACGAAACAGTACACAAAATGATTAAACATGAAAATGAAGGAGAATAATTGCTACAATAGGGTGTCAGAATCAAATTCAGTGACTCCAAAAAACACCTGAAACGAGAGTCAGATTACCAGAACTGATACAGAAAAAATCAGAAAATGAAAATCAAACCTAACAGCCAAAAATAAAAACAAGAAGAATAATTCTTCTTAAAGATTTATTAACAAAAAGGGAAACTTCCAAAATGAAGGAAAAAAAAGTTTGCCCACAACCAAAGACCCGTTTGATTTAAATATTTTCTGAGTTTACCATTATACTGTATTTTTCTGACCTTTCTCATAACCAATTTAGGGGTTGAAATAATAAAAGATGTTAAATTACTTTTTCCAACCCCATTTTCTGGATGGCTTGCCACCACATTGCTAGGAACTCGTCCCGAAAGGTCACGACCTATGATGTCACCAGTGCAACAGATTTAAGGTCAGCGCAATAGTATCCGAGATTGGGGATAGTCTCCTTCAGACATTGCATGAACATTTCTAATGTTTTCAAACCCCAAACATAAAAGATCTTTAGCCACAACTTCTAACTTCACTGTAGGGCTTTGTTTTTCGTTTTGATGACAGTGTATTTAGACCTTTAGGTACTGACCTTTGTGTGATTATTTTTACTATATATATATTTTTACTCTTTCTATTTAAGTCTGTCTTCTCTCATTTGTCGCAGAACACTAAAAAAAATCCAGAATCCCAAAATCAGTATTTTAATCAGAACTAAAATGTCTGTAAAGGGTCCAAAGGGTCCATCTAATATTACATAAATCCAAAAAAAGCAAGCAGAAACATCAGAACATTAACAATAACAGTGCCAAAGTAACCCTTTGAAGGTGTGCTGTCCCTTAACTACTGCCACATCAGGTGGCCCCGACCCCCTGCTTCAAGATATGAAACACCACACATAGCTACAAATATATAAACAAGGACACTATAAAGTAATTACTAAAGAAAACAGTCAGTCATTCTCCAACCCACTATATTCTAACACAGGGTAACGGGGGTCTGCTGGAGCCAATCACAGCCAGCACAGGGCGCAAAGCAGAAGCAAACCCCAGGCAGGGCGTCAGCCCAATGCAGACTAAAGAAAACAATATTTACAAAATAACACATTTAATAACAAAAAATATTCCAAAGCAACATGAATAGGATTAACTGGTTGGGGTGGATGAAAGCTGACAAGCAACGAATGCTCATCTGAAAGTACAATGCCTATAATGCAGAAACGAGGAATAAGACATGCGAGTGATTTGGATCTGGCAAACAGAGGAGGAGTTCCTCAGTCTGATGTCTCATGTTTTATGTACCAAGACAGAATGGAAAAGAAAAGGGAAAAAAAAGGATTGCGTCTGAACTCACCATACTTCTAAACCCTTCATACAGCACCAGCTCTGTCAGGCAGCATGATATTGGCTGTCACTGGAAAGCCAGCACACAGTCTCTAAATTAGACATGCCCAGTGAATTTCACTTGGGTATACCGACATGATCCATTGACAAGATCAGCAAAAGCAGTTAGCAAGTCTGACAAACCCAACAATTAGAAGTCATGTAATGTGACCTTGGCGTAAGTAGTCAGGTGAGGATGCGTGTAGAGCCATCAACCTATTAGCCCTTCAGAGCTACCAGCCTAACATACACATCTTTGGTCTGTGAGAAGAGACTGGGTTCCACAGTGAGGTCAGCTGCAATGCAATTTACTACATCAGTGTGCCAACCCCCATATGATTCATATAATTTAGATTCAGCCCCCACTTTAGTATTCCCAACCTCCTGAAACATAAGATCCAGCTACTGCTGCTATGTTACCAAGATGAGACTCTAAACGTGATAACAATGGCACTGAATGTAGGCAACACTGCAGTAACTAGGAGGTACAAGCCGGAGACTGTTTGTAAATAGTCTACACCTCACTTAAGGCTCATTATCCATATTTAGACAGTGAACATTAGTCATATCTGCACATCTCAAACGTGTCTGTGGCGGCCTTATCTGCCTACAATCTAGACATCTCTTGCTGATTTACATACGCAATGTCTGAATCTGAGACTGCGTAACGAGTTCCCATGGTTCATGTGGATCGCATATCCCACAGGCAATTTCCAGAGTCTCATTGTCTTGTTTGCCAACTTAATAAAGTATCATATTACTTAAAGCGAACACAAAAAAAGCCCAGACACTGCCTTCAGTTGTTTTTTCATGTTTGCCTGTAAGGCAAAAGCTCACTCTCTTATGGATTAGTCTTAAAAAGCTTTAAAACATTTTGTTAATTATGACTTTCAAGAATGTTTTTTTTAAATAAACAAAGAACACTTTGTAGACAAATATATATATATATAGCACATTATTTTCTTTCCTTTTTGTGAAAATAGGAATTTCCCCAGAAATCAAGTGAATTGGAGTTTTGCTGAGGGCTGTATTTAACACACCTTCAGAAGACGCTCCTCTCCAACACATTTCAGGCTTGTTCACAGTTACAGACACCAGCCATAAATCAGAAGACATGTGGAGGCTTTCACACACCACTGCTCATTAGAACAATGTGCTTTAAGGTTTCTCAGATAAACAAAATCATTTTTCCTCAATTCTAATCTCCATGTTTCAACATTTTTTGCAAATTCTTTTTAACGCAGAATAAACAAACAGGAGTGGTTCAGGTGCTGTCATGCAAACAAAGTGTGATGGGACCTTACGACATTACTCACGTTTCTAATCAGTGCGGCCTTGATTTTATTCTCCCATCATTTTTTTCCCCATCTGCTTTTTTTTTTCCTGGAAAAAGGCTGGAGGAAGCCAGTGCCTATCAAGAAGTGCATGCAATTCAAACGTTTAGCCATCTAAGTCTTTGCACATCCACACTTGACCGATTGAGTCAATCACTCTAACATCATGCCCCTGGTCCAGAGGTCATCAACCCATCCATCAGACCTTCAATCTATCATCTATGCAGCAAACCCATCCTCTGGTCTGTCTTTACAGCTATTTTCTGAATTCACTAATTTTGTTGAAGGGTCAAGGGGAAATGGAGCCTACTAGGTTCAAGCCAGGAACCAGCCTAATTTAGTTTAGTTTACCTTTATTGCTCCTAAGTGGAAATTTGTTTTGATCCAGTCAGCAGTTTTACAGAAGCAAATTACTACTTACAAGGCATGCAATAAAATACAAAAATACAAACCACTCTGGTGGCAGCTTGGAAAACCATTCTGGTGGCTGCATGCATAGACGCAGCAGCATGCATAGGCACAGCAGCTCAGTGCTGTTCCTTTCGGCACTTTGTTTGTCTGTTTGTATGTGTTACTATCATCATAATGACCTTCCGCTGGGTGAATAACATCTACAGTCAGAACAATCTCCTAAAAATAGGACTATGCAGTGAGAGGTTTGTTAAAGATAAGTTTCTCTGATCCTACGATATCCCGGCAGACATATTCAGGCACCCTGGCACCCTGTGAATTACCATCCCCACAGGAAGGAGACGGAGGCAGTTCGGGGACAGAAGGCTGAAGCGGGGCTAAAGGGCTGGTATGCTGTCCAGACTACAGTGGCAGCCACACAAGCTGCTTTTTCCTAGCATTCTTCTCACGAACGCAAGATCCCTTGCAAAGAAGAAGGGCAAATTGAAGCTACAGGTTGCAGCAAATGAGATCTTTAAGGACAGTTGCATTCTGCTAATCACAGAGACCTGCCTTCACTCACCCATTCCGGACACAGCTTTCGAGTTAGCAGGCTGAACGGTACATCAGCAGGACAGGACTAAATACTCAAGTAAGAGAAAAGGCGGGCAGATTATACCTGCATGTCAACAACAGCTAGTGTGCTAACACTAAGACTGTACAGAATCACTGTTCACTGGATTTGGAGTTTGTGACTTTTAAATGCAGGCCCATATATCTTCCCAGGAAGTTTTTCTGTACTCATGATAACTATGGTGTATATTCCTCCCAATTCAAGCACAAACTCGTCTTTCGGTTATTTATATGGTACCATTAGCAGTCAATAGAATTTGTACCCTGAGGTAGTTCACATCATAGCAGGGGACTTTAAGCATGTGGATGTAAAAGCAGTGCTCCCCAGATTCCATCAGCACATTAAGTGTGCTACTAGGGGTACAAATATTCTGGACAGTATTCTACTTCAATATCAAACAGGGCATCAGAACTAAATTACTACCACACCTGAGCCAGTCCGACCACATGTCGCTGCTCTTAATTCCAGCATATTACCCCCATTAGGAAGAGTCCTACTATCACATTTAACACTTTTAAAAAGTGGCCTGAAGTGCTTTCTCAGCAGCTGCAGGACTGCTTCAAGAGAACAAACTGGGGTATTTTTGAACATCAGGACCTGATAGAGTACACTACAACTGTTCTGGGCTGTATTAAGCTCTGCACAGACACTCTAACCATGGACAAATGCATCTGGGTCTATCCTAATCAGAAGCAATGGATGACAAAAGAAGTCCAGTGCCTACTCAGGGACAGAAACACCGCTTTTAGATCCGATGATGGGGCACAATATGGCACTGCTAGATGCAAACTGACTGAGAACTGCTTCTGTAGTAACAATACAAGGCAGCTGTGGCAGGGGGTTCAGCACTTCCACAGCTATAAATCCGGAAACTCCTCCACTGCTGACGGTAATGCTTCGCTGGCTGACGAGATGAACCATTTCTCTTCCAGCCTCGAGGTAAAGTCACCAAAGACAGCTACATCACATCCACCAGCCCAAAACAGCTACATCATCGTGGTGAAGGAGAATGAGGTGAGGTGCACACTGAGGGCAGTGAACCCGAGGAAGGCTGCTGGACTAAATGGCGTCTGTGGTCGAGTGCTGTTGGATCAGCTGGCTGGGGTCTTCATCAAGACCTTCAACCAGTGCTTATCCTAGTCCAAGATTCCACCCTGTCTGAAGTCCTCTATTACAGTTCCACTTCAAAAAGAAGTCTATCATCAGCAGCCTAAATAATTACGGTCCAGTTGCACTTACTCCTGTAATTATGAAGTGCTTTGAGAAACTGGTCTGAACTCACATCATTTCAACCTTTCCACCAATGCTAGACACACACCAATATGCTTACAGTGCAAACAGGTCTACAGAGGATGCCATAGGCACAACTCTCCATACTGTCCTAAGCAACCTAGAGCAGCAGGGCACTTACCTAGGCTCCTCTTTCTAGACTTTAACTCTGCATTTAATACCACCCTCCCTCATGGATTGGTGACCAAACTGACAGATTTGGGATTATCTCACTCTATCTGCCTCTGGTTTATAGATTTCCTCTCTGATCGCTCCCAGAGGGTAAGAGTAGCCCCCACATCTCGCCAGCCAAAAGCCTCAGCACTGGTTCTCCTTCTTTTCACCCTCTACACCAGCAACTGCACCCATGCATACTCCAGGAACAGCATCATCAAATTTACGAATTATATCACCATGGTTTGGCTCATCTCTGGGGGGGAATGAGTCCACTTACCTGGACAAAGTGAAATGATTGCCTGGGTGAAACAGAGACAACAATAGTGGTTCTTAACACCCCCAAAACAAAGGAGCTGATCATCAATTTTTGGAGAAAGAAAATGAATATTCAGACCCTTTTCATTGATGGGGATTGTATGGAGAGGGTCTGAAACTTCCAGTTCCTCGGTGTGCACATACAGGAGGACCAGAATTGGAGTGCTAACACAACGGAGCTGGTAAAGAAGGCACAGCAGAGACTTTACTTCCTGAGGAAAAAAACATTTCACCTAAAAAACTGCTCATGTCCTTCTACTGTTACTCCATAGACAGCAAATTGACTTATTGCATCTGTGTGTGGTTTGCCAGCTGCACTGCATCAGAGAGGAAAGCACTCCAGAAGTTCATCACCACTGTCCAGAAGATCATTGAATGTCCTTTCCCTTCCTTGGAAGATCTTTACAGTTCCTGCTGCCTGAAAAAGGCCCGGAGAATAAATGAAGATCCATCCCACCCTGGTCACTCTCTGTTTGAACTGCTGCTTTTGGGCCAATGCTTCAATGGAAACTATACTGAGAAGCCATCTGAAATCAGTAACATCTGCTGGGAAGCTCTGGTCACCTGTTCTGGCCACTTCCAGAAAGTGACTCAAAGGCACGTCTCCATATTGGAATATCTTTTCTCTTCTGCCTCAAAGGAAGCCCATGTTTCTTTAGTTGCTGACAGTACTTGAAAAATAAACAAGATTTTAAAAGTAGGCCTTTAATTCCTCAAATTTGCATTGAGGTCTCCTCTCATTTCGCCTGGCTTTGAAAGACCGTGGCTAGACCAAATTGTGGCTTTGATGACTGGAAATCCCCAAAATTATTCACTCCATTTTTTGAATTTTTATTAAGTACAGATGTTGCATATTTAAATATGTGTATTTATATACAGTCAATTCTTATTATATGTTCTGTATATTCCTGAAAAACCTCATGAATATGGAAACTCAAGATCCTGAAGCATTGATACAGTGGAAAAATGGGGATAAAAATGGGGATAAATTCTGCAGGGACTGGCAGGGGGAAACAGTGCTTTGCAGATACGCCGGCCCCCACTCTCACCCCTCAAGACTTGAAAACGATCCTTCCACTGGTTTTCCTACCAAAATTTTGTTATGATTTTTATTTCTACTGATCGTCTTCTAGCTACTTCACTAATGACTCTAGGTGGAGTGTACAGAGGGCAGAGACTTAAACATTCAGAGATTACGACCCACACTTATTGGGAATTCTTTGCTTGTGGAGAACAATTATAAGTCGTGGTTCGCATCAGAAATGGGTTCTACGGCTTACCCATGCCTATCAGCTGTGGGCAGACACACATTGATCTGCTCAGTGTAAAAGACCTGCAGACCCAGATATCTAATGGCATCCCAGACCTGTTATTGGTCAATCTCACATTTCGCTCCTGTGACATAAGCCTCATTCAATTGTTTTTCTGCTGCATATGGCTATCAATACAATCCCCTGCTCCATCCCAGCAGCAATGAAATTCTCCTCGAATTGGTGCAATTAGACCACCGATGTTGCAAAATAGGTTACTGGATTGTGAGGATTTACTGCATTTTATTATTAATCTATGGATACCTTTTGTTTTTTGCATGGCCGCCACAATTTTATACCATGCCATAACATCCTGTCCCCACACAGTTTCTCTGGAGCTCAGCCAGAATGACCATTATGTTCTTGGTCACCTCTGTTACCAAGGCCCTTCTCCCATGATTGCTCAGTTTGACCAGAAGGCCAGCACTAAGAAGAGTTGTGGTTGTTCCAAACCTATGAAAGCCACTATGCTCTTGGGAACCTTCAGTGCAGCAGGATTCTTTTTTGTGAGAACGTAATATAGACAAGTGTGTGCCTTTCCAAATCCTGTGCAATCAACTGAATAGACCACAGGTGGATTCCAACCAATGTGTAGAAACATCTCAATGATAATCAATAGAGTGGGATGCACCTGAGGCAGACTTCAAGTGTCATAACAAAGGGTCTGAATACTTTTGTCAATGGGGTATTTCAGTTTTTTATCTATATACAGGGTGAGTCAAAATTATGATAACATTTGAATCGCGGAAACAATTTATTCACAAAACATACTTCATATGTACAAGATGATTTAAAGGAATGTGTGAACCTGTTCGCCATCTTGTTCAACATATGTACCATACGTGGCACATACATTGTTCATATTGTTGTATATAGCAGTACCATTAGTGTTAACATAATTTTGACTATATATATATATATATATATATTCAATGCATTCGTAGTCTGAATCACAGTCTGATTGTATGGGTGGTTACCTACCAGGTAATGCTTGTGGTTGGTCAGCAAGTCGGCTAACATCTGTCACGATGCCCTCTATGAGTTGCGAGAAGCAGATCATAGAATGGTTGAAATAGTTTTTACTGTCAAATAATACAAAGAGTACGCGACACGTGTTTCGCCCTAATTCTGGGATCATCCACAACCACAATCATTACCTGGTAGGTAGCCACCCATACAATCAGATTGTGATTCAGACTACGAATGCATTGAATGTAATTACCCCGATCTACATACTGTCAAATAAACGAACCACACGCCGTGGTGCAACGTAAGAGGCTTTGACGCTGACGTTCCAAGGTTCGAATCCCGAGAGGGGATGCAGTGAGTGTGTACGCTTGATGAGTCCAGAATTAGGGAGAAACACGTGTCGTGTACTCATTGCATTATTTGACAGTAAAAACTATTTAAATAATATATATATATATACTAGCAAAATACCAAGCGCTTCGCAGCGGAGAAGTAGTGTGTTAAAGAAGCAATGAAAAGAAAAGGAAACATTTCGAAAATAACGTAACATGATTGTCAATGTAATTGTTTTGTTACTGTTGTGAGTGATGAGTGTTGCTGTCATATATATATATATATATATATATATATATATATATATATATATATATATATATATAATATATATATTTACACACACACACAAACATATATATATACATATCTATACATATACACATATATATACACACACACATATATACATACATAAATATATCTACATATATATATACATATATACACACACAGCTATTTCGTATCAGTGCAATACGCTGCTTGTTAAAACGGATAACTCCCGCTCTTACGTGCAAGTCTGCGTGGATATTATGAACTATCGTATTTGTTCAAGTTCTATTTAAATTTTAAATAGAAGGAATTTTTATTTAGTCGACAGAAATATCTTTGGTAGGAATGGTAAAAACAGACAGGAATATTATTCCTGAATAAATCAACTCAAACCTTAAACAACTTATAATATTTTGCTCTCCATAAAAATATATCCTGTCTAAATTATACAAGTTAGAAATAAAGTAAACATTAAAAGAACAAACATTCAAATTTCTTTACTCTTATGTAATTTTATATTTTATAAAAAATAAACTTAGATTTTAAATATCCCAAAAGATTTTGCTCTCCATAAAAATATATCCTGTCAAAATTATACAAATTCAAATATGAACATGCTGCATAACAAAATCTGGAAATATAAATAAAATGTGTTCCTTTCAGCAATAACAAATCAAATCATTCAGTTGTCTTTGCTCATGTCATTTTAGAGCTGGACGCCTGGCATCTTTTTTTGGCCACAAGTTCGTTTCTGTTTGCTGTGAGGTTCTGTGTTGTGGAGATTCTCAGGATGGATTGCAGGTGCTCATCAGTGAGGCGACTCCTGTGTGCTGTTTTGTTAGTCTTTATCACTGAGAAGAGCTTCTCACACAGATATGTGCTACCAAACATGCACAAGGTTCGAGCCGCATGTAGACGGACTTTTTTTGTTCTTCAAAGTCACCAAAACGCCGTGCCAACACAGTGCGCTCAGTTTATCAGCAAAGTGCGTATTTGGGAACACCGTAGTGACGACTTGGTTTAACATTACTTGGTGACAGGGAAAGTGGGGCAAGTGGTTGTGTCTCCCATAAAAGCAGCTTCACTTGAAATCACTTTGTGATTGTGCACGGGTAAAAACATCTGCTGAAGTGTCAGATTCTTATTTAATTCTTCTGCTTTCTGTATCTTCTGCATTGCATTCAGGTCTTTCAGGTTACCCTGATGTTTTGTCTCATAGTGCCGTCTTAGATTAAATTCTGTAATTACAGCCACATTAGCTCCACAAATGAGACACACGGGTTCAGTAAACATATACTCAGCCTCCCATCGGTTTTTAAAGGCTCTATTTTCAGAATCAACTTTTCTCTTCAGCATCGTGTGAGCTAGCGTTGCATTATGGGATCTGTAGTTTATTGTGTTACCAGCGCTTCATATACCCGGGCCATTAATAACAATAATACAGTATATAAAATGATCTCGCGGGCGGATATAATTACGCCGGGCGGATGTGGCCCGCCCTTGAGTTTGACACATATGGACTAAATAGAACTTGAAAAGATATATTTTTCAAATGTGATCGCGCAATTCAGATAGAGTTGCGCACTACAGCCTGCATGCCTCAATAAGTCATCCTCCCCTCGCCCTTACTTTTTTACCGTTCATCTAATGAATACACTGAGTATGGCTTTACCAAAACAATCATTGATGGCGAATAAAGTATCCATTATTCGAGTATGTAGATCGGGTTATATATATATACATATATATATACCAGCGTATATGAGAAGTAGTGTGTTAAAAAGCTAGAAAAGAAAAGGGAACATTTTAAAAATAACGTAACATGACTGTCAATATACAGTATTTGTTTTGTGAGTGTTACTGAGTGTTGCTGTCATCAAGGATTTGATTATCATTATTTCTTTCAATCAGGTTTGTATTTGTAGGATGTGTTGTGTTCAAGTTACATTCCGTGTTTGTCAATCGTTGTAAAGATGACAGGTTTCATTCATCGATTCGTTTCTTACTGCATCAATAAACAGCTCGTCTTCTTCTTTATCTGAGACCTGACACACTGCATGCACGGGTTTTTACACTGTCTTCCTTTAGCGGGACATTGACTTTTTCCAACGTGTGCTTTGTTTCCGCAGTAGTTGGATTTATGAATATGCTTGTATGTATGAGGCGCTTCATATTTTTGCTGCCTTTTCAATTGTGTAATTGGTTTTGTTCAGCGTCTTTGGAACTGTTGCCTTTTATCTGTGCACTGTGTCAGTTCCGTGAGCCGCTCGGTGTACATGCATCGAAGGTTCCCAGCTGTGCTGGTGCCATCTCGTGCTATGTCCATAGCTGTATTTAATGTTACCTTAGTCCTGGCACTTAAAACTTTCTCTCGCAGTTTCGCTGAGTTTGTGTCAAACACCACCCTGACCATCTCATCTTCCTCTCCATAAGCACAGTCCTTCACCCGTGAATATTTACCCGTGGCAGTTTGCTATTGGATTGCGCTGACGGATGGCCTTATATGGGCAGGCACTAAATTACAAACGCCAGCGCAGCCTGTCTATGAACTTAATTTAAAGTGTAGGTTTACATCGTGCTTTGTTTCCGAAGTAGCAGAACTCATGAATATGGTTGTATATGTCACTCGCTTGCTTCTTATTGTTTAGCTGCCTTCTCAATTATATAATGCATGTTTTCTTCAGCGCTTTTTTGAGGTCTTCCTGGTTTTCTATGTACTGCGTGATTACGTGGGAGGCGTGATGATGTCACACGAAACTCCGCCCCACGGCGTTGAAGCTCATCTCCATTACAGTAAATGGAAAAACTGCTTCCAGTTATGACCATTACGCGCAGAATTTCGATATAAAACCTGCCCAACTTTTGTAAGGAAGCTGTAAGGAATGAACCTGCCAAATTTCAGCCTTCCACCCACACGGGAAGTTGGAGAATTAGTGATGAGTCAGTGAGTGAGTGAGTGAGTGAGTGAGTGAGGGCTTTGCCTTTTATTAGTATATATATATATATATATATATATATATATATATATATATATATATATATATATACATAAAATACATTGTCTTTATGTCTGTCCACTTTTCACAAGAGAACTACTTAACGGATTTATATCTTTTTTTCTATAATTTGCTTGATTTTGCGACTTCTCTCATTGCACCATGTATCATAATTCGCTTGCAGCAGCGATTTATTTGTGCAAATCTGAGAGAGAGGCTGTGGACTGAGGGGAGGGTGATGCGGGACCTCAGAAGTGTGGAACCGGGCAGGGCCATCCTCACTCACACGCCAGCCCCCGTTTGAGTTGGTCTACCTCTCGCCACATGTTGGAGTGTACTTAGCGATACCTGTTTGTTTAGCGGACATTATCATCTAGAGATTGTTAAGGAGTATCTTTTGATGTTTTTGAGATAGAGATCAGAGCTACGTGTTTTAAAGGGTAGCTGCTGATTGCCAGAGATATTACTGTCATGTCCTTTTCTCCCCACATGGGGGACGCTCTTCTGTCAGAGCTGAACACGATCAGATACAGTGCTCACTTTTTGACGTTGGAGTGTACCTACCTTCTGCTTGGCCAGAATTACATTTTTTTTTTATTGATTTTTAAAGTTTGTCCTGTTTCACTACTACACAGTCAGAGCCACAGGGGACAGCTAGTTTTTAATAAATTTGCAAAAAATTTCTACAATCATGTTTTCACATTGTTAATCTGAGGTATTGAGTGTTGCTTAATGTGGGGAAAAAATAAGTTGAATTTATTTCAGCATAACGCTGCAACATATTGAAACATGAAAAAAGTGAAGGGTCTTAGTATAGGGTGGTCCAGATCTAATTATGCAACTTTTAATACAATGCAGAAGAACAATGCAAGACAAAAGAATTGTTCAAAATATCTTGTGTCACAGATTGCTGGGATCCTTTCCCAGCCGGGATGCCTGGAAAGACCAGAAGGTGGCATTTATGTCCTCCGGGCCACGAGGGGGCAACTGCCCTGGATCAGGAGAGGACCACGGGAGAAAAGGAAAGAAGTTCCAACCCATTGGGACCCGTGGCCACCACCCATGAGGCGCCTCCAGCCTCATAGAACCTGGGAAACATTTACTTCCGCCACACCCGGAAGTGCTGCCGGATGGACATCATCAGCTACCTGGAGCACATCCGGGCGGGAATAAAAGGGGCCGCCTTCCTACAGTTGGGAGCTTGAGTCGGGAGTGGGAGCAGGACAAAGCTCCCAGGAGGAGAGTCGAGGCGGTCAAGGACTGATTGTCCTGACTGGTGCATTGTGCGTTGTGTTTAGAACTGTGAACCTGTGTTTATTGGTGTTAAATAAACGTGTGCATTTTATAAAGATGTGGTTTCCGACTGGTGGTGCCCGTGCAAGTCTCACACTTGTAATAAACAAAAATGGACTTACATTGAATTAATTCACTGATTTTCCATGTAATATCCCACTTGTCCTCCATTCAGTTGGATACAGGCTCGGAGTAATAAACTTAATAAGTTATAGCGTAATGAAAATTGTATAATTAGATCTGGACCACCCTGTACTTTCTGAAATGACTGTATTAGTGGAAAATCCTCTGTAGTGTACTTCTCACTGTTGTCAAGGACTCATAGTTCTAGCATCTACACTCTTAAAAATGGTGGTTCTTTAATGGGATTTTATGGTTCTTTACTGGGTTGTGTGGTTCCTCTTGGAACATTTGCTTGACAAAGCCCGATTTCATTCTGGGAAGTGTTCTTTGCATATGAAGTTGGTTCTTTGTGCTTTGAAAAACTTCTTAATATAAAAAAAGTAATAAAACCAAGCTTTAATGTATGATAGGCTATTTAGCATTGTGCTAACAGATTAAGAAAACCTGGATTTAGCTGTGCTATTGAATGCAACAAGAGTCTTTGTAAAATCAGAACCCCCTGGAATTTTACAGATCTGTTACCATCACTTCATGATTATTTACTGCACAGATTAAAATACATTAGGGTTCTTTCTGGAGCCCTCATGTGGATTGGAAATCAAAAATGGTCCCCCCTATGGCGTCAGTCTAAAGAACCAATATGGCACTTTTATTTTGAGGAGTGTACCTGCTGTAAGGTGTCACACACGTGCACATGGGAGGCCGTTAAAGGGCCTGAATGAGGGTAATTCCACGCCAGACCAGAGGGTGGCACAGTGTACTGATCCTTTCTCTCTTTCCATTGCAGATTGATTATGGGAAATTCCGCCTGGTTCTGAGGAATCACTTCTGATTCCGGCCCTGATGATGCCACTTCCGGTTCCGGCCCTGATGATGTCACTTCCAGTTCCAGCCCTGATGACATCACTTCCTGTCCTCTCCTTTAAAACAGCCATCTTTGCCTCATCAAGACAGTTCTGTTCTGGACTCAAATCTGTACTCAAATGTACACAAAACTTAACTCTGTTGCAGCCAGGAAACAACATACGGGTGGCTGCCCTAACTCCTTTTGTGGCTCACTTGTCTCTTGTTTGACAATGGTTATGATGCTTTATTAATTTTTGAAATGTTTGTTTGTATTTATAGTGTTATTTTTGTAAAGCTAACTAAAAAATGCACTTTTATTTGCGTGGATATCACCACTTTATGCATCTGTTGTCATGGCTGTCATCTTTCTGAAGCCTCAAACGCTGTCAGGTCCTTTGCATGTGATGCACACACTACATAAAACACGTGGTCATGATGGCCACACTATAACAGACTGCCAAAAGCATTATACATCGTGTAAACTTTAAAAAATGAAATGGTAATCTTAGAGTGCTGATAGTGAATAAGGAATTAAGAAATTCAGTTTGGTTTTGATGTGTTTTTGCTCATGATGTTTGAGTTGGTGCATGATTGATTGAATGTATCAACTATTGTTAAAAACCTTGACTATTATAAAAAAAGATTCCAAAACGAAGACCTTCATTGACCTCAGCCACTCTTTCGTTCAAACATTCGAAGGTTGCATGCTCCTGCATTCTCTTCAAATCAGTGTTTTGTTCTGTCTATTACATTTATGGTAACCTTCATGTCTTATCTCTACATGTGGTGCAGTTTGTTCTTTCATTAATATACATTGCCATTGTAAAATGAAAACAAATTTCCTGCTGCATTTAAGATGTATGACCATGAATGAAGATCTCTGTTTTCTGTCTTTGTTTGCTCTTGGTTTGTAAATATTTACCTTTAACTCTGGATGCAGTATTTCGAGCATGTCCAGTATCCTTGCATTTAACAGTTAGGTATGAGTCTCCGATGGACACGGCTAATGTCATGTTACAGATTGACGTTTGTACTTCTAGACTCCAAGGTGTTGTTTCAGATTCAAGTGAGCAGCTGAATGTAGGAGACATGGTATCCTTGCCCAGTCATACTTCTGGTCTCCAGTATGTTGATTCAGAAATGAGTCCCCAGTTGGAGCTATGAATGAGATCTGCCATTGAACCAAGTCGGAAAGGAATTTCTTTTCTTTTATGTCCAGGACAGCATCATAGTTCATTACAGACCCCTGAGCTTGACTGCTGACTTACTCTTTTCCTCCCTTCATTTCCTCATACTTTCCCTGCCTGTTCAATCACTGGCTTATGATTTGGTTTATGCTTTGTTGAAAAAATAATAACATTCTCAAATCCACTTAACCTCATTTTCAGATCACAGGGAGCTGGAGCCTATTTTGGCATCTTTGTACACAAGACAGAAGCCAGCCATGGACAATCCATTCCACAACCCACATTCGCACTCTCACAGAAACCAGTTTGGAATCACAGACTCAATTAACTTGCCTGTCTTTGCAGATGTGGGAATAATGCCGTAGTACTGTGTGGAAAATCCATATTGATGTAATGTAAATGCAAATTCAACAGAGACAAAGATCCTAAGTGGATTACAGCACAGGATACTGGACCTACGAAGCAGTGGCACCCACCACCACTGCATCACCATGCAGTGCCAGCTACAGTAAGTGCAGCTTCAGCCACACTTAAGAAATCACTGAGGGTACTGCAGGCTACTTGGGTGATAACACGACGGCAAAGTAAAGTTTGTTATATGCTACTTGTAACTTCAGATATAGATTAATATAATTTTAGGCCTCCATGAGGGCTCGATGATTGTTTGTAATGGAGTGTGTAAATATAGAATTGCAAGAGGGTGCACTTATGTTTTCACACGATCTTTATATCACAGAAGGATCTCCTTAGTTGAGCATAAGATTGAGGGAGTCAGAGTAAACTGCCTAGGACAAAGACAGAGAATAGTCAGGGCAGGATAGAATCAACCACAAAGGACTGTGTTTGATCACCAAATCAAAAGGACTAAACAACATTTAAGGTCAGAACATAACAGAGCCAAAGCCAAAAACCTTGACAAGAAATTGATTTTGTTTTAGTACCTTGTTTCTTTAATTAGACTGAAAGTGCAGATGCTTTCTGAGAAAACGAATCACTCTTTTAAAGGTGGCCACCACAAGCATGTGATCATATCCTCATAACATCACGCACACTGACCACACCCCAAAATGTCATGGGACATCATAGATACCTACTCCAAAATCGAGGCACCTAAAGACATCACAAGCCACTAAAGAAATAAAATAGTAAGTTCGATAATAAAAAAATAATACAATACAAGTGAATGTTATTCTTTTCCTGAATCCTGACAGTTGTCTGCTGTTGGAATCCTTCCTGATCTACTTTGGCCATTGTAACTGGAAGCAGCAATTACCCCGCAGTAACCAGTGAGATACAATAATGGTGTTGACAGAGGTGGGTAGTAATGAGTTACATTTACTCTGTTAATTTAACTTGAGTACATTTGTGAAGAAGAAACACTACTCTTACTCCGCTACATTGGGCAACACTCAAATCGTTACTTTTTTTCCATTATATAAGCTATATTTTTGCCAGAGAGAAGCCGCAAGTGGATCTACTGCAGGACTGTTTCACCAATCAGACGTAGCAACAATAATCACATGGCTCTGTTTCACAAATCAGGCGTAGCCATGCAGTCACATGACCACACATAAACTGTGCTGGCATAGCGGCACAAACTCCTCACAGACAGTGAAAGAAAGAATACAAGTGGAACCTCGGTTTGCGAGCATAATTCGTTCCAGAAACGTGCTCGCAATCCAAAGCACTCGTATATCAAAGCGAATTTCCCCATAAGAAATAATGGAAATTCAGATGATTCGTTCCACAACCCAAAACTATTCATATAAAAATGATTAATATAAAATATAAAGTAAAAATACATAAAACAAATTAACCTGCACTTTACCTTTGAAAAGAATCAGGGCTGGTGTGAGTGAGTTTCTAAATTCATGTGGGATTTCACCCAACGGGACGACACACGGAAGAGCGTCCCAAAGCAACAGCAGACACCCAGCGCTGTAGCAGTTTGCCGTAAAAGTGAATCCGAAAAGATCGCGGTCATGCTATAAGCACCTGCCGTTGATGGGTGATACAAGGAACAAGGAACATTATAAATGTGCAGGGCACAGTATTACTTGGCCACTAACCTGGGTATGACCCTGCCTGACTGCTGTGTCTGTGTGTAGGAGAGTGGCAGATCCTGCTACAATAAATAACCGCGCTGTTCTTGTTTCAAGCTGAATAAAGATGGTGTCACTAAAGTATTGAGACCCAGCTTCGTGTTTTGGGGTACAAGACGGGGACTCACATGTAACAGCACACACACGTGGTCACAATGCTGTAGTAAACAGTATATGCTTGTATAGATGTTGACTATATGAGTGACTGACGATTGCCCACAATCCCGCAACGAGTGAGAAGAACCATCAGCTCAATTGTGATCACGTAACGCTCAGCAGACAAAGCATATATGGACAACTTGTATTGCAAGACCTGGCTTGGTTATCAAGTCACAATTTAAAAATGTTAGCTTGTCTTGCAAAACACCAAGTTACTCGCAATCCAAGGTTCCACTTGTACCTGAAAAATGAGAGTCAACTCCTGCTGAAGCTTAACCATCAGTTCACTGATTGAAGAACAAGCAAATTGTAACCAAACATGCACAGACACAGACAGTCAAGGTATAGTGAGACTTCTTGTATGCGCACAAGCTGCCATGTTCTGATGTTATTTTCTATCAGCTGTGCTATTTGGAGGGCAAGTGAATACAGTATGCAGTATTATACTGTCAGTGTACAGGATATCTTGTCACTGTAAGTAGTCTGCACCGTTCAAACATACGTGTTACCTACTGTAGGTAGGTAACAAAAGCTTTGTTGTGAAAAATTGAGATTTGGAACTTTGTGTTATTTATACATCTTTATTTTGTAAAGATGTTATTTATTTTTACTCATTTTTTATTTTATTATTTGGAAATAGCAGAATTTACACATTATTTTATTTTTTTTTGTCTGTCTTATTACAACATTTCTAAAAAATAAATCATTTATTATGATCAAACAGTTACTCAGTACTTGAGTAGTCTTTTCACCAAATACTTTTTTACTCTTACTTGAGTAATGTTTTGGATGACTACTCTTTACTTCTACTTGAGTAATATTATTTTGAAGTAACGCTGCTCTTACTTGAGTACAATTTTTGGCTACTCTACCCACCTCTGTATCATCCAGGGTTTATGCTTGTTTTCTGTCTTATGGTTGTTTATTATGTGTTTTTATGTGATTTTTGTTATTACTGTTATGATTATTATTTAATTTTAATGTATTGTTTATGTAATTTGTTTTCTTATGTTTCATATACTCTGTGGGCGGAACCCCCATGAGGTGGGCCACAATGATATCACTGCTGCTGGGACTGCCCTCTGCCTTTATATTCTGGAGGAAGAATTGGTGCCAGCAGAGGTTCATTGGAATTCATAAAGTAAATATCGTGTTGTTAGTATTGTATGGATTTTTTGGTTTTCTGGATTTTATTTTTGCTATTATTTTGGAATTTTTCCAGTTCGACTGTGAATTTAGACTGGTTTGCGTTGGATTGTCTTTTTAGGCAAATCCTTTTGCTATATTTTACCTTTTTTAATTTAGTATTCTTTTTTTTGCTTATTCTAAGTAAATCCTTCCTTTATAAATATTATTTGTTGGTTTTATTATTCGTGTCAGAGGTTTTATGGCTTATCCTCTTCCTTGAAATGTATTTTTATGCACTTTTCAAACTTCAAAAGCCAACTTCCCTTTTAGGACTTGTGCAGGCCAAAGCCTGCCTGTTGGAGTTTGGGCTCAGGCTACTTGGGGTGAGGCCTGTTTGTGGGCCTCAGACAGTTTTTTTCTATGTTTGTGTTGGCAACAAACAACAGGCAGGACTTGGGAGTACTTGTCCTTCCACTTGTTGTTATTGAACTGATTTTCAGTTTCTGCCATTTTCTTGTCTTGGCTTGTGTTTTGGTGCCTTCTCTGTTTTTTTTTTTTCTTGTTGCAAGAGTACATTCAAATATAGTGTCATGGTAGTGTAGTGGTTTGCACTGTTGCTTTACAACTCAAAAGAACTAAACTTAATTGTTAGCTTGGCCTCTGATTTTGTTGAGTTTGTAAGTTCCACCAGTACTTATATTGTTTCTTTTCCTGGCATGTCACGTTTTCTCTCACATTCCAGAGATGACTGCATTAAACTGAATAGTAACTCTAGATTTCTGGGTTTAAATGAGTGTTGCCACGGGCTTAATTATGACCTGTGATGCTCTGGCACTCTTACCTGCACGCTCGCCAATTTGACACTGAATTAGATAAACTAAACTTGAAAAGGGATAGGCGAACTTTAGAAGTGTTGCCATTGGCTGACTGATTGATTGTGGTTGCTGACACGGGAGGGGCATTTATGCTGCTTTTACATGCTCTTGAATAGATGGTTAATCCCAGTTTCTGAGTCAGAACTTCCTTATTAGCACTCTATGAACTTGAGATGATGAGTAAGACAATTGAGAGGAAACAAAGATTAACAAATCGTCTGAGCTGTCATGGATCACTGACCTTTCACGTTAGTCAGCTGTATAATATAAAGCAAGTAACCTGGTCAGCCGGAAATGCTATTTTTGGTTGAATTTCATTTGTGGTGAAGTGACGTAACTTTAATATGTTTATTTTGTTCTTTATTTCCACAAAAAATGCCATTTATTGTTAATTTCTTTTTTTGCACAGATCAGGTATCAAATCCACAGCAACATTGTAGCAGTGCTACTATTAGTTAAAACTGCATCTCCCCTGCTGGGGCTGTTGGGGTCCAAGGTGGTCAGAGGGGTTTAAAAGGAGGGCAGGTGTCCAAGGGAGGAAAAGGTGTTTTTCTGCTGTTGTGTTCTGTGTTCCGTTTACCGGTCAGACTGCCTCATGTTGATTAAGCCGTATTTAGTCTTTGTGTCCTGGATTGTGTCGTTGTTGGGTTTCTGTCTACCTGTGTGCTGAGGACTGATAGTGGATTCATTGGCTTCCCCGCAAGAAAAGGTGTGCTCCTGAACCATCCCTCCGTCTTCACCCTTACAGTATCTACCGTTAGGACTGTTTTTTCATTCCCTTTCAGCGTGCAGATCTCTGGACTCACTATCATCATCTTTCATTGCATACGGTGTTGTTTCCATGGACTTTGCTGTGTGGAGTTGTTTGTGTTTAGATGTTTAATGTAATATCGCCGTAGGGGTACAGGGGTGTATTATTGTTTTCATTTATATTATTTAATTTCATTATATTATTTAATTGTTGTTGGTTCCCAGTGTGCTTTATTTTGTCTCTGTTGTGAGTGTGTGCGGGTCGGGCCAACACTTGGAGTGTCCCTGGAGTCTCCTCTACAAACATAAATAAATCACCGTCATATTGACAGTGTGAATCTTAGCAGCAACCTTGCATTTCTCTGAATAGTCTGACCAGAAACCCAGGTGAACATGCTGAAGAGGGAAAGTGAGACGTCACAATTCAGAGCTCCGAATAGTCTGAGATCACGTGAATGCAACATTAGTTGGGGATCAAGAATACACTTTGACCTTGGGTTGTTTCTGAGTCTGAGCAGGGTACTGCAACTTTTTAGATGTCTATGTCTTAGCTTCTACTTGGCCAGAGTTGTCAGGAAAAAGTTTTCTTTGAAGAAAAGTTGCCTAAACGCTGTCACTTAACAATAAATTACTGAGTGTGCTGTGTCCTAACACCATGAATAAGTGCCTTTTCAATTAAGGCTTCAATTAAGTAGAGTACATGACTTGAGTCACCTGGTAGACGTGAATGAGTATGTTTTGATACATCCAAATTCCATTGTGCTGTATGTTACAGTCAGACTGAGTTTAGCCCATGGCTTTACATGTCTGGCCTTTTCAGAGCTTATCTCAGCTGCTTTTGACCAAGAAACAGATTTAGCTCTGACTGTTTTAATAATTCAGTTGTCAGGGTAGATATATTAATGGTGCTCAGGCCATCTGCTCTGAATTCTTTTCTGTTATGATTGAGTCATTTTAAATGTTTTTCATTTTGTGTATTTTTCTAATATTCCCCTGCTTATTGTAATTTTTGCAGTTTTTCTCCAGTCCCTTATCACTCTAGAATACCAATAGGGCCCTATGGTGAAGCCAGAAAATGCCGCACAACTTGGCTTCAAATATACTGTCACACACGTGCGATTAGGAAGGAGCTGAGTGTACCAAGTAGAGGTAATTACCCACCAGTCCAGAGGGTTGTGGGGTGCACTAAACCTACCTCTGTTATCTCTGCAGGCCACATACGGGAAAACCTGCCTGATTTGACATCAACAACGTCATTTCTGGTTCCAGTGCCCAGAGTGACATCACTTCCGGTGTCCAGACTGATGTCACTTCCAGTTCCGGCCTAGATGACATCACTTCTGCTTTCGGCTTATAAAGCCGCCATCCTTTCAAATTCCAGAGTAGTTCAGTTTTGGAACTCAACAAGAGCACATCATTGCTTATTTCTTTGCCCTTTTGCAGTCAGGAACAATATATGGGTGACTGCCCCATACCTTTTTTCGTGTGTTGAGACTGCTTCTTTAACAATATCTTCATATCAAAATATTCAAACACATCCTCAATATCTAAAATAGGAATCATAGCTGTGACAAAGCTGTATATGTGCCTTCAGATTTTACCTATGGTTTCAAAAAAGCGCACCGCTTAACAATCCAAGAACGTATGGGAAGTGGCACCATTTAATTATGTTTTCAAATGAGGAATGCAAGTAAGGCCACAATGAATTGTACTCTTCCTCAGTCTGTTCAAAGCTCAACTCTAAATCGTTCATCTCACACAGCCCCCTGAACTCAGGCTATCCACAATGTATTCAGGCCATGACCTTAAAGTAATGTTGACAGACACTTAAAGGTACAAAACAATAACACAAAAATGAGATATAAGTATAAACCTTAATAATAACATATATGTCATGTGCCTTTTTTATAGGTTGCCATCAAAAACTGTACTGACTATTTTAATTTTAAAAGTTCCACATGTCACACTGCACAGTTGACCTTGCCTTGACACATGTCACTCCATGATATTGCTGTTCATTTCCCTGATTTTTCCACAACATATCCTGTATACATTAATTATATAATTTTTTGAAATTTTGCTAATTTCCAGAATGTTATTAAGATGTCATTCACATGTACCAAGTTTATCAAATGTCTCTTAAGTTCCCACCGTGTATCTGTAATTTTAAAAGGCAGACATCTTTCAGCTTGAAGGATCATCTGAAACCACCAAGGTACTTGAAGCTTTCATTATGAAACAGCCAAGTTTCATATCACATTCAATGTCCCATTACACATTTTTATTGTTTTAATGTCTGTTTTATGTGTTTTACTGGTTTAAAACTAATGTTTCTCATTTTTTCACCCTTTTTTACAAACAATATACACTCACCTAAAGGATTATTAGGAACACCATACTAATACGGTGTTTGACCCTCTTTCGCCTTCAGAACTGCCTTAATTCTATGTGGCATTGATTCAACAAGGTGCTTAAGGCATTCTTTAGAAATGTTGGCCCATATTGATAGGATAGCATCTTGCAGTTGATGAAGATTTGTGGGATGCACATCCAGGGCAAGCTCCGTTCCACCACATCCCAAAGATGCTCTATTGGGTTGAGATCTGGTGACTGTGGGGGCCATTTTAGTACAGTGAACTCATTGTCATGTTCAAGAAACCAATTTGAAATGATTCGAGCTTTGTGACATGGTGCATTATCCTGCTGGAAGTAGCCAACAGAGGATGGGTACATGGTGGTCATGAAGGGATGGACATGGTCAGAAACAATGCTCAGGTAGCCCGTGGCATTTAAACGATGCCCAATTGGCACTAAGGGGCCTAAAGTGTGCCAAGAAAACATCCCCCACACCATTACACCACCACCACCAGCCTGCACAGTGGTAACAAGGCACGATGGATCCATGTTCTCAGTCTGTTTACGCCAAATTCTGACTCTACCATTTGAATGTCTCAACAGAAATCGAGACTCATCAGACCAGGCAACATTTTTCCAGTCTTTAACTGTCCAATTTTGGTGAGCTCGTGCAAATTGTAGCCTCTTTTTCCTATTTGTAGTGGAGATGAGTGGTACCCGGTGGGGTCTTCTGCTGTTGTAGCCCATCCGACTCAAGGTTGTGCGTGTTGTGGCTTCACAAATGCTTTGCTGCATACCTCGGTTGTAACGAGTGGTTATTTCAGTCAAAGTTGCTCTTCTATCAGCTTGAATCAGTCGGCCCATTCTCCTCTGACCTCTAGCATCAACAAGGCATTTTCGCCCACAGGACTGCCACATACTGGATGTTTTTCCCTTTTCACACCATTCTTTGTAAACCCTAGAAATGGTTGTGCGTGAAAATCCCAGTAACTGAGCAGATTGTGAAATACTCAGACTGGCCCATCTGGCACCAACAACCATGCCACTCTCAAAATTGCTTAAATCACCTTTCTTTCCCATTCTGACATTCAGTTTGGAGTTCAGGTGATTGTCTTGACCAGGACCACACCCCTAAATGCATTGAAGCAACTGCCATGTGATTGGTTGATTAGATAATTGCATTAATGAGAAATTGAACAGGTGTTCCTAATAATCCTTTAGGTGAGTGTATATTATGTGTTTTTTGTCCAATTTTTCCCCCCGAGGATGCTCTGTATCGTAGCAGTATTCCACCGTGAAGCTTGTATCACAACATACGTTGTATTTGAATTAAGCCAATCATTTCACGTCGAATAAGGATTTAAGAAGTAGTAGAGTGAGATATGCTTTGACTGTAGCAGAATTATTCAACACACCAACCCTGAATCTGACAGCTAATTTGTCCTAATATCTCACTCAAATATTTTTTGAAACTTGTAAAGATATGTTACTTTGTACTTTGAAGTTTCATTGGTTTTCTTGGAGTGATTCACTGCTTAATTGAAAGATATTGATAAATTTGTGATTTTTGAAGACCTGGATTAGATCCCCACACAGACTTCTTTGCCTGAGATTAAAGAGATGTACCTCACTCAGCCCATCAGGGTCCAATGGGTTCTTATGTCCTGGGAGGCTCTTGCTTGATTTTCTGTGAACAGCTTCATGTGCTGCTGTCTTTTTGTAGTCTGTTGCCTACACCTGCACTCAATGTGCTCTCACTAGAACACTGTTGTCATAATAATAACTAAAACTTAGAAATTTCTTGCTCCTTCAAGAAATTTTTCTAACATTAAACTCAGGGATTATTGTTTCATTCTGATTTCTTTATATAGTTCTATAATTATTAGGAATTATTAATGCATTATTTGAGATTTTGTTGCAACACTATTTTGTTTTTTTTTGGTACGCTGTATTAATCCTTGGGGGGAAATTACCTTTTTACATGAAATTTTGGGGTCAGAGAGCAGGGTCATCTGGCGCAAGGATGACACGCAAATTTGTGAAGCATTACTCATTTTCAAATTGGATGGGAGGAGAAATGGAGTAGGCATTATTCTAAAGGAGCAGTATGTCAAGAGTGTTTTGGAGGTCAAAATAGTGTCAGGCAGAGTAATGATTATGAAGCTGGTGTCACACACGTGTGCATGGGAGGCAGCTGAAGGGCTTAGAGAGGACTGATTATACATCTGCCAGGGGTACACTATTGCTCTTTCTTTTTTTTTTTTTTTTATTTATTTATTAATTTTATTACAATCAATACATAGCAATCAAATTTTTACAAAAAAAAAAATTATGCTAAAAACAGATCGATCCCCACCCCTGAGAGAGAGCAGGCCAAAGCGTGTAAAATTTAAGGCTTTTAAAAATACCTAAATCAACAAATTCTCTGTGCTTTATAAAATCATTTCAAAATATTACTGATTAGATCCTGCCATGTTTTGAAAAAGTCTGCACAGATGCAAGATGAGGAAAATCTGGAAGGTTCTGTTTAACAAAGTTCCTGATTTGAAGATAGTGAAAGAAATTTGTAGCTGGAATGTTAAATTTGGAACGTAATTGTTCATAGGATGCAAAGACTATTGCTCTTTCTGAGTTCTCTACAGGTCTTTCCTGGGAAATCCCACCAGGAGCCTACACCTCGAAGAGGGACACATCCCTTCCGGTTCCGACACCGAGGACGACATCACTTCCGCCCTCCGTCCTATAAAGCCTCCTGCCTTTGCTCTGGCAGGCAGTTCTGTTTTGGACTCTGTTGAGTAAACTTGACTGTGATGAATCGGTTACTTTTGCAGCCAGGAAACTGGATTAAACGGGTGGCTGCCCCAAACCTTGCCATGCCTCATGTCTCTTCTTCTTACACTGGAAAATTGGAGGTGTGATGATGAATGTTGTTAGTACATATGCCCCACAACTTGGGTGTGCAATGGATGAGAAAGAAGATTTTTGGAGTGAGTTGGATGAAGTGATGAACAGTGTACCCAAGGGACAGAAAGTGGTGATTGGAGTGGATTTCAATGGACATGTTGGTGAAGGAAACAGAGGAAACGAGGAGGTGATGGGTAGGTATGGTGTCAAGGAGAGGAATGAGGAAGGTCAGATAAAAGTGGATTTTGTCAAAAGGATGGACATGGCTGTGGGGAATACGTATTTTAAACAGAGGGAGGAATATAGGGTGACGTACAAGAGTGGAGGAAGATGCACACAAGTAGATTACATCCGATGCAGAAGAGTCAATCTGAAGGAGATTGAAGACTGCAAAGTGGTGGCAGGGGAAAGTGTAGTCAAGCAGCATAGGATGGTGGTCTGTAGGATGACGTTGGAGATTAAATAGAGGAAAAGAGTGAGAGCAGAGCCAAAGATAAAATGGTGGAAGTTGAAAAATGTAGAAAGCAAGGTTGAGTTTAGGGAGAAGACGAGACAGGCAATGGGTGGTAGTAAAGATTTACTAGACAGTTGGGAAACTACAGGAGAAGTAGTAAGGGTGACAGCAAGAATGGTGCTTGGCGTGACATCTGGAAAGAGGAAGGAAGAAAAGGAAACCTGGTGCTGGAATGGGGAAGTACAGCAGAGTATACAGAGGAAGAGGATGGCAAAGAAGAAGTGGGAAAGTCAGAGAGATGCAGAAAGTGGACAAGAGTACAAGGAGATAAGGCACAAGGTGAAGAGAGAGGTGGTGAAGGCTAAAGAAAAGGCATATGATGAGTTGTATGAGAGGTTGGACACTAAGGAGGGAGAAAACGACCTGCACCGATTGGCTAGACAGAGGGAGCAAGCTGGGAAAGATGTACAGCAGGTTAGGGTAATAAAGGCTAAAGATGGAAACGTACTTACAAGCGAGGAGAGTGTGTTGAGCAGATGGAAAGAGTACTTTGAGAGGCTGATGAATAAAGAGAACGAGAGAGTTCAAGTTTCATTCCGTGTTTGTGTAGTCTATCCCTGACCATTTCAACTTCGTTGTCAACCGTTGTAAAGATAACAGGTTTCATTCATCGAAGTGATCACCACCCAAATCGGTATTCATGAATCTAAGATGTTCAACAGGCATTCCCGATATTAAGTTGTGGATTTGCCTGCGAATATTTAGCGGCAGTGTGTCTATGAACGTAATTTAAACTTAAACTTTACACCTTGCTTTCCTATTGATATGTGTACAAAGGCTTGTTCAGCATCAGAGCGTTATTCCTTTCCTACTGCATCAATAAATAGCTCGTATTCCTCTTTATCTGAGACATGACACACTGCATGCACGGGTTTACCTTTCCCAGTCCTGAAAAGTCAGTTCACGTGAGCCACTAGGAGTACATGCATCGAAGGTTCTCAGCTGTGCTTGTGCTATCTCGTGCGATCTTGCGATGTCCACGGCTTTATTTAATGTTATCTCAGACCTGGCACTTAAAAGTTTCTCTCGCACTTTTGCTGAGTTTGTGCCAAACACTATTCTATCCCTGACCATCTCATCTTCGTTTGCATAAGCACAGTCCTTCACCAGCAATTTTAACTCTGTTACACCAATTTTAACTCCCTTACGAAGTAATCAAAAGTCTCGTTTATACCCTGCGTCTTCTCATTAAACTTGTATCTCGCGAATATCGTATTCATCGTAGGCATGACAAGCGCCAGTGGCAGCGTGTCTATGAACTTAATTTAAACTTAAGGTTTACACCGTGCTTCATTTCCGCAGTAGCTGCACTTATAAATATGCTTGTATGCGTCACTCGCTTCATATTCTTTTGCTGCCTTCTCAATTGTGTAAAGCGTTTTTTGTTCAGCGCTCTTTGGAGCTCTTGCTTGTTGTCTGCGTACTGCGTTCACAGTCAGTTCGCGTGAGCCGCTCGGAGTACATGCATCGAAGGTTCTCAGCTGTGCTTGTGCTCTCTTGTGCGATCTTGCGATGTCCACGGCTTTATTTAATGTTAGCTAAGTCCCAGCACTTAAAAGTTTCTCTCGCACTTTCACTGAGTTTGTGCCAAACACTAGTCTATCCCTGACCATCTCATCTTCGTTTGCATAAGCACAGTCCTTCACCCGCGAATATTTAGCTGTAGCGTGTCTATTGGATTGCTGCTGACAGACGGCCTTATATGGGCAGGCACTCAATAACGTGGGAGGCGTGATGATGGGGGACTCAACTCCTCTTCTCCTGCGACTGAGCTGCAGGCTATGGCCGTATATATGTACATAAGTAGGTTCCAGTTATGACCTTTATGCATAGAATTTCAAAACAAAACCATTTAACTTTTGTAAGTAAGCTATAAGGAATGAGCCTGCCAAATTTCAGCCTTCTACCTGCACAGGAAGTTGGAGGATTAGTGATGAGTGAGTGAGTGAGTGAGTGAGTGAGTCAGTCAGTCAGTCAGTCAGTCAGTCAGTGAGGGCTTTGCCTTTTATTAGTATAGATTAAGAACAAAGTAAAAACTAACAACAGAAAGAAACAAATATATCAATATGCAAAGAAAAATAAAATATTCCACAGTCACAGTGATGGATGTAACAATTCATGACTCTTACGTCTTGGGTGTAGAAATGGCTTCTGGCCCAGCTGGTCTTGTTGTTTGCCTGCACCTCCAAATTCTGAGACCTGTTAATAAGCCCAAAAGACAGAGGACTCAGTGATCAAGGCCATGGAGCTATTAGGCTATGTGCAGGGACAGCATCCACCATTAACAGCAGTGCTGGTGTAACAGACGAGGTTCAAGTGAGACTAGGTCTGCTCCAGGGGTCTTCTTTAAGTCCTTAACTCTTTGATCTGATTATGGATGTGTTGAGTCATGGGTTAAAAGACCAATCTCACTGCTGCATGTTTGCTGATGACATTGTGTTGTGTAACACTAGAAAGGAAGAAGCAGAGATGAAGTTGGAAAAATGGAGTAGAGCTTTAGAAAATAGAGGGTTGAAGGTAAACTGGAAGAAGACAGAATACATTAGGTTTAATGATGACAATGATAATGATTAAAGAGATAAAGGATTATATTTTGGTTATCCTTCACAGGTAGAAATCTTGTTGAAGTCAACTGTAAACCACTGATTAGTATTGATCCAGGTTGGATGATGTGGAGATATAAAATCAGGAAGTGCAATGGATTAGCAAGGAGGAAGTAAGGACAGCTATGAAGAGGATGAAAAATGGAAAGGCCGTTGGTCCAGATGACATACCTGTGGAAGCATGGAGGTATTTATGAGAGATGGCAGTGGAGTTTTTAACCAGATTGTTTAATGGAATCTTGGAAAGTGAGAGGATACCTGAGGAGTGGAGAAGAAGTGTACTGGTGCCGATATTTAAGAATAAGGGGGCTGTTCAGGACTACACTAACTACAGGGGAATAAAATTGATGAGCTACAGCATGAAGTTATGGGAAAGAGTAGTGGAAGCTAGGTTAAGAAGTGAGGTGATGATTAGTGAGCAGCAGTATGGTTTCATGCCAAGAAAGAGCACCACAAATGCAATGTTTGCTCTGAGGGTGTTGATGGAGAAGTTTAGAGAAGGCCAGAAGGAGTTGCATTGCGTCTTTATGGACCTGGAGAAAGCATATGACAGAGTGCCTCGAGAGGAGTTGTGGTATTTTATGAAGAAGTCACACGTGGCAGAGAAGTATGAAAGAGTTGTACAGGATATGTATGAGGGAAGTGTGACCGTGTTGAGGTCTGCAGTAGGAGTGACGGATGCATTCAAGGTGGAGATGGGATTACATCAGGGATCAGCTCTGAGCCCTTTCTTATTTGCAATGGTGATGGACAGGTTGACAGATGAGATTAGACAGGAGTCCCTGTGGAGTATGATGTTTGCTGATGTCATTGTTATTCGTAGCGATAGTAGGGAGCAGGTTGAGGAGAACCTGAGGAGGTGGAGATATGCTCTAGAGAGGAGAGGAATGAATGTCAGTAGGAACAAGACAGAATACATGGATGAGTTTAAATACTTGGGATCAACAGTACAGAGTAACGGGGATTGTGGAAGAGAGGTGAAAAAGAGAGTGCAGGCAGAGTGGAATGGGTGGAGAAGAGTGTCAAGAGTAATTTGTGACAGACAGATATCAGCAAGAGTGAAAGGGAAGGTCTGCAAGAAGGTAATGAGACCAGCTATGTTACATGGGTTAGAGACAGTGGCACTGACCAGAAAGTAGGAGACAGAGCTGGAGATGGCAGAGTTAAAGATGATAAGATTTGCATTGGGTGTGATGAGGATGAACAGGATTAGAAATGAGTACATTAGAGGGTCGGCTCAAGTTGGAAGGTTGGGAGACAAAGTCAGAGAGCCGAGATTGTGTTGGTTTGGACATGTGCAGAGGAGAGATGCTGGGTATATTGGGAGAAAAATGCTAAGGATAGAGCTGCCAGGCAAGAGGAAAGGAGGAAGGCCTAAGCAAAGGTTTATGGATGTGGCGATAGAGGACATGCAGGTGATGGGTGTAAACAGAACAAGATGCAGAGGACAGAAAGATATGGAAGAAGATGATCCGCTGTGGCAACCCCTAATGGGAGCAGCCAAAAGAAGAAGAGCAGGGTCATCCATTACACAGCACCCCTGAAAGGGCTTTGCTCAAGGGCCCAACAGAGTAGGATCCCTTTTTGCAATAACAGGACTTGAACCTTCCAGATACCCATGCAGATCCTAAGCCTCAGATCCACCAGTCCACCATTCCATCGATACAATTACGGGTTACTAGGGAGCGTTTACCGGAAGTCACACTGTCCTGATGCTTCGAACTCTGTTGGTATTTAAACCCCCCTGAAGGTCGTCTGAATTTCTGTATTTTGCTTCATACTTGAATTTCTCTGTTTGCGACATTACACTCCTTTAACTTATGGTTCTTGGTTCTTATTTTGGCTTTGAGATCTTTTCCAGGTCTGTCTTTCTGGTTACAACTTGTGCCTGTTTTCTTGATTACGCGTTGTCTTTTTTCCTTTTCTGGTCCTTTCCCTTTGTGACGCCGAGAGCCTTTCTGGCAGTATGATTATACAGTCTAAACATGATGTTCCCTGATTTGCATTCAACTGTCTTTACAATATAATCTAAAATTTTATTTTCAATGTTAATTTCTTCTGCACATTGCCTAGACATACAGACATAAACCAGTAAATATTTTTCTGAGGCTGCATCCTGTGGGTCAGTGTTGCTCAATTTTTATTAATAATTACATTTCCCTTTGATTGTGACTATTGCATTTCACACTTTTCTACATTAAATTCTATTTTCAAGTGTCGGTACAGTTTTCAAGATTGTCCAGACCTTTCCTTTGTTGCATTTTTAGTATTTGTTATCCCTGCATATAATGAAATTAATGTCACTGAACAAGTTAGCGTAAGAATCCAAGCAGAAACCCTTGAGGGTCCCTGATGATGACCACATTTTGTATTTGTTTTAATCTGTCCTCTTTTGTCTGTCTAAATGACTAACTTAATTCTCAACGAGTCCAGAGTGTCCCCCTTGTCTTTGAAATGTGTTAGAAACCAGAGAAAAACCCACCCAGACATGGGGAGAGCACGCAGACTCCATATGGCTGGCAGCCAAACCAGTAAGAAATAAATAATAAGGAAATTTTCTCCCTACCCTTTTCTAAATTCTGTTTTATTTTCCATTTACCTCATTGTATAGTAAAGTAGGAATGATGTAAATATGATACAAATTTTATAGCAATAAAATATTGTTCTTACTTTTAAAAGCTCAGTTTTCATGCTGGACCTTACATAAATAGTGATCAATTAATGATAATACAGAACATTATAAAAATAAGTTATACTTGTCAACTTTCACCACTATACTAGCCTAAAGATATAACAAAAATTAATTATAATAGTGAAATAAGCCCATAATAGCTCTTCTATAGAATTGTGCCAGAATTAAATTGGCAAAATCTCTTGCAGCTGTCAGAGATTAAAGCTACAGTGCCCATTATCTGCTGGGCTCTACTCCCAAACGTATGAAGCTGAAAGAAGGGAGAAGACAAATGTGTTTTCATAAAAATTCACTCTGTTTTCTAACTGCAAGAAATGAAAATATTTAAATCACTCTTTGAGTAATCTCAGGTCAAAATCAGTTTTGTGTGCTGCTCTTTTGGGATCAAATCCTTTTGCTTGCTTCTCAGTAACAATTAATTTTACAGCGGAATTGCCTTCATTTCCATAAGCGTTCGGCGTCTAGCGTTTGTTCTTAGCTCATACTTTGCTAAAATCGTGGATTATGCGTACATCCCATTTTTATAGTGCCTTTTATATTCATTCAGATTTCTGTAATGTAACAGATTAACAGAATAATGTATTGCATCGATACACCGTAGAGCATTAAACAGAAGCTCAACTTCATCCATCCATTGTTAAACCACTTATCCAATTTACAGATAGCCCAGCAGTACAGGGAGAAGTCAAGTCCAGATTAGATCACCTATGGCACCTTTATTTTTTAAAGAGTGCGACAAGAGATTTTCCTACTTTTATCAAACTACAGTGACGTTTGAAGACTTGAGATAAGAAACCAATTTCATGCCTGGATATTGTAGAAGTTTCTCTGTTTTAAGGTTCATACATTCAAGAGGGCTTTTCAATGGATTTTGAAATTTCAAACCTTTCTACAGCATGTTATATTTGCAAAATCCCAATGACAAGTGAGTGTTCCTGACAATACGCCTTTGAAGAATTAATGGGCCAAATATCAAATGGGAGCTTGAGATGTTTCACGTGGACAGACAGGCGGATGGTGATTACTAAAACAAAGCTGATCATGTAGCCCCGCGGCAAGTAACTCTGCTTTATTTGTCTGCCTATTCAGTAACTGTGGTTTCTTTTTTCTCTTGGGTGTGGCAAGGTTCAAATAAGTCAAACTGGGATTCATAATCTGATTTTGTTTCTATTCTTTTTGAGCTTTAGCGAAACAAAAGATGGACATTTTAATTAGGTTTGGTTACTTACTATACTTACTGCACAAAATATTAGGAGATAAAACTGTACAAATGTTATTGAATTTATTTTCGATGTACTGCACGTTCCATTGACAAATTAATATTGCTTTCCACATTTTTAAAGTATTCTAGCAAAATACCCGCACTTCGCAGCGGAGAAGTAGTGTGTTAAAGAAGTTATGAAAAAGAAAAGGAAACATTTTAAAAATAACGTAACATGATTGTCAATGTAATTGTTTTGTCACTGTTATGAGTGTTGCTGTCATCAAGGATTTGATTATCGTTATTTCTTTCAATCAGGCTCGTATTTGGAGGATGTGTTGTGTTCAAGTTACATTCCGTGTTTGTCAACTGTTGTAAAGATAACAGGTTTCATTCATCGAAGTGATCACCACCCAAATCGGTATTCGTGAATCTAAGATGTTCAACAGGCGTTCCCAGTATTAAGTTGCAGATTTGCCTGCAAATATTTAGCGGCAGCGTGTCTATGAACGTAATTTATACTTAAGCTTTACACCTTGTTTTCCTATTGGTATGTCTACAAAGGCTTGTTCAGCGTCAGAGAGTTGTTCCTTTCCTACTGCATCAATAAGCAGCTCGTCTTCCTCTTTATCTGAGACATCACACACTGCATGCATGGGTTTACCTTTCCCAGTCCTGCAAAGTCAGTTCACGTGAGCCGCTCGGAGTACATGCATCGAAGGTTTTCAGCTGTGCTTCTGCTATCTTGTGTGATCTTGCAATGTCCACGGCTTTATTTAATGTTAGCTCAGACCCGGCACTTAAAAGTTTCTCTCGCATTTTGCTGAGTTTGTGCCAAACACTAGTCTATCCCTGACCATCTCATCTTCGTTTGCATAAGCACAGTCCTTCACCCGCGAATATTTAGTGGCAGCGTGTCTATTGGATTGCTGCTGACAGACGGCCTTATATGGGCAGGCACTCAATTACGTGGGAGGCGTGATGATGGGGGACTCAACTCCTCTTCTCCTGCGACTGAGCTGCAGGCTATGGCCGTATATATGTACATATGTAGGTTCCAGTTATGACCTTTACGCGTGGAATTTCAAAACAAAACCATGCCCAACTTTTGTAAGTAAGCTATAAGGAATGAGCCTGCCAAATTTCAGCCTTCTACCTACACGGGAAGTTGGAGAATTAGTGATAAGTGAGTGAGTCAGTCAGTCAGTGAGGGCTTTGCCTTTTATTAGTATAGATTAAGAACAAAGTAAAAACTAACACTGGAAAGAAACAAATACATCAATATGCAAAGAAAAAAAAATATTCCACAGTCACAGTAATGGATCTAACAATTCATGACTCTTATGTCTTGGGTGTAGAAATGGCTTCTGGCCCAGCTGGTCTTGTTCTGATGTGCCTGCACCTCCAAATTCTGAGACCTTTTAATAAGCCACAAAGACAGAGGACTCAGTGATCAAGGCCACGGAGCTATTAGGGAATGTGGAGGGACAGCATCCACCATTAACAGCAGTGCTGGTGTAACAGACGAGGTTCCAGTGAGACTAGGTCTGCTCCAGGGGTCTTCTTTAAGTCCTTAACTCTTTGATCTGATTATGGATGTGTTGAGTCATGGGTTAAAAGACCAATCTCCCTGCTGCATGTTTGCTGATGACATTGTGTTGTGTAACACTAGAAAGGAAGAAGCAGAGATGAAGTTGGAAAAATGGAGTAAAGCTTTAGAAAATAGAGGGTTGAAGGTAAACTGGAAGAAGACAGAATACATTAGGTTTAATGATGACAATGATAATGATTAAAGAGATAAAGGATTATATTTTGGTTATCCTTCACAGGTCGAAATCTTGTTGAAGTCAACTGTAAACCACTGATTAGTATTGATCTAGAGTTGGCGCCCTTGGGCCTAACCCAGGCGTCCATGACGCTGAATTGGATTAGCTGGGGTTAAGACAGGATCCATCTGATATGAAAGGCTTAATAATACATATAATAATATAACAAACCAACATGCGTAAAAAGCAACCAGAACACTTCCTTTGACTTAACAATGGCGGCTCCTCTGTCACCTTGGAGAGGACACCCATCAGGACACTTTCAACCCTACTGGCAGCTTTATTGCTAATCCAAACAGTTTTGGTTGATGGCCTAGTTTCCTATTAAATAGAGGGTTTGAATTTTATGAGGCAGCATAAGTTCTGCAATTAAGCAAAAATATAATTATTTTGTTAAAAGAAAGACAAAGTTGCCTCTTCCTGCCTGCTGCTGGGAAAGGGAAGACCAAAGGGAGCAGTTTTTCCAAGATCCTGGCCCCCTAGTACCAGTGTTGGTGACCTGCCAGTTGTGTGGTTTTTTTAGTGAAAGCAACTGAAATTATTTTTATAAATTTCCCAGTTATTATGAAACTCATCATCATCATGGGATGTAACCCCAGCAGCATGTCATCCAAAAGTCTGTCTGCGCTTTTCTTTTTTAATTGATGAATCTGCCCCTAAAGAACAGCCATTAATTAAAAATAAAATGTAATAGTCAAGTCCCCCTTTAAATGTGAATATGCCACCCTTTTATCTAATGGAACCATGCTTTCATAATTTGGTTTGAGCTTAACTTGGCAGCATAGGGCACAATTCAAGATGGGATGCTGGTGCCTCATACTGGTCCAGTTGGTCCACCCATCAGCTGGCGGTAACAGGAGACTGCAGCACACGCTATGAATATACATTTGCTGATGCCTCAGTCTGGACACTGGGATCATCGAGTGTTTTAGGTCTTTCAACATCATACACCCTCCTCTAGGTGACCCCAGCTGGGTGGATCAGACCCTAGTGTGTGTCCAGACGGTTAGCTACTCTGACCCCATGGCTCTCCTCTCCTGAGCAACAGCCATCTGGGCCACTTCGATAGTGCTGTGGATGGCTGTCTTCTTCCTCTCTCCTTCAATGCCCAAACTACTAAAGGTTCTGACCAGAGAACGGGCCATGAATCCCCTGCACCTAACCTCCACTGGGAGATGCCTAGCTCTCCATCCCAACTGCTGACAGATGCTGACCAGTTTTGCATACAGTGGAACCTCGGGTCACAAACTTCTCTGAACACGTACAAATCGGGTTACGACCAAAAAGTCTGCCAAACTTTTGCATCTGTTCACGACCACACACTCGGGTGACGAACAAGCCAGTTTCCCTTCCTGTTTGTACACGCCAATGATTTCCACACATGTTCGGTCACTCCTTGTGCATTCGCTGTGAACTCTTTGTGCTCTATTTCATTTCCCTTCCAGTTCGTACACGCCAGTGATTTACACACGTGTTCAGTCTCTCCCTGTACAGTACATTGTTCTCAGTCAGACGTGCATCGCACAGAGGGACTTTGTGGTATAGCGGGTCCACAGCTCACATCAAGTGGCCAGTTTTAAATAAATAATCGCCGCACTTGCAGCTTAGCGAGGGAGCGTGGTGGTTGATTGCTACAGCTGCCACGTCCTCTTCATAAATAGAAGTGTGAGGCGGCTAAAGGGAGGAAAAAGAAAAGAAAGACTGAGGTTGCGGAGTGAGGAAATAAGCAGGAAGAAGTGTGGAAAGAACCAGTGTTAGCAAGCAAGCAAGCGCGTGCTCGCAGGCAGGCAGCTGGACAGTGAGTCCAAGCAGGGGTGTTTTGGCCGACACTCGGTGGGGCAGAAGGAAGAGGTCACTCCAGCTGAGCGATCAAGATGCTGGAGTGACCAGTAGAAGGACGGCTAGCCGCATAAGGACTTGTTTTTAAAGAGACTGATTCGAGCATTGCTTTAACCTTGTTGTATTTAATGAAGACTTTTTTCTATTGGATTTTAACCTCCACTTCACTTCTGCTTTTATGGGATTTATTTATTGAAGGATTCTGAAAGCACTGCACTTTATTTAATTTGGACTTTGTTTTTGATTGTTGTTTTGTTGATTTTAATAAAAGCACTTGGCACTTTTTGCACCATCCGACTGCTCCATTGTAGTGCCTCACTGTCGTGCTCATTGGTAACATTACAGATGGTGACGGGTTTAAGGGCACCCGGAAGCGAGAAGGGAGCATGCAGCAAACCCGCATCGTCACAGACTTTACCTCAAAACTGTAATCTCCTCTCCACCTAGTTCCTCCTCACTTCCTTCATGCCAGAACTCGACTCCTGCAATGTTATTTTTCTTGGTTGTTTATGGTTAGTTTTTGTATAAATTGCGGATTTTTCAAATGTTCATTTTTTAAACTTAAAAACTTAAAACTCATTAAAAAAAGTGTTTACAGTGAGTGGGGTTCGTAAAGCTGTAGTGTGAAATCTTGCAATGTTAGTTTTCTCTGTTCAAGGTTTTCTCAGTGTTATCCAATGTTTTTACATTTAGTTTACTATTACACTGTGCATTCTATGGTATAATTAACTGTTTTTATGCTTAAAAATCTTAAAAATATATATATTTACATACAGCTCGTACGGTCCGGAACGGATTAACTGCATTTACATACAATCCTATGGGGGAAATTACTTTGGGTCACTACCAAATCGGGTTGCGACCAGAGTTTTGGAACGAATTACAGTTGTGACCCGAGATTCCACTGTACTTGGTGAGCTTCCTTTCGAAGTCTCCGTCCAAGTGATCTTCCCATAGGACTGCTAGCTCCAGCAGCACGACTTGATTGATAATTCAGACACAAGGACTATATTTAGTCACAGAGTGGTGGCTGCAATGTGGCTGGGGAACTTCAGCTGCTGTCCAGGGTCCATCAACAACTGCCAGTGCCTTACTGATGACAGGATGCCTGCAGATGATGATCTCTTGGTGGGATTTGGCTGCTCTCCAGTTCTGCACTGACAAAAGCAATGGTCTTCTTGGAGGATCAGCACCGCTCCACCCCTTCAAGTCCTATGCTGATTGCTTCAGTGATAGTCTTTAGGACCTGATCGCACTTCCATCAATATCTTCCCCTCTCCAAGTGCCTGCTGAGGATGTGTTCTAGGGTTCCTCGCTTGGAACACAGTGGGTTTGCTGGAGTCTCTGCTATGCCCCAAATGTGCAGATTTGACGGGCATGGAAGCAGGTCATATACTGCCTGGATGTGAAATCTGATAGGGTGAGGCTCGGCTTTCCAGAGCTCAGGCCAAGTCACTTTCCTCTCAACTGCATTTCCCATCTATTCCAAGCTCCCTGCTACTTCATTCCCACGGCCATTGTAGGATCTCCTCTCCTCCTCTGCTGCTCTCAGCTCCTCCTGAACTAGGCGGTACCTTTCCTTCCCTCTGGTGGTATCTGATTGGGGAATTGAAAAGGATCCTAACCCAGCTCGGCCTCAAGTAACCACTCTGATCAGCCTCCTGTGATGCTGCTTTGCCTGTGCTTCCCGAACCGCATCCTCTGCCCTCCACTTCCTGCCAGTCCTCACTTGTATCCCTTTACTGGCCACCATTGGATCACCTGAGTCTCTTTACTGTACCACTTCTCTGGCTCTTAATACCTTGAATTCTTCCTCCAAGGATTTGAAGGGCCGTTGCAATTTGTTGGTATGGCTGTAGAATGCAATGTTGCTCAGGCTCTTTGGCAGCCCCAGCCACCTACTGAGGTGGCCACTGGCATTTCTCTCCAACGTGTCAACGGTTGAGAGTGGGACTGTGTAGACAAGGAGGGGCCACAGGATTCTGGGTAGAACTGAGTAAAGTTAATGTAGGCACAGGGAGAAGGTGTGCACTCCTCCCAGATATGTGCCAGGCCTTGAATCAAGCATAGGTTCCCTGGCTCTAAGAGGTGGGGTAGCACTAACCACAAGAAACCATAGACACATGGAGTAATGTGGTAGAGAGCAGAACTTAAGGGACCTTTATATCTCGACTTGATGTTATTTTGGAGAAATCAGGTGGATAGGCTTTGTTGGGCTAAGCGGCCTGTTCTCGTCAAACCTTTTCTAATGGTGTAACCTCTGTGCCACCTCACCCATCTACATGTGCTGCCTATTTGAATACCATTTCACACACCAAATGTAACGAAGCCGATGGCAATGAAGGGAAGGCACCCCCTAAATGGATGGGTAGTGCGTCCTACTTCAACACAAGTAGATTGTGCCTGCATCTTCAGGAACGTTCTTTGATTTTTTCTTCCCACACCAAATTAATTAAACTCTGTAAGACAACCAACCAACAATCACTGTAGTTCATGACATTCTACAGAAAGCAGAAACCATCATTTGCAAACTCACAAAAGCCACTTCCTCAGGGTGAAAAGGGCATTTCTTCAGAGCATATGGCTAAGACGTGATGTCAGTCCAGACGTTCAAGACTCTAAAGAGGATGGCATGCAATCCTGGTGCCTTTTTTAGGTGAGAAACCCTCTGTCATACATGAAAAGAACCTTAAAAACCACATCGCCTACACACTGCCTTTCCCAGCATTAACACCTGCCCCATCCTACCGCACGTTGTGTTGGTAACATACGAACACAACCACAATGTTTTCGGATTAAGAGATAAGCCAGCTAATTACATCAATCATTTGGTCTGTCACCTGGAAACACCTCGCCTTATTATTGTGAGGAGAGTTTCTTTTTCTTTCCTTTCATGCACTATTTAGAATTTGTCTGTTGTACTGTGTTATTGGGTGTAGGGCTGCCCAAAGGGGGTATGCTGGGCCCTGAGTGGGACAGATGACGGGGCAGGGTGGGGTTGTTGATGGGACTGTCGCAGGATAAGTGTTCTTGGATTCTAGATTAGAGTGGAGGTTGCAGGGAGTAGTGATGATGAGGTGATGAAATGGCTACCTACAGTGCCTATGAAAAGTTCTCAGCCATTGGAAGCTTTCACATTTTCTTGCTATACGACATTAAATCACAGAGGATATCATTTGGCTTTTTTGACATTGATTAACAGAAAAAGACTTTAATGTCAAAGTGAAAACAGACCTTTACAAAGTGGTCTAAATTAGTTACAAATATAAAACACAACATAATTGATCTCAAAAGTATTTAATTCAACACCCATAAATCACCAGTGGTGCAGCCAATAGTATTTAGAAGTCTCTGAATAAGTTCAATGGGGATTGTAGTCTAAATTCACCTTACCTGGAGGGTCCAACTTGCGGTGAGTCAGTATTATTGACTAACCTACAAATTAAAGTCAAAAAAAGGAACACTCCAGGCAAGTCTGTGAAAAGAAGATTGAAAAGCACAAGTCCGGGAATGGAGACAAGAAAATCTTCAAGTCACTGAATATCCCATAGAGTCCAGTTAAACCAATCAGGAAGAAATGGAAAGAATACGATACAGATGTAAATGTGCCCAGAGCAGGCCATCCACAAAAACAGACTGGTCAGGAAGAAGAAGGGAGGCCATCAAAAGACCCAGTAGAACCTACAGAGGATAAGACTGGTGCTTCACCTGTCACAGCTTTATTACAGGGGGCAAAGCTGCTGTTAAGAAAACACACATGGCATCTCAGATAGAGTCTGCCAAAATGTACATGGGAGACTCTGAAGTCAGCTGGTAGAAGGTTCAATGGTCTGAAGAGATCAAACTTGAGCTTTTGGTCATGAGACTAAACTCCATGTTTGAAGACTGCACATTATTAAAAAACAAACGCCATCCCCACCATGAAGCATGGTGGCCGTATCATGGTGTGGCAATGCTTCTCTGCAGCAGGCTCTGGAAGGCTTGTGAGGGTAGAATATAAAATAATTTAGTTAAATCCTGGAGGAAAACCTGATGCAGTTAGCAGTCGGAGATTTGCTTTCCAGCAAGAGATCAGCCTCAAGTAGAGAGCCGATGGTAAACAGGAATGTCCTAAAAACAACAATGTTAATGTCCTGGAGAGGCCTGGTCAGAGTCCAGATCTCCATTCAACTGAGAATTTGTGGCTGGAATTGAAAAGGACTGTTCACTCACGATCTCCATTCAGTCTGAAGGAGCCTGGGAAGTCTAGAAAAAGCAGACAGAGACCAGTGCACACAAGGCTGTTATGTCTGCATCTACTAAATACTGACCTGAAGAAGGCAAATACAAATGTGATCAATAATTTTGTGTTTTATATTTGTATTTATAGTAGTCCACCAAGCACAGATCTGTTTTCACAATGACATTAAAGCGTCTTTTTCTTTTGATTAGTGTCAAAAAGCCAAATTTAACTCCCTGTGGTTCATTCTTGTGCAGTAATAAAATGTGAAAACTCTTAAGGGCGTGAATCTTTTTTTTGAGGATCTGTAGCTATCCTGCACATTTCTTTCTAATGTTACCCACACCTTCAGATGTCTCACTTTCCACCTTTTATTCTTCACTCCTGGCTTTTGAGATTACTCTTGACATGGTGACCCACCCAGAGGATGAGCCCACCACTTATTACAGGAGAAAATGTCTTGGTGGCTGTAATAATGGAGCTGAGATTAAATAAGCTGAGCTGGGATGGAGAGAGGAGAGCCATTCCAGGAGGCCATACCTCCAATACATTAAATCTCCCAGAATGAATTCATGGTTGTCATTCAATATGTAGCCTGAAATAGGAAAATCCTGTAGGGGGCGGTGTTCCTTTATTATATACTAGCAAAATACCCAAGCTTCACAGCGGCAAAGTACTGCCTTAAAATTTTTATTAAGAAGAAAAGTAAACCTTTTTAAACTGAGGGAAAATATACCAATAATTATTTGTTAAGGATCTCTTTGTATACCACATTTTGAGTTCGGCCCTCCGGTTGTAATATGACCAAGCTGTGCTCTGAGCTTACGCTTGAGCATGCAACGTACAGTTGGCCATGTGAACAGTAATCTTGTCTCAAATCTCACAGCTTGGATTGCTGCTGTCATAATCAGTTTGAGTTTCATGGTTTGTTTCAATTACGACAGTATTTGCAGGACGTTTTGTTGAAGTGACATTCGGCATCTGTCAAGCATTGTAAGCATACAACCGGTTTCATCGATAACTTCGCATCCAGCTTTTGAGAGTTTAAACATTCATAAACACCAAAGGTGTCCACTACTGAAATCGTCACCTGTGAATTTAAGACGTTTAAGAGGCATTGGCGGTTGTCCAAAGGTGTAAAATATTTGGCCATTTTGGTACACTTGAAAGCGACAACCGAACAATTCAGTGGCAGCCATCAACTCACATGCAGAACCATAGGTGAAGGTGACTCTTCTAGTGCTCCTGTGTAGTATAATTATCTCCTGTAACATCATCAGTCCACACCTTGAACCTGTCCCAGTCATTCAATACATAAGACACAATGTTCCTCCGGATATCAAGAGTGAGCCTGATATGGCCGTGCAATATGTAACAAAGAGAATGGAAAAGGTAGGTGCCATCTCTGGGCATGGAAACCACTCGGTAAGTGACAGTTCTTTGATCGATGGTGATCACCTCGATAGACATGTTAATGGGGGTACGGTTGGAATGATAAAGGAAATAGGTACCTGAACAATGTAAAGTAAGTCTAAAATACCTGCACAATAACTATAATAGTAATAAACAATAAAACAGTGGAGAAGCCATGGATTAAACAAAAAGGCTGTAGTTATCAGTAGGGAGACGTGAATCCCGTGGTGAAGCAAGGAAGGGAATGTAGAGACTGGAGCGACGGACGGCCTTATATAGACAGTCAGCCAACAACGTGGGAGGCGTGGAGATGGGGGACCCAACGTCGCCTCACACGGCGACCGAGCTGCAGGCTATGGACATATATATGTACATAAGTAGGATTCAGTTAGCGTTGGGAACCCACGTACCAAATTTCTTGAAGATGGCCCCATAGGTAACAAAGAAAGTTTAATATGGCTGCCGACAGTGGCATCATACCACCAAAATATGTACGTACATTGGTTTTGGTTAGCACAGGGAAGCCGCCTACCAAATCTCATGAAGATGGGGCCATAAATAAGAAAGTTTAACATAGCAGACATTGTCAACCGTTATGACCGTTACGCGTAGAATTTCGAAATGAAACCTGCCCAACTTTTGTAGGTAAGCTGTAAGGAATAAGCCTGCCAAATTTCAGCCAACTACCTACACGGGAAGTTGGAGAATTAGTGATGAGTGAGTGAGTGAGTCAGTCAGTCAGTGAGTCAGTGAGGGCTTTGCCTTTTATTAGTATAGATTGTAGCAGTGCTTGAAACTTCAACTCCCAGAAGTCCCTGCAGTAGCTCTGATTGGTCATCTGATGAGGGTGCAGGGACAGTTGGGTACAAGGAGGCCAGTGCGACATTTAAAAGGGGGCTAGTGTTACCAAAAGGGGAGAGAAGTATTTTGTGTTTCGTGTCTGAAGTTCCTGTCTGTCTACCTTCTGTTCTGATACCTGTGGATTCTTGTTTTGTCCTGGATTGTCTCTTGTTTTGGGCTGTGGTCTCTCTGGTGTCTTCCTGCACATGAGGACTGTCCGAGGATTTGTTGCTATCCTGTGAAGAAAGGAGCACTCCTGATCCCATTCTACCATCTTCATTTTGTCAGGAAATACCGGTAGGACTATCTTTATATCCCCATTCAACATGCTGATTTGTAGACCATCTACCTCCATCATTGCATTTCATCCATTGCCGTTTTCCATGGGCTTTATAGTGAGTGTTTATATATTGTTGTGATTTGTTTTTGTTTTTATTGTACATCACCATAAGGGGAACTGGGGTGGGATAGTTTTTTTAAATTTATTATTGTTTAATACATTCTTTATTTGTTGTTTATTACCGGTGGCTTTTTTGTCTCTGCTTGTGAGTGCGTGAGGGTTGGGCCAAGGCTGGGTGCGTCCCTGGAATCTCCGCCAAAAAAAGAAATAAATCACCGCCTTTCTGACAGTGTGAATCTTAGTGGCACCAGACCACTATGATATAGAAGTTTTTAAAACTTTCTTGTAAAATGAGTATTAAAGTAAAGTAATGTATTTTCTGATATTTTTTTCATTAACAGACAAGCTCTGACTTACATACAATACTAAGTGATGAATGTTTGCAGGAACAGAACATGTCCTCAACTTGAAGCCCCCCAACTGTATTTTTATCTTTTATTTCTTAATAATGGCTATGTTATTGTTGGCAATGGAACAACGTTGCCATTACTTGGCAGTCAGAACTTCCAAATTGTAGTTGCTTTTAAAATGGAAATACAAAAACAGCAAAATCCAAGTTTTTTCCAACTTACGTGAGCAGCAAAAATCAAGGTCTTTTTAGGGATACACGCCTTTGGATCTTACTTTTTGATATTGTGTTGATTTGTTTTTGTGTTACCCTTGCCCATTACAATCTACATTATTTTTATCTTTTATATTATATATTATCTTTTTTGTCTCTGACATAATAAGAATTGTATTGTTTCATGACACTGGATGGGACACTGTGACAACATCCATCTGTCAATTTTCTTCCATTAAAGGGTTTTCAGCACCCAACTGGCATGAAAAATAAGATTTAATAGAAATCTGATAGGGCTTCTTAATTCGATTATCAATATGGAGACATAAGTTGAAGTTATCTTATAGTGAAACCCTATGTACACTGAAAAGTCAGCTGGTTTGGAGGCCTTACAGGGAGCCCGCAAGGGTTTACTTCATTCACCAGGAGTGCCTGCCTCCAACACATTCCTGCAGATATTCACCAGTCAAAAAAAATATGATAATAAGTAAAATGTACTAGCACAAAAAAAAGAAAAGTGCCAAACAATAATCAAAACACTACAAATGAGAATAGGAAAACACATCAAAAAGATGGCATTGGTCTCTGTCACAAAAGTCAGTATGTAGCAGCCTTACTTAAATCTCCTACAACTCCCAACAGCCCCAGTAATAATACCCTATTGGGTGGGTTAAGCAGGTGTGGATGTTGCTGGGATGAAGGATAATTAAAAGCTCTCTTTAAAAAGGAGCTAAAAAGACACCAAGGGGATCACAGTCATCTGTGTTTTTTTTCATTTCTACACAACCACTGTTGGATTACAGTTCCATTCTGGATTTATGTGCTTGTCCTGTGCCTGTCTGTTTGTGTGATTTCATCTGGGATAGTAAATGTCTTCATCCGGGTAGTGCTCTCAAACTTCTACAGATCTTCACATAACAACTGGAACATGGTAGGACAAGACTTTTAGAACATTCAGGTAACTGTTCACTTGGCATCTCACTTCATTGTCACCATCATCTGCACCTTTTGCACTGGACTGTGTTTTGGATTGTGTCGTAATTGCTGATTGTTTATCGCCTAAGGCTTAGTGTTTTGTTTGGTTTCATTTGTGCATTGTATGTAAATTATTATCATCTTCAGAGAACTGGGGAGGGCTGTTTTTTTGTCTTCTTAATTTGATACATACAATGCAGATACTTTATTATCAATTCATTGAGCCCATTTATAAATGTCTCCATGTGTGAGTGTATGCATGCTGGGTCAAGATTAGGTGTGTTCCTGGGGTCCCTATCTTAAAATAAACAAATCACCGTCCTGACACAGTGTGAATCTTAAGATCCTCATGAGCACTGTAAGCAAACCTGACTGTTCTCCGGTTTTATTGAAAAACAACAGCATGTGACAGTCACCTGTGGCGGACACGGACATCCCCTCAGCGGTACTACAAAGACACAACTCTCTGGGAGCACAGATGACGAGTAGCCATCAGTAAAGCAAAATAGCAGCAAAGAACAGAATGGAAGAGCGTTCGGTTAATTCAATGTAATTTTAATTACACGCTTGATTTTCGTTATTTACGTGATGTGTCTTATGGGTTTCTTGATTAAGTCATCCTCACCTGTGATGCCACTGAATGTGACATACTGTATAAATTTCAAAGCCTGTTATCCCTCAATGGAAGCAAAACCTCTTGTTCACTTTAGTGGTTGTCAGCTTTAACACAAGTAGGCTTAGCATCAGGTTTGTTTTTCTGCTTTCGCCTTTGATTATGCTTTGCTCTTTTGCTCTGGTTAATCACTCTCTTTATGTCTTGTGCCATTTTGACCATTGCTATTCTTCATCTGACTTCAATTCTCTGTTTTTTCATCATCTCCAAATGCTTTTTTACTCACAACAATCTATGCGCATGTCCAAAGCATTACCAAGGGATCATAATGGACTGAAGCAGTCAAGTGATCCATAACATGCATTGCATAAATAACAAAAACCAGTAACTCAAAACGCAGAACTAATAACAAAATCAAATTCTATATGTATTAAACACAAAATATGGTGAACACTACACCTAAATAATCTATTACAGCTATATCTCAGGTGCAAAGCAGGATCCAGTCCTGGACAAGATGTCATCCCATCGGAGGTCAAATACACATTCATGCTTACACCTTCGCTCAGTCACACTCATATGGAGTAGGAGCCAGGAGAACCCGGATAAAAAACATGGAAAGAATGGGAAATGCCATAATCTCATCACACAGAGATTACCTGAAACCGGGTCTGTAGAGACGGGGGGCAAATTAAAAGCAAGGGACCACTGTGCAATCAGCTGATAATTAATATCCTTGTACTGAAAACACTAGAACTGTATTAAATCTTATTATCAGTCTCTTTTTAATTCTTCTAACATCTTTATACTATAATTTTGCCTCCACAAAACTTATGAATGCTTAAGATTGTGCATTGGAGTTTTTTCCCATCATGTAACTCTGAAAATAAGTAATGCAATTCCTCCTCAGGGCATCCGTAGTTCTGTAGCTCTGTTACTTGGTGTTACTTTTCTCAAGCAGTTTTTTTTTTTTATTTTAAAAAAACAAAATTCTTTGGTCATATGTGAGGATTAAATAGCAAATAAAAAAATAAGCAAGCAATATCAGATCTTTCATTGTTTAATGTTTTATTTTCCGTTTCATCTCATTGGTACCGCTATTTTGGTATTATGACATATTTTGCGGTCCTGTGACATAATAGCTGTTTAGGCCTGGATTGTGTGTCAGTTGGTATCCATGCTTTGTTTAAATAAAGACATTACTTTACAAATCAATTGCTGAGTAATCTAAAAATGAAATGAATCAAAAGAGGAAAAATGTTTAGGTCTTTAGCTTTGTACTGTCATGTTTAGGATGACAGACATGATGAAAAGGGGGCTGAGGCCTCCATACACACCATAAGGTCAGACCGGGACTTTCAATTGCCACCCGAGAGGAGGCTCACCCAGTTCAGCTTACTCCCAATTACCAACAGTCACCTTCAGAAAATAACTTAAATGTTCCATAAAATTTTCCCTCTGGGATTAATACATTATAATTAATACCAAAATACAAAAATAATACCTCACGAGTGGGACAAACCGTAAAACCCATGGCTTGTAACCAAAAAGCAACATAAATTCTTTATAAATTAAAAATATTTAACATAAAGGAATGACAAAAGTGTGCGGAAAAGAGCAGAAAGAAATTGCCAAATGGTACTCTTAAGGCAAACAAGTCTCAATACACTAACCTTGTAATCCACAAGCAGTAGCAGAACAACCAAAGAATTGGCAATTCTAGCAGACCACAAATAAGTACATGACCAGGGAGAAAACTCTGTAACATAACAGGTACATTGTATTTGCCCTCAAATTAGTTTACCAACCTCTGACTTAGCGAACTGACCAGCTCCTGACTGACCTCTGAACCTGTCCTGTGATGCTCTGCTGAACATCTCCAAATCAATGCCATTATTTAGACTGAACTGGACTAAACACTGACATTTTTTTCTAATGCTCCTCTTCAGTCAAGAGGATTAGGTCCATAAAATAGAAAAAAAGTTATGGTTTTGTTAATGTTTTTGTTAAATGGTGTAACTCTAACCACCTACAACTAAACACCAGCAAAACCACAGAGCTGGTGGTGGATTTTAGGAGGCTCAGGCCCCTCCTGGACCCTGTGATCATCAGAGGTGATTGTGTGCAGAGGGTACAAACCTATAAATACCTGGGAGTGCAGCTGGATGATAAATTGGACTGGACTGCCAATACTGATGCTCTGTGTAAGAAAGGACAGAGCCGACTATACTTCCTTAGAAGACTGGTGTCCTTCAACATCTGCAATAAGATGCTGCAGATGTTCTATCAGACGGTTGTGGCGAGTGTCCTCTTCTACGCGGTGGTGTGTTGGGGAGGCAGCATAAAGAACAGGGATACCTCACACCTGGACAAACTGGTGAGGAAGGCAGGCTCTATTGTAGGCATGGAGCTGGACAGTTTAACATCTGTGGCAGAGAGATGGGCACTGAGCAGGCTCCTGTCAATCATGGAGAATCCATTGCATCCACTGAACAAGATCATCTCCAGGCAGAGGAGCAGCTTCAGTGACAGACTGCTGTCACCGTCCTGCTCCACTGACAGACTGAGGAGATCGTTCCTCCCCCACACTATGTGACTCTTCAGTTCCACCCGGGGGGGTAAACGTTAACATTATTCAAAATTGTCTGTCTTTTATACCTTCATTGTTATCACTCTTTAATTTAATATTGTTCTTTATCAGTATGCTTCTGCTGGAGTATGTGAATTTCCCCTTGGGATTAATAAAGTATCTGTCTATCTATCTATCTATCTATCTATCTATCTATCTATCTATCTATCTATCTATCTATCTATCTATCTATCTATCTAATGTGCTTATAACTTTAATTTTCTTCTAGAATTAGTTTTGAAAAAGTTTTAGGAAACTTTTAGCATTTCTATCATGACGCCATTTTGTTTTGTTATGAACGTTGGTAATTCACAGCAGTCGCTTTGGGAGTACTACCCAGAATCCCCCAGGAATGCACAACACATGATATCATTGGAGTGACTGTATAAAGCTTGACACTACTGTGATCTGCAATCTGAAGCATAGTAAAACAGATCTGAGGCCTCCTGAAAGGGTCGTAATGGCAGGGTAACAACCAAACTACCCTGCCCAAGATAAGTCACCCTAAATCCAGCCAACTGCTAGCTGCATACTTCTGGCCTAGCACTCCTCAAAATTAGTAAGATGATAAAATCATAAGGAATGCCTAAAAATGTCACAAAATACAGTATATTAGTTGGCGCACAAAAGGGCCAAACAACACATCTTTATAAATAAAGGATGTATTAGAATAGAAAAGAAGAATACAACAAATACTCGAAAGAGCAAAAATAAACATAAGGCGTTTCAACAGTAAACAAGTCCAAAACAACAATCTAAAACAAAAAAAACAGCAACAGAAGCAAAATAAATCAAGAGAACTAGAAAATTCAAAGAACACAGGAATTGTCACATCTCCTTCACAAACTGATTGATCTCCTAGTCCTGAGGATTCTCTGCTGTGGTTTAAATAGCAAGAGGGAGGGCTCAGGAGTGGCCCCGCCTCCTAGGGGCATCGGAAGTCAAAGAACATTACACAGTTAATCAATTATAAAGGAACTTGACAGAAATAACATCAAAATGTGAAAAATAATCACTCAAAACTGACAACAAAACATAAAATACCCATAAATGCAGACTATTCCATAACGGGCGCATGCATTTCCAGATCATCTGACATTAAGCATTTAAGCATACTTCATGAGAATCTTCATTGGTAAAAGAACTTATTTTTTAAAATTAGAAATTTTGATTTTTGAGAAACGATTTGAACAAAGATGATTGTACCTTAACGACTTTAAGTCAAATTTTTTGACTAGTCTCATCTCCTGATTCATTTCAGCAAACATCTCGCAGACTCAGATGAATTGCTAACATTATATTTGATATGTTATTTGAATTTTTAGAGATGTCACTTTTTTGTGTGTGTGGTGTATATAAAAATACAGCATTTTATATGAAAACAACTAATTTATTTAGAGTTAATAAGTCAGTAAATGTTTAGCTAGTACAAATATCAGTACAGCTGTCAAATTAGTATTTTCTTTATTGTACATATTAATTCACTTTGTTTGGACATGCTACAGGCCTCAAGAAGAATGAAGAATGGGTGAACAAACTGTTATGTTTGAAAAAGGATCAGAAGATTGAAATATCAGAATAAAAAACAGCAATCAAGTAACTAAGCATATAATATTGATCGTTGATCAAGATTTGAAAAACATGTCAAAAACTTATAAAAAAACCATAGTGACCAAACTATAAGAAGTTTGTCTTTTTATTCCAAAACTAGATTATCAACGGTATGGTGCTATGATCTTGAATGTGTTTAAAGTATTAACATATAAGTGCCATGGAGGACAGAAATGCATCCCCGCTAGATGGGAGAATGACTTCTTGCCTGGCTGGAGGAATATAAGGGATGGACCAGCAGAAGCAGGAGGCCAGGAGCAGTTCCATCCCCATACGACAGGTGGCAGTGGTCTTCCCATGGCATCCCAGTTTGGACAACCACAGGGGTGCATGGGAGTTGGAGGGAGTCCAGAAGTGGAGGCCTGTCGGGGTCCATGGGTTCCATTAGAGGGCACTGTTGGCAGAGGACTTCCCTGTTTCCCATGTGATTTTCCAACAGGACACATCATGGTATCAGAAGCGTTCTTGAAGAGCCAGAGTCAGGAGGCAGTGGGTGACACTCACTAGGAGAGCAGGAGAGAGAAAAAAAATCTAACTTGTCTTGGGATTGAATAATCATTGACTGTGTTGGGCATTTCTGTGTCTGTGGCTTGGGGCTCAGTGGTGCCACTACTAGTTACAGACATCACACCTAATGACACCGACATTATGTTACTGAGCAGGGCCACTCAAGCCACACACAAAACGGCTGCAGGAAAAAACTTTTAAAAATGTGTGATTTAAATTTATAACACAGATAGCCAGCAGAAATACTGAGGGCAAGATAGCAACGTACTCGAGGCAAGAGGCCATGCCATCCAAGGACACAATCACACACACACACACACACACTCAGCCATGCTCACTCGTGCAAAGACAATTTCAAGTTACCAGTTACACTAACTTGTAAGATTTTGGTTGAAATGGAAGTGCCCAGAAACGAAATCCCACACAGGCATGTAGAGAATAAGCTCATTTCACATTGTCAGTAATTCAGTTAGAATTTGAAACCAGAACTTTTGAACTTAACCAACATTGTCAGTTAATAAGACAAATAAAAATCCAAAGCCCCTAAATTTAAAGCAAGCTTGGGTATTCAAATGACAGTTCCATGATGACAGCATCCCTGACTTGTCAACTGAGTGTGGGAATATCTGTAGTCACCCAAATTAAATATATTCGGAAGCTTACATGGAGGTCAGAATGGCACCTCAACAATGCCAGCTATTACACAATGGCAAAGGCTGAAGCAAAGCATCATGGACACAATCACCTTGTCGTGACAGACTCCACTTTGCTGTGGCACTGACCAGGCTGAAACAAAATAGATGACAGAGAACACAATGTACAAAGTCATTTTGCATTAAAACGTATGCTTAAGTACAGTATAAGGTACCTGTAACGTGAGATGCGAGCAGAACACCATCTTGATAAGACAATGCAGAATTTCAATGGCTGACGACTGCGATTACTACTGGCCTGTATCGGTATTCATGCAGGTGACTTGGTCTGAAATAACATATGTTGGTATTTTGGTGCCATCTAGTGGCAACAACTGCAGCCATTATCAATATTTATAAAAGTAAATGTACAACATGTAGGTACTGAATTGATGGAAAGGAATTACCAAAAAAAGTAACACTTGTGAAGAAATCTCCTGGCTGGTTTAGGAACCTGTGTAAAAAAGTCTGAAGCAAACAACAATATTAGAATATTGATATATTGAAATGAACGAAGACTGAGTGAGAGCAGCAGAGTTTAACTGTTCTCTTTACCTTGTGATTATATATTTTACAGTTATTCAAGGGCCTAAATATGTAACATCTATACTGTATATATCCTGTTTGACTGTTAAAGACAAATAAATTCATAGTGTTTCAAGGTAAGAACGAAAGGAGTTTTCAGGTAATTCACTAATCACAACAGGGAGTGGTGATGGGTTGCATGTTCATTAGCACATGAAAGGAAGAATATTAACAAAATGACAAGCATCTTGTGTTTGTGTCGGTGTATCTGTGTGTCTGTCTGGTTGTTATATCTCTGTTTTGTGCTATTTGGTATGGGATTTGTAAAAGTAGTGCTAATGCTTGTGATGTGCCATCTGTTAGAATGAAAAATTGAATGCATTTTATTACTACATGAATTACAAGATACATTCATGAAAAGGTGCACTTGAAATGTTAACACTGAATTCATCCAAGAGATAGTAACTGCCGGATGGAAAGAAATCAGCTCATTCCCCTTAATGAATGTGTCTGTGTGTTTGTGTTTTTTGTATCTGTGGGTTAGGATAGGAAAATAAGAAAAATATGTAGAAAACTAGGGGGCTTTGTCCCCTGCTCGCTTCGCTCACCAATCCCCGGACCGGCGCTACACACAAGCCAGTTTGCGGTTCTGTAGCTCACGTATGGTGATGCAGATGTGAAATTTAAACAGATTGTTATTTTCATAGGAATTGTTACATATGCATAATAGAATTAAATATTTTACATTACAGCAAGTAATTAACCATATTAAAAAAATAGGAACGCGTAATAATTTGAAAGTAAATTATGTTTCATGTTGCGTTCGAGTTCTTTGTTGCGTTATACGATTTGAAATTAACACGCAATACCTTTTAAACTTACACTTTTACTGTAAAACTTCAGTAAAATCAATTTTTTAAATTAAATAACATTTTCATCAATATCGCATTGACTTTTGATTCTGTGTTTGGGCTTACATTGTGACAACACACCGTATAACTGCCCGTGTGTAAATTTCTTTTCTCTCTCTCTAATAAATAAACCGACTTTTCCAAATGTTTGTTTCTGTGATTTTCTAATTGTCTTTGCAAAAGCTATTCTAATAGGAAGCTGTAAACATTTTAATACGAATGGCATATCAAGATCTCCTTTGGTGGCTAATGTTATCCGTGGAAGATGTCCTACATTACCTTTCTTGGATACATCCTTCTTTCAACAGTAATTCATGCATTGTAAGACCGGACGGTGTTAATGGTTGTACTTATTCTTTGTGATATTGTAAGTTTGATGTTTTCATCTTCTGCACCGTCGCCACCAACTGTTTCAGCATAGTCTATTGATACGCATTTAACCAATTTGACATGTAACCAATCGACAATTTTCGTGTTAATTCATTTGACTTTATTGTTTCTTGGTGCTAGGATTGCCGGTGTACTCATTTCTTCAGTTGATATCCCTTCGGGATGAAATTCATCAATAAGATTTGGACATAATACTTCTTTAATTGGGAACTTAAAGTGAGGAAAGCGTTAAAATTTAGACCTGTGAGAGCAGGAACTGTGGCTGTCAAAAGTATTCACACAAATGAGATGTGAGTGGACTGTGTACGTGTTTGAATATAGTTGAGAGGAGGGCGTGACTTGAAACAATCTCCTCAAAAAAGTCTCATCTTGTCGCAGGATTTTTTTTATATAATAGAGAGACATTAAAAATAATAATAATACTAATACCAAACAAGTGCTGTCACAAACAAGTGCTTGGGAGACAGTTTAAGGACTCAGATAATTGTAATTCTCCAACAATCCAGGGGGTTTCTCCCTCTGCAGACCACAATATTGACAGCACTTCACCAATGATGTCACTTCCAGTGTCCGTCTACCTGGACCCCCCCTCTTCCTGCCCAGCAGCCATATGTCTGGAAGAAGCATCATCTTCAGCAGTCTGACTAAGGCAAACCGGAGACTCAATACTTTCCGCTTTACACGCATTTTCTTTCATGCCTTTTGTGTACATTTAATAGAAGGGTAGGTCTTCAAGGTGCCCCAAATCATTTTCTTTTTCCTGTGCTTTTCTTATGGTGGCGTAGTTGGCAGGATTTGCTGTAAAGCAAGATGGAACATCAGGACCTGGTAGCGGTCCTACAATCTATGACCAACAACCTACAGGCACTCAAAGTACAGATGGGAGAACAAGGTAAGTAACCGAGCTCGCACTGCCCTCCAGGTGGAATGGCAGGTGGGACCGTAAAACATATTGCTTCCTCTACACCCTGATGATCATATTGAGTCCTTCCTATTAATTTTCAGTGGACCGCTACCCATCATCACTGGGAGCGTTTGGAGTGGGCATACTGTACATACTAGCGAATTCTTGAGGGGCCTATTACGACCTTGACGAACAGATGGCCAGTACTTACAACCAACTCAAAGCTGAGGTGCTCTTCAGGTGTAGACGACAGCTCATTGCAGATGGAATGGTGCAGGTTGGCTCCACACTCCCACTTCTGTTTCAGAAGCCTCTTGAACCCGACACTGTCAACAATGTAACCAGATGAGCCGGCAGATGAGGACACAACACGAAGCAAGGATTAGGTGCATAAAGGTGCAAAGGGCTTTTATTAAAAACAAACCAAAAAAGTGTCCAATAATTCAGTGTTCCAAAAGTCATTAAATAAATAAATAAGTAAATCCTCAAAGCAAAACAGTGTTCATGTGGAGGTTAAAAATGATCATTTAAATAATCCCTTAAAACAAGGTTAAAAATATAGTGCAGGAAATTGTCCCGCTAGGAAAGTCAGTCCCCGGTGCATCACCTTAAACAGCCGTCTCCTCAGCTTAACCCCAGTGGGGTCCTTAAAGCTTGGGGGGACTATTCATTGGCAGGTCAGCCTACCTTCTGCACCTGCTCCTAGGCTCGGACCCTTGCAGCTGCCTTTGGCCCCTTTGAGCTTTGACTCCCTCTGCCTGGTCCACGTCCCTGCAGACCATGGCTACCCCGCAGCACGTCTCACTGAGCCTTGTGTTCCCCTGCAGCAGCGCTGCATCTCTATGGTGGATCGCTCCAACATCACTCCAGCATCAGCCCCTGAGCGTCGGCCACCTTCTCCCTCGAGGAACATCTTGTGTGCCTTCTCTCATCTCCTTTAACCTCCTTTCTTTTGTCTTTCCTTTCGTTTCTCTTGATCTGTTTCTTCCTTTCACGTGCCAGCTCTTTCTTATATGCCACAATCGCGCACCGCATGAGGCCAGTCAATCCTCATTGTGTGACCATAGAAGATGAATACCAAACTTCAGTAGCCACTGCTCATTGTTCCTACCATTTTCCCACACATTGCCTGTTTTCCCAATCACAAATCATCCCCAAGTTGTGTGTACACAAATGAGTGTATTTTATCCATTTAAAGGACACTGCAAACATTACTAAAAAAATTAAAATATCTTGCTTTGAAGGTTGTAGCATTGGTCATCAATATAGCAGGTGGCCACAATTGTTTTCGTAACAAGTTAAAGAAAAACAAATGGCATCATTTCAAGAAGAACATCTGTGGCCACAAGACAAGGTACATGAAAGTCACTGATAGATGTTTAACCTGAGGGCCAGTGAATGGCCAAAATCATAGGCCGCTGTGTGGTGCATGGCATTTATTTCTCACAGAGACACTAATTAAAATAGCACAACGTTGGTTTTTATCTTTGTTTTTTTAAACAAAAGTCGACTGTATCTGAAAGGAAACTTCCAAAGGACTGTGACTGGTTCTGCAGGAATGGTTGGCATTTACAGCAGCGTATCAGTAGGAATGAAAAACTGGAAATTTGACAGTAGAACATGCAGTAATGACATTGTTACTTTTATACAGATGAGATGTCACTCCACAGGGTCTGACAGATTCAAAGACTCAAATCCCCTGAGACAAGAGGAAACCCCCCCGAGCACAGCACATCAAAAAACCACAGCTCAGGTGGGTGGGACGGTCTTGAATGACACAGTCCTGAAATCAGAGAAAGACAAGTAGATAGCATCAAAGAACCTGTCAGGTGGTTCAGGGAGGTTCACCGAGCCCTCCATGATATCAGTGATATTCTCAGTGGTCTTGATGAATACTTTCAATAACAAATAACTTTTTATGTTGTGTGTCTCTAATGTATTGTTTATAAAATGACCTACTTATTTGACATGTTTGGACAATTTCACACAAATGTTAAAAAATGTTCCTACACTCAAGATAACCATAGGTATGTGGGATAATGTACTAAATACAGTGGTAGATACAGTAGTAGTCTTTTGAGGACAGGATGATGTTATGCAAAACTAAGATGAATAAGTTGAATAGGGATGCTGTATTGAGCTACGTAAATGGCTGGTTACATTGCTGTGGAAACCACAAAGCATCAGTTCTCAGATCTGCACTATGGGGAGCTACCAGTAGTCAGCCACAAACCTACAACGTCTGGCTCAGAAGTGGTCTCCTTACAGAATGAGCTCATTGGAGAACTCCTTGCATTAGCCGCTTCTATACAATGTGAGCAGAGTGTCTGTCAGTCTCTCAGTCCCTACCTTTTCTGCTCAATGCCTCCGCTACACTCCACCCACTCACAATGCAAAGCCCACCCTTGCACTGATTCACACCACAAAGCATCTCCATTTGCAGATCTGCATTGTGGTGAATTGCCAGTGGTCAGTCACACACCCACACAGAGTTTGGCTCAGAAGAGGTCTCCTTACATCGTGAGCTAATAGGCAAACTCTTTGTCTCCACTAAGCATAAGCTGTATCTGAACAGTGTGAGAGGAATGCCTGCTGGTGGTGATGTCAGCTGAGCTTTACAAATGTGTGTGTGTGTGTCTACATACAGTATACTGTATGTGGTGTTTGTCAAGTTATATTTACTGAAACTCTTTATGCTTGATTTTAAATTTGCTGTATACATGAAATTATTTAGATAGATACGATCTGAAAGCTGCTATATAATAGATAGCTAGATCTGAACTTCTTTACTATTTATTTAACGAGCCCAATTTCCCCCAGGGACAAATATCTATCTATCTAGTGTTGACAACAGGGGGCGCTCCAGCTCCCCAAACACCCCACACAAAGGCTCAGATACAAATATAAAATGAATGAGTTTTATTGTGGGAAACTCTTGTAGATAGAAGAAGTTCTTTGTTTTAGTCTTCCTCCTCGTGTTTCCCTCTCTAGGTCACTGCCTCCTTCACTCCTCATGCAAGCTTTGTCTCCTTCCTCCCATCTCTGGCTCCTGGAGCTATGGCAGGCAGCTCCTTTTATACTATCACTTAAAGTAATTCTGGTGTTCCCAATGCCTCAGCCCAGGAACACGTCCGGGTAAGGCTGGAGTCCCACAAAGCAGTGCTCCAGAGTCCCTGCAGCACCCCCTGAAATGGCACCCATGGAACCCAACAGGGCTGAACCGACAAACTCAAAGTCCCATGATGCCCTGTGGAAATCCGTGGTGATACTGCAACCCAGGGGGGCTGCCATATAGTGATGGCATAGATAGATAGATAGATAGATTATGAAAGGCACTATATAATTCTGATAGATAGATAGATAGATAGATAGATAGATAGATAGATAGATAGATAGATAGATAGATGGATGGATTATGAAAGGCACTATATAATTCTGATAGATAGATAGATAGATAGATAGATAGATAGATAGATAGATAGATAGATAGATAGATACGAAAGGCACTACATGACAGATAGACAGATAAATTGTGCTCTTGGATTGTAAATTAGAAGTATGCTACATAAAAAAGTCAATTTTAGTTTTCTATCATTTTTAGGATTCTACCTTAAATGTAATTTTTCCTTTAAGCTCAGATCTTACCTGCTTCTTTGTCTTTACACGTAAAATCGTTTAAACATTTCAGATGAGGGTGTTCCAAGATATAAATTGCATTTTACTTTTTCAAAAAATCATCAATTATTTAAACAAAGAGTTGAAGGACTTTTACTAAGCTTTTGATAACAGCATTATGAGAGAAAGGAGCTGTGCAGTCTTTCATCTTGTCGTAATTTCACTTTGTGTCGGAGATACAGCCCATTCATTCACTTTTATTTCTGACTAATATTGATGTATTGCTCTTCCATATCTGTTTTGTTTTATTCATAACTATGGGTAAATTCCTTGCATTTGGCAGCAGTAACTGGAAGCAGTCCATGAAAAACTCACACAACTACAACAAAACAATCTGGCATCAGTGATTAAGCTGGCACAATGTCTTCAGACTGATGGAGGAAATCAAAGCTCTGAAATGAACTCAATTGAAAATGCAGTCGAGTGAAGTCCAGGCGCGCACCATTTGACATGCCTTACTACCGTTAACATAATGTGCATCACATTCATTTATTTATTATACTGCAGCTTGCTTTATACACAATTACAGTGGATTCAGAAAGTATTCAGAGCCCTTTGCTTTCTGCATACTTTATTGTGTTGTATATTTCATTTTAAATGGATACATTTGTCATTTTGCCTGACAATCTACGCACAGTAACCATTAATGACTAAGTGAAAACTTGATTTCCGAAAGGTTTGCAAATTTATTACAAATAAAACCTGCAATCTCTCATTCACAGAAGTATTCTGAGTCTTTGCACTCCCAAACTGTGCTCAGGTTCATCCTGCTTGTTTAAAGTCTCCTTGAGATGTGTTGAGAACTTGACTGGAGTCCGCCTTGTGACAAACTGAACGATTAGACATCATTTTAAAAGGCGCACACACACACACAGCTGTATATATGAAGCCCCACAATTCACTCTGCATGTCAGGACTATAAAGAAGCGATAAGGTCGATGAAACTGTCTGAAGACCTCTTTGATAAAACTGTGGTAAAGCAGACAGAGATCAGGACAAGAACATGAACCCATTTCTAAAGCTCTGAGTACCCCCTGAAGCAGAGTGACTTCAATTATTGTGAAATAGAAAAAGTGTTTAACCACCGGGACTCTTCCTAGAGCTGACTGTCCAGGCAAACTGAGGAACTGAGCAAGAAGTGCTTGGGTCTGGGAGATGAGCAAGAACTCAGTGATCAGAGCTTCAACGAGTCCAAAGGGGAATCATTTCAACAGTACTCCAGCTATCAGATATTTATGGTTGAATGTCTAGATGGAAGCCACTTTTGAGTTAAAGGATTTAAAGGACTGAGAACATGAGAAACGAGATTCTCTGGTCTGATTAGTTGATCTCTTTGGGCAGAACTCCAAGTATTATGTCTAATGAAGATCAGGCAGTGCTCATCACTGTGTGGTGGCAGCATAATATTATGAGACTGGTTGTCAGTGGCAGAGACATGGAGACAGTTCAGAATTGAGGGAAGGATGAATACAGCCAAATACAGAGAGGACCTTGAAGAAAACCTGCTTCAAAACACAAGAAATCTCAGACTGAGGTGACGCTTCACCTTTCCGCACCACAATGACACAAAGAATACAGGCAAGACAATGCTGGAGTGGCTTAGGGATAAGTCAGTGATTGAATCGGCTGCCTGTATAAACAGCAGTGCGGTGGTCTGAACAAGTCTCAATCACACGTCTCTCACACACACACCACTCTGACCAAATATTTAAAAAAATAAAATGAGGAAGTAAATGAAAAGTTCAAAATGCTCCAACTATCAAAGGAGAACTCAATCCCAGAATATACCTTGTAGGAAGCACACAGTATGGATAGGCGTCCCAGCCAGAAGTCATTAAGGTCCCTTACCTGGACGGGAGGCCCCGAGGAAACATAAAGGCACCTCGGTTGGACTGTCCCTGGAGAACGTTCATTCCACCCAGGTAATAGATGGCAGCAGCCCTCCTCATCGGTGCCCATTCAGGAACCAGCAGGGAATGCTGGGAGTTGTAGTTCAGCAGTACAGCCCTGCAGGGGTCTGAGGGTGTTGCAAGGGGGTGCTGCAGGGAGATGCGCTACCCAAAATATGAGACTTTTGTATGACCTGGAAATGCTCCATCGGGCAAGAGCCCTGGCACTGGAAGTACTCCCAGGTCCTTAATAAAAGGGACTGCACTCCCCTATCCAGGCGAGTCGGAGCTGGGAGGACACAAGAAACACTCAACTGGAGGAGGGAAGAGCGGTGGTGAGAGGAATTGGGAAGAGGAACTGTGGTTTGTGGAGAGAGACAACCTGTGTTTGTGCTTTTACTTTGAGGAGGTGAATTTAATAAACCTTCTGTTATTTGAACCCGGGACTCACTGTGTGTTAGTGTTCAAGGGTTTGGTGTACGCTGACGCCCCCAGTATCCATCACAACCTGAATGTTACACCTCTGCACACATTATCTAACATGTTTCAAAAATCAAAAGGGACTTACTTTGTCATAATTACATCTTCTTCTTCATCATTTATCCTTAGATTTCCTTCTAATCTAAATATTGTTGATGGTAATTGTGCAGTTTCTCATAATTTCAAAGTTTTAAACGTGTTGAGAATGTGCTTATATTGTAACTTTATAAGATGAACAGTTTATCTCATTTGGGAGTGAACAGTATGGCAACAATCTATTTTTTATTGTTCATCTGCATACCCCCCATCCACTCAAATGTCAAAGTCTGTCCAGGGTTGACACTCCACTCATTAGGCAGCAGGTCAAAAGCCAGGGTGTGGGTCATAAACCAGAAGACATCATTCTTAGAATGGAATCTGCACACAAATCTGACAAATGCATAGAGAGCGACTCCCTCCTGAGGGACCAGGTAGTAGTCGTAGTAGTCACACTGAAAAGGCTAAATCTGAGTCGGGACTCTTGGGAATCTCTTGAAGTACCACCTATTTAGTAGTTAAGATGTGGTCTGGCCAGCCTGCAAAAGGTTTCCAGTGGCAAAAACATCACTAGTGTAGCAGAGAGGGGCTTCATATAAAATTTTCTAAAACAAAAAGGTGAGAGTACCACACTGACCAAAAAAAAAGAGGTCTTGTATATGGCAGTGTGGGAAAGCAAGGACCTACAGGTCATTTATCAGGACAGAGAGGTTAGGAGCACGCTCTGATACAACACATTGCTGCACCCACCACATGACAAACCAACTCAGGACCCCATATAAGGACCCGAGTGCAGCCATGCAATGGGTGGGTGACACCTCAGAGCCACACACGTTCAGATGGAATGGAACCAGCGTGAGATTTTTTATGGTGGCTGGAGTGCCAATTCTGCCACCAACCCTCAGGTTTTCCCTGCAGGTTGGAGGGTCTACATGCAGGGTTGGATACAGATTAACGTCATACTCAGGACTGAGCAACTGCAGGTTAAGGGCCTTGCTGAACGAAGTAGAGTCACTTTTGGTATTTACGGGATTCGAACCGGCAACCTTCCGATTGCCAGTGCAGATCCTGAGCCTCAGAGCCAACACTCATTTATGGAGTGTAGAAAAATAAAAAAAAACAGGGGTACACATGTAGGTGAGAATTATGGCTAGAAGGGAAACATAATTTTTCTCTCCCAGGACCTAAGATGGAAGGAAATCCAGGAGATACTGTACCAAGAATGATAAAGGTTGGCTGATAAAGAGATTAAAAGGCCTCCTGCCCACTAGGTGGTGGGTGCCTCCTTGTTATAGGAGATTAGAGACAGGTCTACAAGAGGCCCTGCAATTGTGGACTGTGCTGTTCTGTTAAGACACTAATGTTGTGCTCCGTTAGAAGTGGGATGTTAGAACTTTTGAGTTCCTAATCAGAAGTTTCAACCAGAATACCCCCTCAAGTCGTATTTCCAGCATCTGTCAAACCAGAGTTTGTCCAACTTCAGATCGAGACGTCAATCCAAAACGGTGACTTACTCCGTGAACTTTAGTGAAAGCTTTAGCATTATACTGTTTATTAGCGCTTCTATTTGTGTCTCATGAAATCAGTTGTACATGCACTCCTTTCCAACTTCTATGTGTGAACATGTTGCTGTGGTGTTTGGATACGCAAAATACCATGTAATGCATTGTTATCAGTTGCTATTTATTCTGAAGGAGTATGCACAACAAAAGGTTTTCCTGGACACGTCCATATTGGTTTCCCAAATGCTTTACTGGAACGAGATCAACTCAGGTGTGACGTCATTCTCAACTCCAGCATAAATGAAATGCAGCGTATGTACCCGAGGAGTGGCCTTGTAAATAAAACCCTTTGAAATGATGTAGGAACACCACAGGCCACAAGGGGGAGTGTTCTAACCTGGCATTTCTGTGACGTTAAAAAGTAAATGTGAAGCCCAGCTGTATTTGCAGAACTGACTCGTGTACTGACTGCACTGGGTAGCAGCAGCTTAAAAAAGGAGAAGGAATCAGGCAATGGGTGGTGGTAAACAAACTAGCAAAGATCAAAGCCACTAGAGCGAGAACTGAGAAAACAGTGAAAATATGATAAAAAACAAAATGGCAGTCAACATCTGAAGTGCGATTCTTAAAACCAGGAATTAACACATAGCCGGGCCCAAAAACTCAAGTCAATGGTCGCAGTCTAAGGGCAGAAATCAAATTCTGACTCGAAGAAAACAGCACACAATTTTAAGGTTGTATCTATAAATGTGAAAATGCATGACACTGACCTTTGACACCTTTGACCTGCGACATCATGTCTCACCCACACTTCAGCTTGACGTTGCATGGCACTAACTTCTAATTCATAACAGAAAGAAAATAGCATCACAACAAACTTTATTAGGAACATCAATAATGAACGAATAAATGTTACCTTAAGTGTCCCTGTGGCCTCCCAAACCGCCAAAATGATGTCTAAATTATTTTTAAAGGCCAAAAAAAAAACAAGTGCTAAAAACAAAAATACCAGATAACCTGGCGGTAAAGTAAGGAGAGTTTGGGGTTCCACAACACCTGTAGGCAGGCTCAGTCGGGCAGTAGGACTTTATATTACCTTCTGTTTTGTTTTTTGTGCTCTCTTCTCCCATGTTGGAAACCTCCTACATTGTGTGAACTATCGTAAAAACTCCTTTTAATAAATGTATACCAGTTCTTTGGAATTTTGTGGAATGTGTTCACAACAGAGATGCCTTACAGAGTAGTACTGGGAGACTCATCAGTGAATAACATCATTGCTCTTATGATTCTTATGCAAACAGACATTAGTTAGCCAGGAGTCGGGTGGTTCATATAAACCAAGGTGAGCCTTTCCATTTTACTATGAAAAAAAATAACAGCTTCACAGACAGACAGACAGACAGACAGACAGACAGACAGACAGACAGACAGACAGATAGATAGATAGATAGATAGATAGATAGATAGATAGATAGATAGATAGATAGATAGATAGATAGATAGATAGACACTTTATTAATCCCAAGGGGAAATGATGTCACTGATCTTCTATTGTGAAGTTCTTTGTCACGGTCGATGGTCAATAAACACAATGCTTATACTTGATTACGAATTCGAAAACATGTATATGTAGCATGTCCTGGGGAAATTACCAAAAAATATCTGCAAGGATCGACCTTTTATTGCAGGGGTGTCCAAACTTTTTTCACTGGGGGCCACATATAGAGAAATATAAGAAGGGCTGGGCCACCCACTAGAGGTGAGCTCTATTGCCTCACCTCCTGTGTATTCAGCTAGCAAAATCAATCAATTGTTGGTAAATTATGCTTCCTAATTGAATATGCTTAAAGTAAAAATGGCATCACAGCTCTCCATTAATGGGTTTTCATTTATTGTATTATAAAGTACTCTCATCACATGCAATCGAATAAAAGTCAAAAGCACAGGCTTTATCTGGCACTTGATGCTTTAAGTCAGCTGACAAATGTTCATTTCGCTGCACAGCTGCGTTTCTGGACAAGCGAACTTTGTTGAATTCCTTTTTCTCCAGGCACATTATTCCTGTGACTTTAGTGAGGCACTGTTTTATGAAGTCACCATCTGAGAACGGTTTCCCATGATGGGCAGTGAGTCGCGCTACTTTGTAACTGGCTAATGTGGTCTTTTGTTTTCTTAGCACGGAAAAAATACTGTTGTTGAGCTAGCAGACTAGCTGCCATTTACTTAACTTTCTTTTCTCGCTCGACACCAGTGTAGGACATGTAGGTTGGATGTTTGGTTTTATAGTGGCGACACACATTATACTCTTTCATCACTGCAATAGTTTCATTGCAAATCAAATAGACACACTTGCCTTTGACTTCTAGGAAGAAATATTCATTTTCCCACCGTGTCTGAAATTTTCTGCACTCACTTGCTATTATGCGTTTCTTTGGTTCTGCCATTTTTGGTCACCCATACCAAAATTGTTCTTTGGTTGCGCTTGTTTGCGAAGACGCTGCCTTTATCAAGACAGTAGCTCCACCTTGTGTTAAACCTAAGAAGTACAATACAGTTAAGAACAAGTTTCGTGTGTGGACCATATTTCATTATACTTTTTGCTGTGGGCCAATTAAAAATGGACCACGGGCCGCAGTTTGGACACCACCGTTTTGTTGTGATAAACTTTTCTACCAACAAGTGATTCAGCAGATGGCATCTCTTTTCTTTCTGCCATGTGTCTTTGTCAATCACGTTTCTTTTGCAGTGTTGCTACAAGCTCAATTTTTTTTGATTTTCTAGAACATGTTAGGTCATAATCATTCGATGAAGACCAAGAGCAAGATTCTAGCCCCAGTACTTTGCAGAGTGCCAGCAGGTTGCCGCACCATATATGTTTGAAGGTCAGCGGATGCCGCAGCTCTGAAGTATCCATCATTGGTTGTTACTCTTTTCTGCCGTGTTATCTCCTCCATCATTATGTTGTAAGAAAGCCAAGAACTCTGATAACTTCATAGAGGCGGGAGCTGTCATTCTTCCTATCACGTAATTTGACTCACACTCGACAGATGTCACTGTCATTCTTTTTGCCATGTCACCTTCTTGATCAGTTCCCCTATGCAGTTTGCCATAGGAAAGACACAAACCCTGACAGGTTTGCTGGTTGCCGCCAGCCACAGTTTTTGCTTCACCAGTGTGTATGACGTTGTAGCGGGTGCCACATGTCCCTTTGTCAGTTTGAGTCTCTTTAAGGTTAGTTTTTTGAAATGTATATCAGGAAATGGGTTCCTGAGGGTTTGCCAAAACTGGGCAACTGTACTTTAAGGGGAAGACACAGCATAGACAGGACGGTTGGGCTGAAGACGATTTAAACCAGAAAGGAAGAGAAAGAGACACAGATATCGTGCAGTGGAGCAAAAAGCAGCAGCGAGTTAGCACCAAGAATCCACCTGTGTGCCGCCTGCTGGAAGGAGATAGAAGGGAGACACGTCTCTGAAGAGTAACTTTTTTGTGATTTCACCAGAACGATCGACCTTTGAGACTGGTAGGACAGAACATTTTTGTTGTTGGCGTTGGCTGACGGTGTACTCTGTGGGGCTTCCAGCATTTCACTGTGCTCATGAACCGTAAGGGCAGTGATCCAATTCAGGGAAACCAGGTTATCTCAGGCAAGAGCATCTCGCACCTTAATCTGTAAAAGTTTGTCTTTTATTCTTGTTATACTAGGGGGCTCCCCCTGCCCCCCACCCTGGGGTGTGCCACGCACCAGCCAATTTGCGTCTCTGCCACTAGCGTTGCGAAGGGGGTGGCTGAACGCACGCTTTGGAGATGCAGACAGATCACCTGCTTGCTTACTGCTCTTCCTGCCGTTCTGCGTGTTCTGCTTCTTCTGTGCGTCAGTCATTTCAAAGCCTGTACAACAGTTGTCCTCTCTTGCTTATGCCCATCCAGGGCGCCCTAAGAACCTGCCACTTCGCGTTATGAGGGGAGGGGTTTGAGGGGGATGAACACAAGCTAAGGAGATGTTGACAGATCAGCGTGTTCTGCTTGTTGCGCTGCGCGTCCATCATTTAAAACCCTGCACAGACGCTGTCCTTTGATCTCACGGCTTTGTCTTTTGGGACAATAAAGTGTCTCTTGCGGGATGTCTCTTCTCGACTCGCTGCTCTTTCTTCTTCGCTTAGTCGTTCACATGCCATCTAGAACGTATAACATTTTTAAGAGCTGGGAGCACATGAAGTGTGTCTGCCAAAAGCATTCCAACAACTGCGAGGTTAGATGTCTGTGAACATGTTTTAAATTGCGAACATCACCGTCTCATGGGTCTTGCTTCCTAAGGTTGTAATGTCTAGTCTCACGTGACGTCAAAGTGTCTCTCCTAGATGATCATGTCTCGACCCAAGATTTTTTTATATAATAGATAGATAGATGTGTTTCTTTGGGGAATTACATAAACTGCCCTGTCTGTTAATATGCAACCATAACCTTTTTTCCTTTGCTTTAATGGTTGCTCTTTTATGTCGATTTGGGGTGTGTGATGAGTGGGGCAAAAATAGGATGAACGTTGGCCATGTTACCCTGAAAGATGTGAATAAGGAGCTGCTTTTCTCTAGCGTTATTCTGATCGTGCAGCAGCCCTGGGCTTATTTGTTCTCCCGGGGCAGCGGTACCACAGCATATACTTTCGATTAAGATCAAGGTCCTAACCCCAGTCGTTTGCGAGTAGTCATATGACAGACAGACACAACCCTTAGCATTTCATATACTGTATATACAGATTTTCACATAACTGGTTTCCCCATCATGGCTATAAGAATAATCTACATGTACTGAAAAAGAGATATAATCTATTTGCTGGAATAAAGATGAACTCACTTGCTCTCCTTGGAAAAATGAATGTGATTATCACTGCTCAACCAATTTATTTTAATTGGCACAAAAATCGATATCTGGGATGTAGCAGTAAGCATTTTCTTCAGATATATTTTTTAGTTTTTGACCATACACATTTAAAGAAAAACTAGTACATGCAAGATGTATAGTGTAAGGCTTCTTTGATTTTATTGAAACAGGGAAAGATAAAAAAAACAAAAACAGTGCATTTCATCTACATAAATGAGACAATCTCACTTGTATATTGCCAAATAGTTACATCTCATATCCCAGCTTTATACTGTGGAAACATTCACAAATTAAATCCAAATGAAAAAGTGCTGGGAAAAATTAATCCAAGGAACACATTTCTTAAATTCCACACACTGTTTAAAAAATCAGTGCACACACACAATCGATAACTAAGCCTGGAAATTTGTGTTGCATGTGCACTGAATTTAGAGAACTGATTTGAGAAGCAAGGATCAAATTGCAATGAAGCTCAGTTTTCGGATATGTAGAACGCTTTGATTACAATTTCTGTTCTAGCTTAGTGACCACATGAACGTGTCAGATGTCAAACTGCACAAAAGTAAGCTTAACGCGACACTAAACACTGTCGAGGGGTCTCCAGAATGTTTCGGAGAGCTACGGTGGTTTGTTGGAAAACAACACTTAAGGTCATACATTTTATTTACAGTTCCTCTTAAGATGCATTAATTAATACAGTACAAATATTAAACAATTAAAATGACAAAAAAATTATAAAAATAAAAATTCTTAAAATTGAAAGTTTAGGAATTTGCAAATCTAAAGAGTTAAAATAACCGATATGATGAAATTAGCTGACAAATCACTGTCGTCTAACGACTTCAAAAGATATAAAACTTGTATAAACACCTTTATTTTATCGTAACGATTCTTGCAGGATAAAGTACAACAGGATTTTTTTATGGATGCTAAAAGATATGTGATTTTATAGTTCTAGATGGAGCAATATCAGCCACTTAAACGTGTCACTTCTTTGGCGAATAAATGCAAGGCTTGGCTTCTTGCATGACAGGCTATTTGCTGTTGTTTAATAAACTGACCTTCTCTGCATTAAAAGTATAGCTTACATTTACTAACGTATAGCTTACATTTACTAACATCAGTTTCTATATGGTTTTGCAATAAAGCTTTGTGTAAATAATGTATATTTTGGTTTATGAGATGACTAAATGCTTTATTTGTAGCCACCAAGATTATAAAAACATTTGTCAGCATCACCTAAATACAAAAAGTGTCTACTAGGTCGCTGACAGAAGAGCAGTCATTGATAGCAAGAAGAAGGCACTGACCAAAGGGCTACACCATCCCAGTCAGGGTCACATGCAGCTCTTGAAAAATGAACTCCTCTCCAGAGACACTGACATTCTCCCAAAAATGAAGCTTCGTTTAACCCTTTCTTTGTTAATGCACAGTGATGTGGGCTTCTAGCTTTCTGTGTTATAAAAAAGGCTTAACCCAGTTTAAAAACTAGTATAACAAAAAGCTTAAAAAGAAACAAAACTAAGCTGTCACTTAACATATTTTGCCCGAACTAACCAAAGCTGTATACATTCTGCAGTCCACAAATAAAGTAAGCTGTCTCCGCCTTGCCTTAGTGTAGCACCTGCTCTTCATTTCCCAGGCCACCTTCAGCACACACACTCTTAGACTTCTGCCTTCAGTTTGATTTCTTCTTGCTGCTCATCACCTTCTCATTTCTATCTGTCATTGCTATTAAATTGCTTGTGATTTTTTCATGTTTTTGCCTCGCTAAACCAGTAATTTAAATGATTTAAAACCGTGTCATGACACCTCACTCATTCGTAAGCACCAAATGTGCACACCAAACCCTAAACTGGTCTGACCTGTGATAGGACTTGCATGACTGCATGGCTGAACACGAGACTCCCTTTAGTATGCAAATCATTAACCTTAAAAGAAACTTTTCTGTCACTTCAATTCAGTTAATGGCAAAACAAAGAAATCATGCAATACATACACACACACACACACATTTATATATATATATATATATATTGTTTCTAAATGAAAAAGGCAAATGCTGTAAATAAAACGTGTGTTCAGTTAACAGTTCTGCTGCCAAATGGTTTTGTGTCTGTAGAGTACGCTGGTGGCTACTTGGTTAACCTCTTGGCTACATCCGCATAGGCAATTTCAATCTCCTTGTCGCTGGGGCAGGTGTTGGTGAATTCTTCACGGGCATACGCATTGCCCAGATATTTCCAAATACCTTCCATGTCCTTAGGAATTTCAAAGCCACGATATTTCTTGGTTACAATCTGCAAAACCAAATAAGATATGAAAGACACTTTCACTTTGTTTTATTAAAATATTTGCTGTTATGATATTTATTGTGCTTCTGTAAAAAAATAACAAATAAAAAAATCTATCTATCTATCTATCTATCTGTCTATCTGTCTATCTATCTGTCTGTCTGTCTGTCTGTCTGTCTGTCTGTCTGTCTGTCTGTAATTCTGCACAGTTATTTAGGGCTACTACACAGCCTTTCTGGATTCACTGAGAAAAGCATGGGAAGCCATTAATTAGATGGATGCCTGTGGACCTCTATGGATGCGTCTGCACTGTCGAGTATATTTCCATCTCCAATAATATGCAGATGAGGACTACTGTGGACTGCTACTTATGCACCATAAGTACACCCAGGAAAGGCTGCACTGGCAAATTCTGAAACGCATTCAAAATTAACTTTACAGTGTAAACTGGTCCACAGCAGAAATGGAGTTGAGTAAATCACCAGATTTCTAATTTCTTTGCCACAGTAATAAGATAAATATGAACCTGACAGTTTGTCACTCCTGGTTTCGATTAAATATTATATTAAAGCATATAACAAAAAAAAGGAACATAGCTTGCTTAAGCTGTTGACACATTACATGACTTTGTTGGAGGGGATGTCAAGCTTGACAAATACAGTTGCTGAACTCGTCACTTAAACCTACCATATTACACAACTAGCTATTGCTGGGTTTGTCAAATTAGATGACTGTGTAACAACTTTCCACAGAGTTATATATCCTTTCCTCGTCTAAACATACATTACACAACTAGGTATTGTGGGATATGTCAAATTAGCTGACTGAGTAACAACTTTTCAGCAGTTTCATATTTTCAAAGTACGTATAATGAGCTCGCCCCCTTTTGCTGGCAGTCATTAAAATGCTGCCTGATGGGAGCTGGTGCTTGTGCAAAGACTTTTCAGGCACGGCAAGTCCAGCTGCAATCTCAGCCCTTTTTATTCGTTCTTCTATCCTGTCATGGTAAGTAAAACATGCAACATCAGACAGACGAGCTTCTCTTCTGTTCGACAGGTCTAAAACACCTGTGTTTCTTATTTCTTTATATGTACTGTACATCTGAGTGAGAACTCAACTCAACAATCCCGTCCCTACGATTTAAGGCAAAATCAAATTGGTTTGCTTCTGTCAGGGTGACTCACAGACTGGTGGGATGGACCTGTTTAATTGTTTAATCCAATATAGGGTCGTAGGGGTCCAGAGCCAATCCTTGCAATATCAGACACGAGGCAAGACTGAGCACCAGTGCACATCATGGGTCACTCATGTTCACACGCATTCACACCCACACATTGGAAAACCAAGCAAACTTTAACATATATGAATATGAAAATATATCCTAAGAATTTTAAAGTTAATATTTTATTTAGTGAAATAGCAGCCATCTTTTCTGGTATACTTTCTATACGATGTATATAAACCCAAACCTTATATAATAAGTGATCAAAGGCTTACCACAACACAGGTGCAAAAGTTATGGCATTCTTTGCGATGGAGGGATTGGTCTGAATTTATGAGAAAACAAATCCTCTTTCAAAGTTTGGTAATGATTTCTATTCATTTTTCCTACACAATTTATTCCTCAAGTGAGCTGCACTTGCACTGATAGCCGTTGGATGTTTGAGGGCGGTTGGACTGTATAAGAATAGCATGTCTATCTACTGGCATTTATCACGGTGGCTGGCCTACCTAAGAGGGTGACTGTTTGGAGACACTGACAGACCTGGAAGTGATCACACAAGAAGATCAACACCTACACTAGATCAGTGAATGCAAAGTACAAAGCTAAAATCACACAAAGCCATGCCACGCACTGAGTCACAGCAGACCGTTAACCGTCATTTTTGTGATGTTAACCTGCACGCCCAAGTCACAATGTGATGCCTCCCACTGACTTCTCACCAAACTTCTGAAAAAACCTGCTTAATGAGAAATGTGTTATTTTGGAGCACAGTGGTGCAAACCAAGCTTCAGTGATGATTCATTTACCGTTTGGGACAAAGTTACAAGACTGTTAGGTCCACAGAAGGACTTTCAGAAAGGACTCCTCAAAGGCCCTCTGGCAAAAGGCATACTTGATGAACACCTGGAACTCTGTCCTAGGGCACTATAGCACATGATGGCAGGTGGTTATGTTTAATGGCACTAAGAGTGATAATCAGTACATTCACATTATTGAAAAGGGACTTTCTAACATGAACATGTGTGGTCACACACTACTGCCATCACTGCAGTAGTATCATAGATTGTCAGAAATCCATGATTTAGTTTCTAATTCTACCTCTCCTTTCACTTATTCTTTCTTTTGTTCCTCCTCAGGGTACGGTATTTTCCAACTCTGTTAGTTCAGTACAGCTTTACTCTAAGGGAGTCTCCTCTTAATTTATTCCTTGTCTTGTTTTTGAAATGTTGCCCCACCTCTGGGAAACTGAAGAACATCCTTATATTGTAGCTGTTGAAGTATCCATCATTGGTTGCTACTTCATAGAATCAGTTAGAAAAGTTTTTTGTTTAAACCGAGTTTAGATTCTTGAAAATGTTATATTTAGTATTTTCTGATGTTGATCAAGAAACTTATCTTTCTTCTGTTGGAATAACAAAGTGATAACAGCCTCACTCACAGGACATACTAAAGTCTCCATCTAATCACTCACAGGACATACTAAAGTCTCCATCTAATTTTTAATTACTAAAACCAAAATGATGACAAAACTATAGGATATTAACATTTCTGATTGGAAACTGCAACCAAAGATACTGACTTTCAATAAAATCTTCTCGCTGACAATATAATCGTCTCTCTTTCAACACATGGTGCTCTGTGACAATTACCAAACCTCTACTGGTTTCAGTGTCCTGTTGTATGTGATGCCCGGTGAGATAGGTGATGTAAAAGGGTATTTTAAAATCATTCTACTGTATTTATGAGTCTTGTGCCCTTCTTGATTTTATATCTCAGGCAACAGAAAGATGGTTTTCATTGACATTTACTCGTACTGCCTCATACCTGGAACCTATTGTGTCCTTCAAAGTCCTGCCTTGGCCTGTTTCTTTTCAGCATCTACTAGGTGCCACTTGTAATAAATGGTTCACAAACAAGCCTCGACTTTTAGTGTGTACATTTCTGTCACTCAGCTCTACAAGAAGATCACCCTTGCGTGCCTGTCTGCTGTAAACAAGCTTACTTCCTGTTTCACCAGTGCTTAATAACTTGCAAATGTCATGAAAGGATATGCAATTAAAAGATCATGTATAACTCAAGAAACCTAACACTCTGTTCCTTGATTTCTAAAAAAAATTTTCCTTCATTTTCTGTCAGCATTCTTGTAACAACCTGGAGTATTCTTACATCTCTGACCTTTCCTGCTCATTTAAGTGGCTGAAATATTGTGTCCCTTGCTCTTCCTCTCTATGCTGGATAATTCTCTTCCCCTCTTCAGTGATCTACATGGATACAGTATTAGCCAAACACAAGTCTGTTACAGTCTTGAAACCTCACTAAGCTGACTTGCTGCCCATGTGAAAATCACCCTCAAGATTTAACCAGTTACCTGTAAAGGTGAGAACTCAAGCACGCAGAATTCTTGTCTATGTTACTTGTCCTTCATCCGGCTCTGCAAATGGGTTCATTCAATGCCAACCTTCTCAATACACCAGAGACTCATTAAGCAGTTGACTGAAAATGTTCACTCAGCCTAAATCTTCTTACCTCTTTAATATTCTCCTTATATACAGTGTGAAGGTCCTTCAGTCCTCAAGTATGAATCTAGTCTTACAATTCATTTTTTCATGCATGTAACCTATGATGGTCAATGTTTGCACTGCCCTGGTCCTCACAATGTATCATATTGACATTACTAAAATCAATAATACCTAAACTACTATTATATAATAATAGATCATTTATTATATTATACTAGGGGGCTGTGACACCTGCTCGCTTTACTCGCCAACCCCTGGGCTGAGCCACTTGAAGGCCATGGGGGCTACTAAATTAGAGAAAGTGATTGTATTTAAAGAGATAATATATAGATGAGTATCCGGGGTGCGGGAGGAAGAAGGTTAGATCCTTAGTTATTACAGATAGAAAATCAGTTGCTTGAGTAGTTTACTACAACTATTTTAAATACCAATGATTAATAAGACGTAGTAAAAAATAAAAAAGTAGATATAAAAAAGTAAAATGTAATAAAAAATTAAATTACATTAAAGGAACAGTATTCGGAATTACTTTATCCTCTAATTACATTCTATAAACATTGCTTTTTTGCATTTCTGTTTGCATATTGTTTGGGATATTTTTCTCTTGTTAATTGATTGGGCAGTTCTTTTTGTTCTTGATTTTTATTATATGCAGGTCTTTTTTTTTCCTTTTTCTTTTTTTGACATTCGTTGTTGGCTCTTGCTGCTCTTTTGCTATCGCAATCTGAATCTTGAATAGATAATTTGCACTTCTGCCATGCCTTTATAACCGACTGTGTTGAGGGGCGTGTCAGCAGCACTGATAGTCACGGGGTGGTACAGAGAGAGGTTGTGCGCAGTAGGAGTAATGATTGGCCGAGCAGCGAGGACACAACACGATGTAGATACGATGGAAAACTTTTAATGTAATAGAGAGACTTTATTATTGTTGTTGGTGTTATGTAATACTTCTATTACGATCACTCAATGAAAGGTAAAATAATGCTTCAGGACGTATTTCTAAGTTTGATCATTATGCTATTCTAAAGCACAAAATTCATAAATTTGAACACACAATTGTTATTCACTAAATGATCTAAAACCATTTAAAATAAAGGTACTCCACAGACGACTTGATTTCTAATATCAGTATGAAAACACCAAACAAACTGACTTATAAGACTTCAGCAAATAGTAGTAAATGTGCTATAGAAATAACAGTTATGAATATATAAAAAATGTTAATGTTAGTAGGATAGCACACCCACCCACCTAACCAACTGTTAAATGGATTCTGTAATAATGAATCATTCTAACCGTACAATGCTGGTGACTTCAATCACCGGAACTTTGGAAGGAACAGATTACTATCAGCATGTTCCATTTGTGGACACATCAAGATCGTCCTGCTCTGTCAAACTTTTAATTCCTTTAAATATAAACCTGTGGAACAACTGGGCAGATCTGACTGCACCTTACACCTACCTACAAGTCTGATGATGGCAGCTCTATTATTATTCAAGCCAGGGGTTCTTGTGTGGTAGGGGCTGGGGTTGGGTGGGGGGTTTGTAGTTTGTTATAATGTTCGCATTTTCTTGGGTCTGTGTAAAGTTTTAATTTCCCCTTGGAGTTAAATAAAGTATTATCTATCTATCTATCTATCTATCTATCTATCTATCTATCTATCTATCTATCTATCTATCTATCTATCTATCTATCTATCTATTAGGAACTTATAAAAAGTATATAAATGTTTCTTGTACATATTATTTTATGTAAGGAGTTGTATTCATTGCCTGTTGTTGGTATTGTAAAGTTGACCATATGTCCATAGGAAATGCCAGGTTGTGCCATTGTCTAACCTGCTAGCATAGGGCGCAAGATAGGAACAAACCCTGGACATGGTGCTGGTCCATCATAAGGTGACACACACACACAAACTACAAACTAGGGCCAATTTAGTGTTGCCAGTCCACGTAACCTGCATGTCTTCAGATAGTGGGAGATAAACAAAGCAAACCCACATAGACACTGGAAGAACATGCAGACTCCACATGGGGAGGACTTAGGACATGAACCCTGGTCTCCTTACCATGAGGCAGCAGCACTACCACTGTGCCGCCCTCATAGGAAATGTGATCCACATTATGCTTCTTCACTTTATGAAAAAGTGTAAAAAGGGACCCCTCAACTACACATTTCTTACATATGCTTCCTTATTACACTGCAACATTTAATTCTGATGTGTCTACTCAACATATTTTCTGTGATTACATCTTTATCATACCTACCTTTACAATGTGGAGTTTTGGCAGTAAATTGCAGTCAGCTAATGTCATCTCATCGCCATCAAGGAATTTCCTGTTTGAGTATTTCACATCCTCCATGCTGTTTTCATCAATCTCATCTGGAAGTGGAGAGCTCAAGTACTCATCAAGCTTTTGGAGTGTCTTTAGTAATCCTCGCTCCAGTGCTGTTTAACAAGAAACCAGAAAATTATCAGTCAGTATTGAGCTTTCACAATATTGATGCCACCTGAACGTCCTAGACTTCCAGATAAAATAAATCCAGAAATAAAAACCCGAGAGGTGTACAGAAAAAATTAAACTTTTATAATTACATTGTGGAGCTGTTTATTTTTGTAATTGATCATTCTCCTTATAGTCTGAATATTTCCAGACTTCCCTTAATCATTTAGTTCTTAAGATTACTACTGTCTAACAACAAGATATACCAGTAGTATTTGAAACATCTGCCAAAGGAAAAATGTTTGCTGTTACTGTGTGAAATTCAGCATGGAGTTGAAGTCTGCATTAATGAGTCTCTGCTCTGTGGATCTAAAAGTCAAGACCAAAGAGCTGCTATGTGGGGACTACATGTCCTCTGAAGTGAAGCACTGACAGGTGAAGTGTTTTCCAAAAGCTAACCAACAGTAAATCAGTGGTAGGGGCTGAACTAATAACCCTGCAGATTATGGTCCAACGTCTCATTCAACAGTCTCATATATAATGCCATCTGTTGTACATCCATCCATCCATTTTCCAACCCGCTGAATCTGAACACAGGGTCACGGGAGTCTGCTGGAGCCAATCCCAGCCAACACAGGAACCAATTCTGGGCAGGGTGCCAACCCATCGCAGGACACACACAAACACACCCACACACCAAGCCCAATTTACAATCACCAATCCACATGTCTTTGGACTGTGGGAGGAAACCCACGCAGACACGGGGAGAACATGCAAACTCCACGCGGGGAGGACCTGGGAAGTGAACCCGGGTCTCCTAACTGCGAGGCAGCAGCGCCATCCACCGTGCCGCTCCCATTTGTTGTATATACCCCAACAAAATACTTTATATTGCAATAAATTAAATTAGAATTACATTATATGTACAGACAAGAATGGAGACCTGGAAAAAATGAATAAAGATTTCATAATTCAGAATACCAAAAAAAGAGAGTGTGGAGCCAGGACGCCTCTCTGCTGGAGGGAGATGGGAAGGGAGCGTATCTAGTGACAGCCACCCTCCCCCTAGATTGCAGCGGTGCCTTGGACTCCCGTAGGGTTCCATGGGAGTTGGATTTGGGTGCAGCACTGTTGGGGTCTGTGTGCACAACCAGTGGGTGCTGCAGCTACTGCTGAGCCCTGGGTTGCAGCACCTGGAGCACTTCAGGGTGCCTTATAAAAAGAGCCAGCAGCCACTAATCTGGGAACCAGAGCTGTTGGATGAGGACAAAGAAAGAAAGAAAGAAAGAAAGAAAGAAAGAAAGAAAGAAAGAAAGAAAGAAAGAAAGAGGTTTGGGGTTGAACTATGTTTGCTGTGCTGTACAAGTGGGAAACGGGGGAAAGCGTTTCCCATGGAAAAAACAAAGAAAGAATAAAAGTGTGTGCTTTACGCTTGTGTCCCACGTCTGTCTGTGTCGGGGTTGGGGAGGCTGGTGCCTCCCTGGTGGTCCACAAGAGAAACCAGAAAACACTATGCAGATGTTTAAATTAAAAATGGCATGTATCACATTAAAAAAGGCAGAGTGTACATCACAAAAAGTGTTGCTGTGAAATGCAGGTCCAAAGGATGAACTAGATTGATCAATTCAGAAAGTTCCTGGAAAGTTCCAATTGGAGTCACAAAACTAAATGAACATTCACCAAAAATTAATAGGAAGGGATTGTAACATCAAGAAGACCAGCTTCAGAAAATCAAAAGCACTCCATCTTCAACTTTAGCCTGTGTTTTAGCTACATGGGATATAATCTTAATATAAACACTTAGCTGGGCAGAAGTCTGTTAAATTTGTAATACTGACTTGCTAAGGTGAACATAAAACTGAAAAGTCACTTTGTTTATAGGAAATCAGACAGGAATTACTGCCGGCAAAAAGTGTGAAGACCTGCCAAACATGACTTGAGAAACATTGGTGAGCATCAATGTTAAAATGCAGAGCCTTGGTTATTTATGAAGACTGTTAAATCACTGGTTAAATCTAGTTTTACACTTAACACCTTAGTCGGGTCTGCATTTACAGTGAATTACAGTTAGTTACAACATGGGTTGGAGTTCTAAATGGGGCTTTTTGTCTCATGGTATGTGGGTTAAGCTGACTGATCTGCTAGAACTTATCTTAAAAGATGTTACAATTAATCCAATATATGCAATGTGAATTACATCCACGTGGCCACTAGATGGCAGTAAAAACTAAAAACATTTAAATAAATTTCATACTTTGCCTAACACAACAACAAGCAAAATAATTTTCTTCCTATTTTGCAGTGCATATGATCTGGGAAAATATGTGATCTTATGATGTTTAGAATCTTCGGAAAAGAGCTTTCTGTAAGTTTTTTTGTTTTTGCCATGTGCAGGTTTGTGGCTCTGAATACATGTGACCACTGAAGCATAAATGCTATCATATGAAAAGGCGGCTCACTTTCTCCAGTAGACTGTTTGCAATGTGCTTGTCAACAAAGGAATCTTCCTGCTACTTTTGAGTCAGACTGAATAGATAAAACCCGCCTTAATGCATGGTACAGGTATAATTTTTTTAACATTATATATGGCCCCCAGTATTGTACTTGCTCTTGAAAATCTTTCATGCAAAAATATGACTGCAAGTGTTTCCTTAGATGATAACTGGATAGATCAGTACTTAATAACTGTAGTCCTTTATTGTACCATACGATTTAAACATTTTATCACTATATGAATGAATATAGCATAAATTGTATGTACTGAATGTGTATGCAACAAAGAAATCTTCTAGGCATCCGTTCTACATGTGCAAGACACCAAATAGATGGTACATTTTTTTAATTTAAAAAGACAGAACAGAGATCCTATAGCATCAAAGAAATTCCAAGAGCAAACGTGTGAGACGCAGGGATATTCACTAGTAGTATAACCATTGAGGCACAGTAGCTCTCATAAGTGACCTCGTCTGCTGGCTTCAGGGTCGTCTTACCAGCACCAAAGGCAAAGCAGTGCACTAGAGCCCCCGTTTAGATAACAAAACAGAAACATACCTAGGCATCAGAAACATCGTGGGCCACTGTGCTCCTGGGGCCTGGGCACCTGGCTTCTACACTAATAATTATCTTACCATTTACTAACTCCATGTTTGGAAGTGTTATAGTTTTTATGCTCATTTCATTTGTAATTATTAAGATTGATTTATTTTTTTATTGAGAATTCTTTGTGAACTAACTGTCCCTACTTGTCAGTTTATATATATTTAAAATGGCACAGTGCTAAAGTAAGTCATGTTGTGTACTTGTTTAACTACTAAATTCACAATTACAGTGATTGGTTATTTCTTCATCATTAAAATACTGAAAGGACATTTGGGTGCCATTCCTGAACTTTTCAACTGGTATATGTTTACATGGTTTTGGAGAGTAAAGCAATTATTAATGTGATTACCTCTTCAGGATGTAATGAGTAAAGACATCTCATTAGAATCTGAGAGAATCAGTAATTTGTAATGGATTACTTTCTTTGAGTAGCTACCACAACTTTGAACATACCCCAATATACAGAAACAAAATAAGAGCAAAACAGATACTCCCTTAGTTACATATATACACATCCTGAAAATAAAAAACATATTAGATCTATAAATGAACAGCACTAAATGAAGGCCTGTGGCTCATCCTCTTCTGAGGGCAGAAGCTCCAGCATGACTCACTGGTTTGCTTTCAAGGCATTGATTGCCCTTTCTACCCTTACTAAATCTCAACATTTGGCTTTACTACGTGGTTTACTATATTTCACATACCCCTCACTATGAAGTCACAAGATTTTTTATAGAAGTAGGGGTCTCTGGTTGTGTCAGTCAGGTGCAAAGGCACAAGGGGAGCAGACTTCCAAGGACTTTATTAATGTCCACCAACACTTTGAAAGAAAGACAAGGTAAACGAAGAAGTAAAGCAAACAACACAGCAGTTAAGTAGCGATGTTCTTTCAGAACAGGAAATGAGGGAGTAAGAATACTATACAGTACATAGCGGGGATTTAAATCATTGAAGGAGAATTCATGTGTGTATACAAGAAATGTCTGCGGCATGTGCTTATGCTCCAAACCTCCCATCGGCAGTCTGATAGGTGGCACAGTGGTTAGCACAGCTTCCACATATTTTCAACATTTCAGGTTTGAACACCGTCCCTTGTCACTGGCTGTGTGGGATTGGGAATTTCTCCAGGTCCTCTGCCTCACAAACATGTTTGTGTCAGGTAGTTAGCGGTGCTTAATTTGGCCCCAAGTGTTTGCGTGTGTGTGAATATGTGATGGAATGGCACTTCATCCATTGCCGACTCCTGCATTGCACATGAGACTACCTGGATATGCTTTAGCCCCAGAATAAGACTAAGCAGGTTATATTTCCAGTGTGAAAGTGATTAGTATAAGTGGGCCTGAAGATGGACAGATTGTTACTTATCATTTGGCTCCATCTAAAAATACAACCCACCCATTAACATTATAATAAAACCTATAAAAACAGCCAAAATAAAAGATTTGACATTTACGTTAACTACTGTACTACTAAATGAACAGATTGTTTCTTTACCTGTACACCAAAACCACAGCTGGCTACTCGTTTGTTTTTACAAAATGTCTTCACTTCACCAAACACTTTCTATCTCCACAGCTTACAGCTATACAATAGCAGAATTCTACATTTCAGCATGACAAGATATCAAAAACAAGAGTGGTTATGGCTCAAGGACATTAGCATCCAAAAGAAACTGGACAAAAGGCACAGTGCTGAATGAATGTGATTCTTGATAAGGAGTTGCCTAGCAACCAAAATCAACGAGGAGTCATTTTGTTTGTGACCAGCAGGGTGAAAAGGACCCTGAAAGGGCATCAGCAGCATCTGACCTAACACTGCAAACGCATACATAGAATTTGTGTTGCTGTTACCTTTTAAACATTCGGTATTAATACTGAGAGTTACTCATGTCTTCTAGGACTAAATGAGTTAGTTTGCCATCTGTGAGCAAAAGGCAGAGAGCCCTGGCATTGTTGTGGATAATAATCATTAAAAGTTGAACCCTTTGACCCTTAACTCTGGGATTTCCTTTGACCCGTAGCAGTTAAGATTTCCTTTGGTGCCCCAGGGGAAGCTGATTCTGGAGCTCTGGTTGATTTGTCATTAACAGATAACTACGAGCATATTTTTTTTTCAACAGTCCAATATGAATCTGAGTGAAAGTGAGCCAGCCCTTTAGTGGAAAATGAAAATGTAGGAAGCAATATACCTAACAAGTGTCACCAAAAGTATATGTATATATAAAAAAAAGCAATATGTAATAAAACATACTACCAAAAAACAATACTCAAAATAAAATGGATCCAGTGGAACAATCAGCCCCTTCTCAATTATGTAATATATATTTTAATAAAGATAAACTTCAGTTAAACTGCATGTTACTTCAGTGTGTTCAGTAAAAAATGTTTGTAAAAAAGCAAAATTTTTTGTGGACAAACGTTTACTGTGATGAAGTGACCAGAACAAACCATAATCAAACAATTTAGACCAAATAAAATGTCCACAGCCCAGTCCCACACCCACACCCACTCTACTGTGTCCCAATCCTGCCCCAAAAGGTGGTCATCAGAAGATTCACAGCTGGAGATGGACCAAGGAATCCAGAAAGGCACAATACACAAAACAGATCCTACCAAAGCACAGCGTGAAGCCGGAATCATGCCATGCCACTTTTCCAAAGGTACTCTTCATTTAAATAATATTAAGAAAATCACAGTGGACAGTTGCAGCACATGCACACGACCTCATGCAAATAGTGGGATGCCTCCAGTGACTCTACAACAAAATCAAAGTGGTCTAATTCTTTTCTACTGACTTGTCAAGCGTAACAGCGGGCCCTCATGCGTATAAGAGAGACAGCATCCATGAGTAGTCATTAATGGCCACAAACAGCAAAGAAAAAGACAAAAAAGAATCAGCACAATTTGTCATTATTTGGAATACTAAATTATTTTGTAGTGCTAGCATCTTAGGGTGACCCCATTCTCCCTTTTATACACCTCATTATGTAGACCAAAACAAAATGTCTCAAATCCCGTATTCTTAACACACTGTTATCGCTACTGTAGTCCAGCAGCTCCCCTTCCTTTTACATGTATAACAGCAGGAAATTAGACAAAGTAAAAGAACAGGAAGGAGAAAGGTGCCCATTTATGTATGTATTAAAAATGTTAAGCTTTATCATAACTAGTGCTATATAAAAGCAAATACAGTATGTCTTTGCAAAACCATACAACCTGTTAGATGTGCAGTTTCAGGAAGCATATAGACTTGCAGTTATATTCAATTCTCTTCTTACTTAGCTCATCATCTGCAAAGGGCCAAGTAGCCTGACTGTGTCATTATGGCTGCTGAAAGAGAGTTGGTCTTCTCAAGATGAAAAAAGACAGAGAGACAGTTCCTTTGTTAACACTGTTTTTATCTTCTTTGATGTACATCCCAAACCAATAAGATAAGCCGACTCCCTACTGCGTGCCTATCCTATTTAGGCACATCTCAGTCCTCAAGTCCCACTCTCATTCTAGCAAAGGTTTTTTCTATCGCAAGAAGGAAATGGCATCATAAATTCTATCTATCCCTCCCATTCCAGGATATTTCCTTATTTGCATCACACAGACTTTTGTACATTTGATTCTTTCTAGTCTAATCATTACAACAACACAGCTTAGGCAACAGATAATAACAAATAATAACAGCAGTATAAATAGTACATACTGTAACAACACCATGCACCAAGCTGTCTTTCAACTGCTACAAACAGTTATCTTCTCGAAAGCATGCCAAAGGAGAAAAGGAGTCTGAGTCAAAGAAACTGTAAAAAAGTAGACATCAAAGAGGTAGAGTGGTAGTTGTCAGGATATGTTTTCATAACTTGTTATTAGTTATCACAGAATTAATGTCTATAAATGCACAATAAAATAAAATTGTGCATGCTCCTTACAACATGAGGGCCACAGTCCTCCTCAACTGAACTGCAGTCAGGCTGAAATCTGAGAGAAGTAAAATTGGCTGGTTATCATAAGACAAACTGGGAGTTCTGTGCGTGTCATGAAGAACAGTTTCATAATCAGTATGGATAAGTAATTTCAGAATCAGAGACCTTCTGGAGGTATAGCTTGAGGATATGAGGTATATATTCTATGGCAGAGAAGCAAAGTTAGGTTGGTAACGAATATGTAACTTCTTTAGATATCTATTAACATCCCCATTAGCTACACACTACTTTACTCTGAAAATGTTCATGTTATTTCTACTAGTTCTGAATTGTAATTCTGTAAGATTTGTGCTCCAGGCTGCAACCAATGCTCAAATCTGTTTGCCATGGGGACCAATAGTTTTCACAGGCAACCATAACTCCAGTGAGGTCTTTTATTTCTTATCTTTAAACACTGGTTAATTCACAATGGAACCAAGTCCTAAATAACTGCACCTGCTCTAACACAAAATGTTTCACATTCGTGAATGGTACGTTAATATTAGATATATTGTCATGTTAAGGGTCTTTCCACCTCCACATGGACAGATTTCTTGCCATACTAGAGATCTCAGAGGGGGATCTACTTGGCCCAGATGAAGTCATTCCACCCAAAGTGATAAGCAGTATCTCAATATATCTTTATATCAAGGATCCCAGATGCAGAGACTGAGAAAATGTTCCTCATGGAGCTACTTCAGAACACATCCGATTGCTGCCAAAGGTCCCATGATTACCCCTATAGTAACTGCTTAATAATTTTTATTTACACAACAGTAGTGCAGTGGTTTTTGCATCTGCTTCACAATTCTATAGTCTTATTTTCAAACCCAGGCTTGGTCAATTCAAGCCCGACTCTTACATACTGCAAAACTTTTTCTCTCAGTATTTCTGCTATGTGCACACAGACAACCCCGAACACAGAACAGCATGCCAGGTATGGTACCTGTGATGCCAGGAAAACTCCAGGATGCAGGGCTGCATGCTAGGTCAAAACTGTCAAAGGTTTGAACTGCCTAAAAGTAAACCCATTAGTGGCACTCTTTTGGAACTAGTAGAGTGAGTCACCCTTGAGTGGACACCCTTGAGTGGACACCCTTGATGACCCTCTGCCTCTGCAGAGATTGCTGGAGTTTCTATAGCAGCTTTACTACTTTGTGCAGCTCTAGACTCAGTTTAGTGCCACTATGACTCAGTGTGGGAAACCTATGCAGACAAGACTCATTACGTGCCATAACCATAATTCAGGCATTGTGTGATGCTCTCATATGAATTGAGTATATAATTAAGATGTTCTCAGCTATATTTTAAAATCTTTGATTCTGGAAGAGAGAATTCCATTTTAGAAACTTACTATTAAGCCCTATAGCTGTATGTAAAGTCAGTAAGGATGACAGTAATAACTACCGACTTGCTGAACCACAAAGATACACAGCTTTAAATTTGGAGAAAGACTTGCCATCATGTAGGGTGGGGAAGCAAATGCTTCCTCAAAATATGAGCTGGAGACTGCCTTTACTGTTTTGGGTCAGCTTTTATGGTATCCACATTGCTAAATAAACAACTAGAACATTAGGATCGCCTTTGACACTTGGTCCCCAATACTAAAAGTCTTCACCCCTTCGGAGCAGGCAACTCTGTTTAATTATGATGAATGTGTTGCTGCCAACATTAGATCTCCTGCTTTAACTTATATGTTTATGCAGCCAAGCAAAAATACTGTAACAATCAGCAGTTAATTCCCTGAATGCAACTCTATTGTTTCTGACAAAATGCCAGAATGGGAACAATTCTTGTCTTAACTATGTCAGAATCAAAGTGCTGCATATGTATTAATGTATTTCTCTACTTAAAATGCTTAAAACAAGTAAAACATCAAAACCAAAAGGAAGACTTAATTTCTTTATATCAAATTTGAAATTACTTCAATATTGATTTGGGAGTTGCAGCATTCCCTGGGCCTGCCTGTTTGTTTCATTCTTAAGGTCAACCTTTCAATCATTTTTGGGGGTCTTTAAATGGGGAGTCCATTGTCAGGGTAGTTGAAAAGGACAATAAAACAGGGTAGTATTTTTATAAAATAGATAAAACAGTAAATTATTATATTAACAGTGCTTTAAAAACAGATTTAAACATTAGGCCCAAAGCAGTCTTAAAGACACACTTAACAGAATGCCACAAAACTAAATGAGCAATCACCACAGTAACATCTAAGACAGACAGGTACTATAGTGGCAGACACAAGCAGTGATTCATAGTTTAAAAAATAATGTTTTGATTATGGCGGAGATGTAGTGTTCAAAGCTTAAATCAATGTCTAGGAACACTGCAAGACTGCTCAAAGGGCCTTCAAGAACTGTAATGTAAAAAGATAAAATTTGGGGGAGTAATGCATGAGATAAGCACTTCTTTTTCCATAATACAGGGTGAGCCAAACAGAAGTCCCACATTTCAAATATTAATTTTACAAAAATGCTACAAGATAAAATAAATTTCATCACGACACAAGAAAGAGTATACAAAATAGATTTTTTTCACTGTGCTTTAAAAATGATGTCTTCAAGGTGGTGGCCATCACTAGCGATACAACTCTTCGAGACAATTTCAAAATGCTTGCATGACTTGTTCAGCCAGTTTCATGGGGAATAACAGCGATTTCATAGCGAAAAGCGGCCTTGAGGGCTTCAAGGTTTTGATGTCTGCGTGTGTATACCTTCAACTTGAGATAGCTCCACAAGAAGAAATCACATGGAGTGAGATCAGGCAAACATGAAGGCCACCCGACATCGCAGTGCAGGGGGATCAACTTCTCTGGAAACATCTCCCACAAAACTTGCATGGATCTTCGTGCCAAATGAGTTGTTGCTCCATCCTGTTGGAACCAGGCATCCACCACATCCATCTCTTCCAGTTGGGGCCTACAATGTCAAATTCTGCAACAGTGCACCTAACTGTAACACGCTCACTGTGCAGGGGTTTCCAATGAAGTTCACGAGAGTTGGTTTCAGCCCAATAGCAAAAGCTTTGCTTATTTACACAACCATTTGAATGGAAATATGCCTCACTGCTGCACATGACGATGGCATCTTGACGAACAGTTTAGAGAATGTTTACGCACAACTCTCTATGGCTCTCCCAGTCTCTCTCAGTGACTTCCTGCACTACCATCAATTTGTATGGATGGAAATGAAGGTCCTTATACAAAATCCTCCTCAAAGATGTGTTGAAAATGCCTAAGGCAGAAGCATGTTTGAGTGCTAAACATCTAGGAGACTGCAAAATTGATGTCCTTACAGCTTGAATGTTTTCAGGAGATCTTCTGTTCAATGTTGTACCCGTCTGTTTAAATTTACTGTTTTGAAGATGGTCTGATCCAGTCATCTAGCCTTCACAGTTTGGCCCTTCCCAAAGTCTTTCAGATCCCTGCTTCCGATACATCACCTTCAAAAACTAACTGTTCACTTGCTGCCTAACATATCCCACCCCCTGATGGGTACCAATGTAACAAGATACTTAATGTGTTATTGGTTTTAATATTGTGGCTGATTGGTATATGCCATCATGAATGCCTTTAGGGATCAACAAACTACATGCTCAAATGAAACATGCTAATGGCATTGCCACAAGGTATACAGTGTCTATAAAAAAATTCAGCTCCTTGGAGGATTTCTAATTTTACTGTTACACAACACTGAATCACGGTAGATTTAATCTGGCTTTTTTCACACTGATCAACAGACAAAGACGCATTAAATGAAAAAATTAAGATTGTTATCTGTAAAGTTATCTAAATTAATTACAAATATAGCTGACAAAATAATTGATTGCAAGTATTCGCCCCAGTTGGTATTAAAAGCCACATAATTAGTTCAATGGAGATCCCCAGTTTGTAGTCAAGGGGATGTAACTGACTATAGTATAAAGGCACCTTTATCTGGAAGGTCCAGCTTGTGGTGAGTCGGTATGGTGGCCTAACCTAACTCCATGGAACTCCATGATTGGAAATCACAAGTCAGGTGGTGGAGAGAATAAAATATACAAGTCAATGAATATTCTTTGGAGTCCAGTTAAATCCATCATTAAAAATGGAAAAAGAGTATGGTATAGCTGTAAATCGATCAAGGGCAGGCCAGACACAAAACTGAGAGATCATACAAGAAGCAAACTAATGAGAAAGCCCACCAAAAGACCTACGATAACTCTGAAGGAGTCACAAGCTGCACTGGATAAGATTATCACACATGTGGTATAGTTTACATACAGGCTCAAATAGTGTTATTCGTCAGCCAGACCAGAGGTTGGCGCTCTCTTCTGATCTTTTCTCCTCTTGTCGCTCTGCAGACCAGCTGAAGTTCATGCCTCTCAGTGACATCAGCACTGGTCCACTCCCAGATGACGTTACTTCCATTACACAGAACCCATCCATCTGCCACATCAGTTCCTGTTCCGGCCTCCCTGACTTGATCTCTTCCTCCTACCACCCACCATATTTATAGCCCATACTCATTCTGTTACATCAGTTCAGCTTTGAACTCCACCTTGCAAAGACGTGGTTGATTTCTCTTTTGATTTTTTCAGTATACGGGATGGCCATCCCCAAACCTTTTTCTATCTGTTACCTATTTTTGATCACAGTGTAACAGCTCTTAGCCAGGTGCTTCACCAGTCGCAGCTTTATGGGAAAGAAAACTCACTGTTAAAAAAATGTACATGGTAGTTTTCTAGAAGGTCCATGTGAGACTCTGAAGTCAGCTGGAAGAAGGTTCTATGGTCTAATGAGAGTACAATCAAGCTTTGTGGCCATCAGACTAAAGGCCACATTTGAGCACTGCACATTAACAAAAACACACCATCTCCACTGTGAAGCAAGGTGGTGGCCATATCATGCTGTGGGGATATTTCTCTGCAGTAGTCTCTTAAAAGCTTTTGAGTTTAGAGAATAAAATGAATGCATTAAAATATGGGGAATACTAAGAGAAAAACTGATGCAGTCTCTAAGAAACCTGTGCCTTGGGCTATACAGAAGTGGCTTAAAAACAATGATGTTAATGTCCTGGAGCAGAGAGTCAGAGTTCAGATCTCAATACAACTGAGAACTGAGGTTGAGCAGTTTTTTAAAGAATAGGGAAAAATTACAGCATTCAGATGTGCAAACCTGAAAGAGACCTGTGCACAGAGATTCAAGACTGACACGGCTGTTGTAAGATTGGACACGGGAGGCATGTGTCAAATAAACAAATACTTTTTATTTTCTTCCCCTGTGGGCATACGTCTTCCCTGTGACCCACAAGCATTACACGGACCCAAGCACATGCACACCACTAATGCACCACACTCTCTCTTCCTCCTTGGCACCACCACTCCTTCCAAGCAACCTTGTCCTCCTCCAATCAACTCTGGCCGTCGAGTGGTGGTCGCTGGCTCCCTTTTATTGGGTATCCGGAAGTGCTCCAGGTGCTTGATTGGCAACATCCGCCTGCACTTCTGGGTAAGGCGAAACCAGTGCCCAAAAGGGGCCAGCAGTTCCTGCTGCAGCACCCCCTGGCGGCGCCTGCAGAACCCCACAGAGCTGTACGGAACTCCAACCCCCATGAATCCCTGGGGAAGTCCAAGGCACGGCTGCAACCCAGGGAGGCTGCCATCAGATGTGGTGAAGGGGCGTCCCGGCCAGGCATGGGCCCCGGCCATCCGTCACATTGTCAAAGGTGCATCTACTAAATACTGACTTACAGTAAATAGGATGAATACTTATGTGATCATTTTTCTTTTTGTTTTCTATTTGTAATTAATTTAGATCAATTTGTAGACATTTGTTTTCAGTTTGATATTTTCTGGTGAACATTGTCTAAAAAGCCAATTAAAATCCACAGTGATTCAACATTGCATAACAATAAAAAGCAAATACTAAGGAAATTAATACTTTTTATAGGAAGTATACATACTGTATATACTGCACCGTAAGGTTTTTAAAGACCTTATTTAAACACAGTATATTATATAAATGCTGACACAAGACATTCCACTCCAGGATGTATAGCATGTATCTCTTTGACAACCTAAAAAAAAGAAGAGGCTTTTGATACTGATGTTAAATATTCATGTGCCAGTATAGCTGAGCATCTCCTCTTACACACTTTGACTGCTACAATAGCACAACTGTTGCATTTTAAGTATCAGTGTCTCTTCAGAAAGATAAAAGGCAAAAGTTCAAATAGCAAGAAAGAATAAAGTCTGAAACAGGCATTTAACAAGCCTTCTTAGTTGCCTTACTACGTAGGCCCAACAAAGACACTTTGACCATATGGAAATTTATAAAACCATGAGACTTAATTTTTGAGAATGATATCTGTTCAGAGCTGCATCAGAAGCATTTTGAGACGACTTTGCATTCTTGATATTCACTTTGTGCGAGACATTGGTTTGGCAGCTTCTTCCTAAACTTTCCATGTGTTTCTTCATCCCAGAAGGAGTAGCTGCCAGAACTTTTTATCAACCCTACTGCTGCGCAATAATTACTGGCATAAAGCAATTCCATTTTATACTTCACAAAAAAAATATATTCTATAAAAAACAACTGAAGGCATTTTATCAAGAAAATGCCATTTAATCTCCTTTGCTTACATTAGAACATCCACGGTTACAAATGAAGCTGCCAACAGATTAGAGCTGTTGCTTACAAACATAAAACTCAGAAGAGTGTGTTGCAGCCTTCTTGACTGCACAAAAGCAATTAGAATTTCAATTCACTTGTGGGATAGAGATGCATGAGCAATGCTGGAGGAGCTAAATAATTCTGGGTTTTTCTTCTGATGAAGGATTGCATTACATGCTACATGCCATCTTGGCATCTCTACTAGTAACAATACTGAAGGTCTGCTTTACTTGGGTGTTTATGCTGTAATAACAAACACATCTACACCCATTCTTCCTAATGGGACTCTAATACAGAAGAATGAAGATGATGTGCATTAGTAACTGTAGGTTTACTAAAGCAGACCCACACACAAACACACATGTATAGACTTTCAGCTTTAATTCAAGGGGTTTAACAAAAATATTGTATGAGCTGTTTAGAAAAGGCAGTTGTTTTAATACATAGATTTTAAAAACATCTCCCTATTATAAAAGAAAATCTTGAGACGAGACTATTGCCAAGAGATTTTTCAAGTCCCGCCCTCCTCTCAACCATTTTCAACCACGCCCATGGTCCTCTCACCTCTCATTTGTGTGAATGCTTTTGTCAGACACAGTTTCTGTGCTCTCAGCTCTTATAAAAATGTAATGTTTTCCTCACTTTAAGTTCCCAATAAAAGAAGACTTATTATGTCCAAATCTTATTGAAGAATTTCATCCTGAAGGGTTATCAACAGAAGAAATGAGTATACGGGTAATCCTAGCACCGAGAAATGATGCAAATTGGTTAAATGCGTATCAATAGACTATGCTGAAACAGTTGGTGGTAATGGTGTTTTAAGATGAAGACATCAACTTAAAATATCCCCTAGAATATCTACAACCGTTAACACTGTCCAGTCTTCCACCGGCCGAATTACTGTTGAAAGAAGGATGCATCGTAATGTTATTGCGTAATTTATGTCTGAGTGATGGGCTATCCAATACAAGATTAGTTGTATTCAAAATTGGTTGAACAATTCTGACATGTAAAATTTTAACAGAAGACAAGAAAGGTAATGTAGTACATTTTCAGCAGATTACATTAGACACCAAAAGAGATCTTGATATGCATTCGTATTAAAACGTTTACAGTTTCCCGTGAGAATAGCTTTTGCTATGACAATTAACAAATCACAGGTACAAACATTAAAAAAAGTTGGTTTATTTATTAGAGAGAAAGAAACGATATTATACATTATACATTGCATTGTCACGATGCAAGTCCGAGCATGGAATCAAAATTCAATGCAATATTGATGAAAAGTTAACTCAAAAAATTGTTTTTACTGAAATTTTACAGTAAAAGTATAAGTTTAAAAAGTATTTGCGTGTTAATTTCAAAGCCAAACAGAACGAAAATGTATAACACAATGAATACCTCCAACGCAATATGAAACATAACTTTCTTTCAATTTATTATGTTTTACTATTTTTTTACTATGGTTAATTACTCTTTGTAATGTAAAATAGTCAGTTCTATTACGCATATGTAACAATTCCCATGAAAATAACTATCTGTTTAAATTGCACATTTGCTTTCCCATGTGGGAGCGGCAGATCCATGAAGTGGCTAGTACATAGCGCCCGCATGGGGGTTGGCGAACTAAGCGAGCGGGGGCAGAGCCCCCTAGTAGTCATAAATATAGTGATCATTTTCAATATTTGGTTGAAAATCCTTTAGAGTCAATGACTGCCTGAAGTCTGGAACACATGGCCATCTCCAAGTGCTGTGTATCCTCCCTAGTGATACTTTGCCAGGCCTATACTGCAGCTGTCTTCACGCGCCGCTTGTTTGTTGGAATTTCTGCCATTATCAGTCTTGTTTTCAGAAAGTGAAAAGCATGTCCAATTGGGTCAAGGTCAGTTGATTGATTTGGTCATTGAAGAATATTTCACTTCTTTGGCATTTGGTTTGCTTTCACAGTATGTTTTGGTTCATTGTCAGTCTGTGCTATGAATTGTTGTCCTATCAGTTTTACAAGTTATGGCTGAATCTAAGCAGATAGTATAGCCCTGTACACTTCAGAATTCATCCTGCAACTTCTGCCAGCAGTCATATCATCAATAAACACCAATGACTGACTTCCGTTCCCAGCCATGCATGATCATGTCATAACACTGCCCCAACCATGTTTCAGAGATAATGTGGTATTTATCGGATCATGAGCTGTTTCTTCTCTTCTCTTTCCAGCATTCTGGTATAAATCTTACACAGCCCAGGCTGCAAGAAATATATATACCTATATATACCTGTATACATAGTTGCTGCAAGAGATATTGTGTGGACTCTCTCAAAGCTACCACTCCCAGGATTCTGACATTAACACTGCAAGACAAAGGTACCTACATTTTTACGCATTCTAATTTTCATAGACAGTCACCAATTCTAACTTTAACTGCAGATCAAAGCTTATTATTATCCTCACTGCATTTAAGTTGAAATCTCCTAATACCAAATGTTCCTAGATATCTCCGCAAACAGTCACGATCTATATAGAGATTTGACATTCATTCTGTGATTTTCCTCTGGGTACTCCTACTTCCTCCAACAGCCTGAAGATGTCAGATTAACTGGGGACTCTAAATTGGCCAAAATGAGTGTGAGTGTGCCCTATATGTTCAATGCTGTAATGGACTAAGAAGGACTTGAAGTTGAGTTTGTGACTCAATGCTTCCCAAAAGCATTTACTGGATAACTCAGTATGTTTTACCTTCTACTAAATACCCACAAATTAAATTTTGATAAACAAATACAAAAAATGTAACATTTAAAGTGAACACAACAATCAAGGAAATATCTACATATGACACTCTATACCACATAGAAGATAAACATGATACAACAAAGTCCAGTAACCTTGTCTTGCAATGTTTCAGTGAAATATGAAACCACTGCCAGCTTAAATAATTGTAGGTGTAACTGAGACAAACAATATCAACAAGATCCCAAAGACAAGCAGAAGTTTCCTGATTCCATTGACCCATGTCAGTCAAAAATGCCAAATGGGATTCAAGACAGTTTCATCCATTAAACTTATTTGGACATTGTTCCCTGGAGCTCAACAGATGTCATCCTAAACAAAATCGTTATTCTGTTGAAACTCTTGACATAGCCAAAATCAATTTTCTTTTGGCACTAATCTCAAAGTTGTGGAGCTATAGTTGCTGATTGACTACCATTACTGAAACCCTCTCACTTATGAACAAGGCTGTAGCTGTCCTCACTTCCAGGAATGCAGATCAGCCAAGGAGAGCTCACTCAGGCAAAGTTCCCACAGCCATGTTCTCCTTTGAATCCTATTACTTTACGCATTCTATTCACGGTCTAGAAAAGAGTCATATTTCAATACTGCCATTTACACACTGCATTTACATTGATTATAATACAGATGCACACAAACAGTTCAAACTACATACTACAATTCAAAGCAAAGTGGGCTACAGAGATGATGTGATGACCCCTATGACTGCACCCATAAAAGCTGGAGCATCCGCGAAATGTTAATGCAGCCAAATACAGATTATTATCAACAAAGACAGTCATTCACAGCACTAGAGTAAGCTAGTGTTTGTTAGATCTGACAGTATGCAAAATATCTAAAGAAGAAAAATGATTTCTTGCACCCTGTAGGCACCAAAGACCAGCTTGGAACAAAATAAAAGCTCCTCTACAAAGGTAAAACCGAAATGCAGGAGCTTGTGACTAGAGACCAATTGTGGACAGTTGAGTCTTGCATCTCTTCTGACACGTAGAGCAAAAGAGCAAAATAACAGCTAAAAATATCTCAAAACAAAATCAAAACAACGCTTACAATTTGAAGCAAATGATTTGCAGACATAACAAGATGAAGAGAAGCAGGCTACTGTTTTCACAATGCCCGGTGTTTCGGATGGGCTGAAGATCTGACTTCAAGTATGAGGTCAAATCTAAAGGGAAAATGAGCTAATCATGATTCACAAATATTATCTTGGTTCAAGAAGGCCTTAAAACAAAACAGAGCTTTGAAATGAAACAGAAGAATGTTTGAGTATGTCCTTGTTAGCTTGGAAATGAAAAAACTATTTTAACATAGTACTGTAATGTAGATTAATAAGTGTTGTTTTATTTCTTTGGCACATGATATTAAACAGAAATCAGGTTCAATATTTTTACAATACCTTCGTTTGCATCTGGTTTAGAGTTCTTAATAAAGGCAGAGAACTTGGCAAAAATGTCCATTCCAGCTGTATTGGATTCCGGATGCTTGGCAGCAAGCTTCATGTACCTAAAAAACACATTAAAGAAATGATCACTTTGTGGAGTCAAAGTTCTGCTCATTCAACTGTGCCTTTGCATAATCTGGAATGTGATGTTTGGTTTGTGGCATTTGTGCTCCTTAGTGATGTCTGGCTATTAAAGGCAAAAACAGATAAGAATCTAAACCTCCCATTTACAAATATGTATTAAAAACAAATGCCTGCTGATCACATCTGAAAGGTACAGAGAGTCACCTTTAGCATCATGTCTTTTTGCGGTACATTACAAACTGAACTAAAGAGGCTTCCTCAGTTCTCTATTTAACTGCAACTAAGCATTTTTCATGGACTTCATCAATTCTACATATTTAAAGTTAAGAAAGCCTAACCATAATAGTAGTTGAGTAGATTTTTGGTGGCATTCCATTTGATAATTTGAACTGTTCTTCTTTAACATAGCTGTTAAAAATATTTTGATAGAATTCCTTGATGCTTATACATACAAGAGCTTATTTAACTAATAGCTTTCACAGTACAACTAAATGTAAAAATCAGGATCCACAACAAGAAGGTGTTTTGTGGTCATTAGATGGTATCCTAACATGTGAAGTGAGGTGGAGATAACATACAGAGGACTTTACACAGGCTAGGCAATACGAGGGGGAGGCAAAAACTCACATACTGTAATTATAAAAACGAAAAACAAACAAAATGTTCTTACATTTAGACTCAATTTTAATTTCAGGAGCAAAAACAAATCACAGGGAGTGAGATCTAGCAGATACAGGGGATGTGAAGCAACAACCACCTAACCTAGTTTTTGGTCAAATACACTTTGACAACACAGTGTGTGCAGGTGCCTTTTCATCATGCAAAATTCAGTTTTGGTGCGCCTGATTTTTGGATTTTCTTTCCTGATGCTTCTGTGTAGAAGCCTCAGCAGTTTATTACACAATACAAATATATCAAAGAAATTATTTTGAAAGTGACCAAAAGTTATTTGTTTTATTTTAAATTCTGGGAATTTTGGGGTTTTTCAAAAATATGTAATCGTAACTTCTCATGCTGACTAGAGGTATGAACATACTGTATCTAGGACTCCAAGGTACCATCAGTTTTTATTAGCTTTGGTCCTTTTATACACACCTCCTCTTTAGATATGTAATCCACAATTATGTTGAATGCCTTTTCCATGTCCCAACGTTAGAAGGTTCAGCTTAAGATGTAGTGTGAGAAAGTTCTAATGTGACAGTGAAGAAAAAATAAAAAAGCATTAGATGTATTACACCAATGGGCATTAGCTAGAAAAGGTGTAAGGCCCAAGGAGGTATTAAAAGAAGGCCTTTTACCTGAGGAGGTGACACAGTTATGAGGTTTTGTGGTGGGAAAGTTGGCTAAGCATCCAGCACTACAGAGACTGAAATGAAGATCAAATACATTCAGACAAGCAGGGAAGGACGGTTGTTGTGCCTGTTTTAATTCCATTTTTTTAGTATCTGGAAATCCTTAGTAATCTCTTGCTACCTAGTGCTGTATTTACAAATGTCTTCAAATTCAAAACTATCCTATTATATACACCGTGTACTATACACTTGGTCTTTTCTAACTTGTCATATAATCTGTTTTATTTCTCTATATGCTGTTTTTAAACATATGAATCCACTTCTGTCTATTATAACAAGAGTTGGCACATGAATGAAACAAACTTGGATGGAGCTGTGAGACAGAAGTCCTAACTATTTTGGCATTGCACCACCTTACCATTCTAAATTATTTCATTGAGAAACAATGATATACAGTAATATAGTAATGTGTAATATGAAGCACTCTCATCTTTCTTAAAAGCATTTGAATTAGGGTGCCGTGTGCACATCTCAGACTATATATATCCGGTTGCAGATTGAAATGGCATGCCTATATGTATTATATAAAAAAATCCTGGGACGAGATGTGATTTTTTCAGAGAGATACTTTCAAGTCCCGCAAGACAAGACTTTGTGCCAAGAGATTTAACCACGCCCAGGGCCGGAAATAAAAGACAAAGAGTAGATGACAAAGTAGAACGTTGTAAAGAATTCCAAAACGTTTTGCGCAATATACATGCAGAGCAGGTTAGAGATAATGAAAGCACTAAAATTCAGATGTCTTAAGAAAATAATAGTAAAGATCGCATTAGCGCAAATAAATGGAAATTATTACTCGGTGAAATAATGGAACAGCAAAAAAAGATTGAATATATTTTCGGATTTAAATTTTAAGTCGGAGACTTGTAGATCGTCAAATTTGTGTTGGAAGAGGCATTTCCATGAGAAATAAATGATTTGTAGTTTGGTGAACGTGAAATCCACATAACGAGCGGCAAATCCCCCTAGTCTAAATGAAAGTCAACAAAAATAAATTGAAATAATCTTTCTGTGTGCATAAAATAAACCTGATCTCAGTTACAAAAATATTTACTTTGATAAAAATAACAACCCAGGTCACCTTTGTACAGTTTAAGTGGCCTACCGAAAAAGAAAAGTGTATAAAAGTGCAATTGAAACAACATAAAAAATACAACAGTGCAGTCACTTTAATCTGCCATATGTGAACAAAGTCACTCACCTGTGACAGTTCAGAAACAGAATGGGTAGCTCACAAGCCTCTCCTGACCCCATAATAATGCCAATGCACATTACTTGTTATGAATTGAACAAGATGAAGGAGTGAACAAAGGATAATCAAAATATGAATTAGGAGAACAAACACAACTAACACCTTCAGCTACTCTGGGCCTACCTGGTATATCACTGAGATCCCTGAATATATGAATTTTTACTTGTGCACTTGCCTGAGACTCTGTACCAGAACATAGCAATACTTCTTTTACCTTATTTCTCATCTCCTCCTCCTCTTCCTTCTGTCACTCATTTTTCTCTTTCATATTTTGACCTCTCCTCCTGTTGCAAGTTGAGCACCTAGTTCACTCCTCCCGACATTACATTGAAATAATGATGGGTTCTGAAGCAGCTTTAAGCCCCTTCTAGGCTCACTTTCAATCAATTCCCACCAAATCTTCTAAGGTCAGTAGTGCCTCTAAATCTGCTCCAAGGACACAGAGCCAGTGCTGCCCCTAGTCTCCATGGCCAGGCCTACAAATCTGAGCAATCAGAAAGCCTTTAAGACACAGGACACCTTTCAAGACAAATGTCAAGCAACCTATAGCATTCTAGGGCAGACATAAAGCAATCTGTCCAAAACTGGAATAACAATGCATAGACCCAAGACATGCTTCTTTCCCCTTCTACAATGGTGCTTTTGCCTATTGTCAATCCAGAGTGCCCCATACAATCACTACCCCATTACTCCCACTGAAACTGTATTGTCATAATGAGGTGTGCTGTACATGCCTGTAGTATATGTAGTAACAGAGTCTTCTGTGACCTTGCTCCTGTCTTGTATTACATTGAAACACCCATACTGCTGACCCTAACCTGGCTCTTCACTAAAAAATCTTTAATATGAATGGCAGTTTTGCGTTTTCACTTGGTGCAGGAGAATAATTTACTATGTAATGCTTTTTAACAGTTTTATATCCTGTGCTCTGTTTTAAATATTATAACCTAACACCAGTGAATGCTTCTTGTTTCATAATCACCAAACAGTACAAGTGTTAACATCAGCACCTGCAATATTCTCAAGAGAATGCAGACTTTGGCTGCACTATCAGCAAGTTGTTTTTTTATGTCAAGGTAAAGAATGAGGGTACAATGCCCCAGACAAATGCACAAATGATTTAGAACAGACAAGGACAGAAGAAGGAGTACATACAGCAGAGGACTGTGTCATGGGAGGAGGAGGAAGCTGGACATGTGCTTGTACTGTTCAAGTGCAGTCAGTTGTCACAGGTAAGTGTAACTGGTGCTAAATTTAGCTCATGCTGGTGAGAATCAAGATTGCATACGAGAGGCCGAGTTCTTAAATGATAACCAAACAACAAGGAAACCATATTGACTCCCCATTAACTATGTGAAATACTGGCTCCTCTTTAATGTTCTCTTAAATCCCTGTAGTTTTCGTCTCCTTCTAACCATATGTAAAGAGATCTTTAATGTTGTATACATTTCAGACATTTCCACCCAAGGTAATTTACCAAGTTAGGGCACAATATCAGAGTTTTTTTATATTAAGTCACTATACAAAAAAAACAAAAAGATTATAAATTCAAGGACGGAATATTATCTAGCTTACTTAGGGTCACACACTGTGACAGATGTGAATGATGAAACTGGCATACTTGTTTAAAATCCACCTCTCCCAGACACCACAGCATAACAACCATTTTTCTCATAACAGCTTACATTAGCCTTTGCACATGGCACAGAACTCTTACTGAATCTAGTAAAATTGTTTGCTCTTCAGGCTTCTCAAAAATGTTGAGATGATTTTGGGCCATTGTGATGACATTCTGTTGGACTTCAACTCTAGAGTTCTCAAATTTATATCTGATGCATTAATGAGCCAGAGAAGATATTGTATGAGGCCATTATAACCATTTCAGCTTGTATACTTATACCAAATGCTACAGCATATATGACACTTTCTAAATGAGGGGCTCTGTAGGGATTTCAGCAGCAAGAGCCTTACTGACAGCAATGTGTAAAAGAAAAGAACCAACTCTCATCAGGATACCAATTCATGACACTTTCAAACTCGGCCAGTTTAGAGTAGCTAATTAACTTGGCTGGGAGATAACCCTTAGGAAACCCATGCTGACACTGGAATAGTATAAAGAAGGCAGGCAATAGCAATTGTGGTGCAAACTCTGCGAGGTAGTAATGCTACATACTACACTAATGCTACATAATATATTACTCTGCAGTTTCTCAAGGCGATGCACCCACAGCCGGTCATGGTGAATATTTCAATAGTACAGTATTCTGCATAATGTGCCATAGCAAGCAAATGCTGCCCTTTGTCACCGATTCTGTTCATAACTTTTATGGACAGAATTTCTAGGCGCAGCCAGGGTGTTGAAGGAGTCCGGTTTGGTGGACTCAGTATTGGGTCACTGCTTTTTGCAGATGATGTTGTCCTGTTTGCTTCATCAGGCCGTGATCTTCAGCTCTCTCTGGAACGGTTCGCAGCTGAGTGTGAAGTGGCTGGGATGAGAATCAGCACCTCCAAATCCGAGACCATGGTCCTCAGCCGGAAAAGGGTGGAGTGCCCTCTTAGGGTTGGGGGCGAGATCCTGCCCCAAGTGGAGGAGTTTAAGTATCTCGGGGTCTTGTTCACAAATGAGGGAAGAATGGACCGTGAGATCAACAGGCGGATCGGTGCGGCATCCGCTGTGATGCGGGCTCTGCATCGGTCTGTCATGGTGAAAAAAGAGCTGAGCCGTAAGGCAAGGCTCTCAATTTAGCAGTCGATCTACGTTCCTACCCTCACCTATGGTCATGAGCTATGGATAGTGACCAAAAGAACGAGATCGCGAATACAAGCGGCTGAAATGAGTTTCCTCCGCAGGGTGTCTGGACTTTCCCTTAAAGATAGGGTGAGAAGCTCAGTCATCCGGGAGGGGCTCAGAGTAGAGCCGCTGCTCCTCCGCATCGAGAGTAGTCAGATGAGGTGGATCGGGCATCTGATCAGGATGCCTCCTGGACGCCTCCCTGGTGAGGTGTTCCGGGATTCTCCCGGAAGAGCTGGGATTGGCCGGGGAGAGGGAAGTCTGGGCCTCTCTGCTTAAGCTGCTGCCCCCACGACCCGACCCCGGATAAGCGGAAATGGATGGATGGATGGATGGATGGAGAAAGGAAAAACAAAACAAGATTCAACTCCCACCCAACAAACCTATCTACTTTCTTATCCCAAATCGGGTGGTAGAGGTTATCCTGAAGTATCCAGCATGAAAGGCTATAATCAGGGGTCCTTCCTTTCACAACATATTGACACAAACACATTGCATAAAAATATCTGACAGTGTTTCATGGATAAATTATAAGTTACTGTGTTAGTTTACCACTTTATTACGATTAGGAGCCAAGGTGTGATGAAATGTTCGAATGTCATTAATAGGACAAAGCCATTCTTTGCATTCTAATGTGTTGAAGGCATGTAGACAAAAAATGGCCACTCTCCTGGCCCGATTTTCGTATATATTATATGTGAAGAATTACAAAAATGTTAGCCCAATACCATAAATAATACATTAATAAAAACTGGAACTAGCAAAAGAAACTAGAGCTACACTGTGTTAACAGATGACTGTTTGTCTGCAGCATTTTTGTAAAAGTTAAGAATTTTAAATGCAGTAGGTGGCCTGTATAAACACTGAAACTGCTCTAAGAAAACAGTTACTGCATGCTCGACAAAACTTGGAGTTTGTTCAGATTATGACATTGCAAAGAAGATTGTTTCGCTAGGCTACCCAAAAAGCACACAAGAATAAACTGCAAGATTTCAATGTCAGTAACTGAGATTAATAATTAAAATAACAAAAATGTCATGGTGCGGAATGAGGAAATTTAAGAACACACCCTCTCGCTATTTGCGTATTTTTCATTCCACAGATGAACAAAAAGACCAGAGCTGCACATACCTCTGGTATCATTTGGTAGAGAACATTTTCCTCAGACTGTTGAGTTGTTAGAGTGCCAAGAATGTAGCAGCACTCTTGGGAGGCCCCTGATATCGATGGTATTTAAAGAAGAAAGATAAACAAGCCTGCTAGACTACAAATCTCAATGGCACTGCTGCCTGTTCACTCTGAGGAGGCTAATCAAACAGTCTTGGACTGTTTAAAGCCAAAGTGAAAGAAGAAAAGAAACAAATATTTGTTTATTTCATGGTTAAACGGAGGTCCTAAAGAGATGGGTAGCTATACATGACCTGTCATGTGATCCTGTGATGATGACAAAGTTTGAACCTCAGGGAGTCCTTGGCTTTTTGGTCACGAGATGTCAACAGTTTACCATTGAGCACCATACATTTTGCAAAGGGGACAGGTGATGTATACTTAAAACTAACAATAGAAGGGAAAAAGCGTAGTAGTCCAGTGCTTAGAGCTAAGGCCATATGGATTTAGTATCTTAGGTTTGAATCTCGTGGCTAGTGCTGCACATTCTCTCTGCGCTTATATGAGTTTATCTCCAGGTTGTCCAGTTTTCCTCAATATCCCTGGGGATGTAAAGGTTAGATACAATGAAGTTTACTGTGAGAGAGTATGTGCATGAGTAGGCCCGGCAAAGGATTGAAACCCTGTTCAGAAATGTTTTTCCTGCCTTGTGCCTGCTGCCAGGAGAGACTCTAGACTGGAAATTTAATTAAGTGAGTTTAAGAATGTTAAGGGTTCCCACTCGTTTCAAGAAATCATTTCCCAAGTAATTTACAGGACAAATTGCAGATAAACATGCTCTTAAACATGTGTGCACACCCAGACATACATACATACACACACACTAAGGTTTCTATTCCCACTATATTTTAATTAGTTTATTTCATATTAATATAAAAAGATATCATATTAAAGCTAATAATAAGATATAATGAAGAATTAACATTTGAATGTTTTATATAAAAGATTAATCGACAGCTGTAAATAATTGTTTCTCTAATCCTATTCCTATCACTAACTACGTTTATCAAATTAGGTTAGGATGATTTCTGGTATCTTTCTAACAAAAATATCAATTAGAATATATTCATCTATCCATCATCCAACCCGCTGAATCCGAACACAGGGTCACGGGGGGTCTGCTGGAGCCAATCACAGCCAACACAGGGCACAAGGCAGGGACCAATCCTGGGCAAGATGCCAACCCACCACAGCAATTAGAATATATTCTGCTTAAAATACACTTTTAAACAAATGTACATTAAATATACTGTATGTTAAAAACTGGTCTGCTTTTAACTATTATTATACACTTTAAATTAAATTTATGGAGCAATGCAGCACACTGTTAGAAATGAAAGATTTCAGTCTTGTAAAAAAAGATAGGACTCCTTAATTGAAGTACACTTTCAATGTACTATTTTGTTTGTTATACATCCATCCATTATCCAACCTGCTATATCCTAACTACAGGGTTACGGTGCCAATCCCAGCCAACACTGGGCGCAAGGCAGGAAACAAACCCCGGGCAGGGCGGCAGCCCACTCCAGGGCGCACACACACACAAATGCACAATTTAGAATCGCCAATGCACCTAACCTGCATGTCCTTGGACTGTGGGAGGAAACCGGAGCACCCAGAGGAAACCCACGCAGACACGAGGAGAACATGCAAACTCCACGCAGGGAGGACCTGGGAAGCAAACCTGGGACTCCTAACTGTGAGGCAGCAGTGCTACCAAGAGCGTCACCGTGCCGCCTGTTTGTTATACACTTAACTGTAAAATATCTGTGTTTCTGTAAAGAGACTGGCAAATCCTTGACTCAAACTGTCCGTGTTTACAGTGCCCCTTCTTTTAGACTCCATGTTGCAATTCAAGTACTAGTGTAGCAGTTACTGCTTTGGACTATAAACCTTGAGGGTTGTGGGCTCAAATTCTGCTACTACCACTTTGTTACCATGAGTGTGTTACTTCACCTCCATGTGCTTATTTGGTAAAAGAAATGGGACCAATTTTATTTCAAGTGTTGCAAATCGTCTTTGATAAAAAGTGTCAGTTATTCACAATTATTAACAGGAGTGCATTATCATTCTAGTTGATGGCGATCCATTCTGCGATAAACTACCCATGAAATGTATTGAATTTTTCATACTAATGGCACCAACAGTTGACCATTTTTACTTTTTCATAAACAAAGTATAAGGAAAGTATTGTAATCGTCCAAAAATTTGATTTTGAGATTTTGATGAATCTCAATGTTTTAGACCTCCCTTCAATTTTTGGGATTATGTCAGTGAGTCTGTCTGTGTGTGTGTGTGTCTGTATGTAAACAAGTATTAGGTACAAATTGTAGATTTCTATCAACGTTTGAGCTATTTCCACTAACCCATTTATCCAACCCTACCTTCAAAATAATTGTTCAATATATTAATTTGATCTGATTTGTTGTTGATGGTTCTTTAATGTACATAATATAAAAATATAGTCATTGTCTTGCGGTTTACTCCTCTAATATCCATCCCCATATCTGAGTATATGAGAAAGTCTAGCGGAGACCACTCCAATTTTTTTGTTAGTAAATTTTAGAGACAGAGCTAAATGCAAGTGCTTCTCACAGAGGACAATGGGACAAGCAGAAAAACTGAACAGGTAAATGCATATTTAAAAAAGAGGGTTCTGGCATGAGAAACGTAACCTGCAAATACATTTGGTTTTAATTTTACATTTACGTATTGTGGAGGATAGCCGGCCGTTTATCCTAGCCAATACCCCCAAGCCGCCAGGTGGAGCCCTCCTTGCAGCATGGAGGTCCCCAGAAGACCAGCAGGGCATCATGGACAATGGAGTTTTAATGCACTGCCCTGCTGGATGCCATGGGGGCCACAAGAGGGAGCTGCAGGGAGGACCGAAGATTTCTTCGTGCCCTATGACCCGGAAGTTCATCATAGGAAGAGCGACGGGCTTCCGGGTTGAAGAAAAGAACTTTTACCTGACCCGGAAGTGATTGAGAATCACATGGACTGGGGATTGGGAACATTTCCGGGTCAGGGAATATACAGGACTGTGGGAGCTCCCAGGCGGCGAGCTGAGCTGGGTGGAAGGGTGGCAACGCGTCTGGGAGCTGGAGGATTGATTTATATGAGTATTGTGGTGGAGAGTGTGCTTTGTACACTGTGGCAATTGAATAAAGTCAAGGATTGGACTTTTACCTGGTGTCTGGAGTCGTGGACAGGGGTTCAAGGGAGCGAGAGCACCCCCTATCTACCACAGTGGTGTAGCCAGCAGGATACTCTAGTGTCATTTGCAGAGGACCTGAATCAAAAATTTCTGTGGATAACGAACCCTAAACTCACAACGGCGTCAGGAATCACCACGGCATTGCCAGAACCCGAAAAAACCGAGTCCAAAATGGGGAAGAGGAAGGGCAAGCAGAGCAATATCGCCAGCGGGAGTGACCTGTGTGCAATGGCTGACGCTTGGGAGGAGTTAAGGAGCTGCCTTTCAAGTCCGGAGAAACCTCCAGGAACCAATGATCGCTCTGAGGTACGTGCTGGGAACGTTATGGAAAATCCGTTTGTTATAACTCACTTTGTCCCATGCATGTACTTCGGAGAAGATCACCTGGAGGCTCCGCGGGGAAAAGAAGACTGCCCCGGAGACGACGGCGCGCTCCTGTCGGAACCTGAGCACAGAGGAGACGACTTCCGCATGACGGCAGCAAACCCAGCGCTTTCTGGGAAGGAGGAGGTCCGCGTCCCGCTGTTTGCGTCTTCGAGCCCGAAGGAACGGACTTGGTCTTTCCGAAGGGGAAGAGGGACGTGAGCGGAGCACCGCTCACCACTAAAAAAGGTAAGGAGGGTTGGGAAATGGCTGTTTGGGATGTCGTAAAAGTAAATAAGACAGACCACAGTCCGCTGAAGGAACCGACCCAATCCTCGACCGCAGCCAAAGAGAACTCCATGTCCCAGCAGCCTCCGCAAGACCCGTCAGAGCACATGCCAGAAGCAGGCGTGCTCATTGGCTCCCGGCCGGAAGGTAAGACAGACGAGGAAGTAAGTCTTATGCCGGCCGAAGTAAATAATATTGACTTGTGGGAACTCGAGCGCTTGATCGAGCCCGTAAATAGTTTTCTACAGGTCCTGACAAGTATTGAAAAGATCGTCAGGAAGTTGGGAGCTGCAGCCAAAGCGCCGTTGGAGAAGGTGCAGAAATACGTGCGGCAGTTTGGTGGAGAGCTTCCCGTAGTTCATGATGTGGCGGTACAGGTATGTGAAACCTGTACCGTATATATAAACAAGAGGGACTCAGTGTAATCCGGGCCCGCTTTTAATAAATAGCGGGTGCCAGTACACTACATGCCCTACAAGAGAGGCCGGTACGTTAACCGAGTGGCCGGCGGAAGGGTTAATCGATCCGGGGCAGCTAGACAGTGCTGACTCCCGGAGCGAGGTGGCCCTAAAGACGCCGCCACCGGTCATTTATAAAGTAAAAGGGGTGCAGACAGTAAAGGGTCTCTCTTTATTTAGTAGAGAGACAGACTGTGGGCAAGCCCCAGATCAAACAGGAGACCCCGAAAATAAAACGGGGGTCTCCTAATAAGGAAGTAAAAATAGAGAAAACACCATTAGAGGCGGCAGGGGTTTCTCTCCCAGCAAGACAAGGGGCGGACCTAACATTTCTTAATTGTTTTCAGTCCCGCAGGGGGAGAATGCCAGGAGGACAGAGGCAGTGTTACGGGTGCCGAAGGGTGGGCCATATTTGGCAAAACTGTCCTTGGAGAGAGGGGGACAAGATGTCGGTTTGGACTAATATTCCCCCTAGGTTCTCCAGGGACCAAGATATTCGAGTCAATCAAGGCTCAACCAGGACGTCCTCTTGGAGGAAGACTTCCCTCTCGGGGCAGGCCGCTCCGAATTATAATTCGTCGCTGGGAGGGGAATACTATGGAGGATGGCCGGCCGTTTATCCCGGCCAATACCCCCAAGCCGCCAGGTGGAGCCCTCCTTGCAGCATGGAGGTCCCCAAAAGACCAGCAGGGCATCATGGACAATGGAGTTTTTATGCACCGCCATGCTGGATGCCATGGAGCCACAAGAGGGAGCTGCAGGGAGGAACGAAGATTTTTTCGTGCCCTATGACCCGGAAGTTCGTCATAGGAAGAGCAACGGGCTTCCAGGTTGAAGAAAATAACTTTTACCTGACCCGGAAGTGTTTGAGAATCACATGGACTGGGGATTGGGAACATTTCCGGGTCAGGGAATATACAGGACTGTGGGAGCTCCCAGACGGCGAGCTGAGCTGGGTGGAAGGGTGGCAACGTGTCTGGGAGCTGGAGGATTGATTTATTGTAGTATTAGTGATTTATATGAGTATTGTGGTGGAGTGTGTGCTTTGTACACTGTGGCGATTGAATAAAGTCAAGGATTGGACTTTTACCTGGTGTCTGGAGTCGTGGACAGGGGTTCAAGGGAGCGAGAGCGCCCCCTATCTACCACAGTGTGTTGTTATTACATTTTTTTGATTGGTTAACAGCAGTAATGCAAGAAACCCCTTTAAAATTCCTGAGGCTGGCATTTACTAAACACCATGAGAACTAAAGTAACAATAAAGATTACTGAATTTAGTATTTTTGCTTCAAAATGTCGATAAAAATTTGAATTTAACAAAGCTATCAAATATTTGTTGCATCACATAGTAGTTATATAACCTAGGGTAACATTAACTACAAAAAATGTTCTCATTTCTGTATTCATTTCTGCAAATGACCAATGAGTTTGTTATTCAGGTAACTACTGCAGTACCTTCACTACCTAAAAGAAACACATACACAGAAACACTATGTCCACTTCAAAGTGGTAAAGGTTTTGATTGCCAGAAAACATGTTTATTGCAATCCTGAGGAAAGTTAATTAAATAATATTTCTATATTCCTCAACATCATTTTTTGCTCATTCTTCTTTATTAAATTCTCATATTCCTGCTCTAAGGCTAAATGGCCTTGGCAGTAATTCCGGCTCCCTAGGTTTTTTTAAGAAGATGCTGACAGTGTTACTATTACCCTACTAACATCCATATGGTGGCGATCTTTAATGGCATGTCATTTTACTGAAGTAATTTGAATTTGAATGTGAATTTGAAAGCAAAAAAGATTATCCAACAATCTGTGAATTCTGTCACTTTTCAAATTTGATGGAAACTGAATATAAAATGAGGGTGATTTCTTCAAAAACTCAGTGCTTCATCCTAATAATCAAAAAGGTTCCCCACACCATAACTAAAACTAGTACTTTAATCTTAAAATACACTTGAATTTTTAATAATCATGCTTATTTAGCACACTGCTAAACTGCTTAAGTTTTATAAAAAAAAAACAATGACTGTTTGAATGCAGGAGATGCAATTTCAAAAGCTCACAAACCTTCTTACCCTTTTTATATTTTCCAATAAATTTCAAGCTTACACAGTATATATTACCAATCTTACTTGGGTGGGCAGAGCACATCCTCGAGGAACTCTTCGATTTTATTGACATCTGTCTTCACTTCACTATTGAAAGTGATGAAAGGTGGATGGGTCCCTGGGGCAAGATTCTGCAGGTCAGCTGGTTTCCTAGGCGTAGACAAATAAAGAATATTCAGGTTTTTTACTTACTCTCTGTAACACCCTTGCATTTTTGTTATATCTGGCAGAGGCCATTTCTAAAGTAGACTTAGTTATTAATGTATCTTGTAATAAATCATGGGGAAAAAAAGTGTTACAGATTTTTAATACTTTAGAAGAGAATTAAACATTAACTTCAATTAATCTGTAAAGACAAAGTGTGCAACCAATGGTTAGCATATTTCTCAATGAAATGTTCCCTCAAATTAAAACATAACAGGCATAAAGAGAATAGGATAACATAAGTCATGAAATGTCATTCTCCTAACCTTTTCAAAATATCCTCAGGACAACTGAAGGTCCTCAAAGTATTATTATTTACTACACCCCCTTGGTAACTTTTTGTGGTCATCTGGGTAAAGAAATATTTCTAACGTTAGTGTGAAATTTACCCTTAGATGACTTTCATCTGTGATAACATGTCCTTGAAGAACTTGTTTTAAAGTAACAACCAGAGACAGCTTAACAATTTTCATGTCATGTCTTCTCATCTGTTATTTTAAACCTCAAAAATTAAACAGTCATTTCTTGTAGCTAATAACCTGCACTCCTTGCGCTGGTCCAGCTACACTTCCATGAGCCTTTTCTAGCACTGTTATGCCTTTTGGCAATACTATATCAAACCTGCACGATATTCCAGATGAGACCTGTGGGTGGCAGAGCTGAAGCATAACCTCCTTTGAGGTGTTCTTGACATGTGTGTGACATTCTACAAGCCATCTCGTTACCATTGTGCATTTCTGTATACTGTTTGGATGTTGTCAGTGATGACCCATAGGGCTCCTATATCATTCTCATGTGCAGTACTTTCAAGTTTCAAATTATGTAGTTATATCCAATATATTAATTATAATGTGACAGACTCCCTCCACTCTCTACATATTATAACTGTCCAACTCCACATTCTGGTCTGGTTCATAATTAATGATTTTACTAATTCTAGAGTAGTTATCGTTCATACAATTTGAACAAAAAATGCCATTTCATGCCTGACCAGTTTATATTTTTTATTGTAAACATTTGACTGAGGTGAGAAGTCAGCATTACACAGCACAACTCAACAAGCTTGTATTTCCTGTATATCTCGAATAAACCCAACAAGAAAAGTTGAAAAGAAAATTTCATGCAATATTGCCATTAAGAACTTTAGTGTTTCACCATTACGCAAAGATGTGACAGTCTCTGAAGGAGATGGCAGCTCGACATCAAACACTGCACTCACTTTTAAATGCTGCATGTGTCAGGACTGGGCTTACCTTCATGGTGCCAACACCCTATTTAATTCTTTTATCATTTCTAATAACTTGACTTCTGTATGTGTTCAGAAAGTACATTTGCATTTCCACTCTTGTTAAATGTGATTACTATCTGTTTCTGACCAACTCTGAATGCAGTCTTTGTGATCCATCACCAGCATATTTACACTCTTTTTTTTAATGGTCAAATGCCATCTGATCATGACGTACGTTAAAGCATATATAACGAGATGTACCTTGCTTTAGCTACAAATTAATGCCTGGACTGTAACTCTCACTTGGATTCATGTATTAATGCAATGTTTTAACACAATGCTCATTTCTTTCTCATGCCTGCTGGTAGCTTTCCTAACCCACTGCAACGTCCACGAAAAGAAAAGTCCATAAAGAGTAAGACAGTTTCAAGAGACACCCAAGGCAAAATATACAATTGTGATGAACAGAGAGGTACTAGTGTTTCTTATTTGTGAAGACAATGTAGCAGTAGTTTTTTGTTTTTTTAACTTACAGTAGAACCTCTGGTCACAAACGTTTCCGAACACGTACAAATTGGGTTACAATCAAAACGTTCACCAAAATTTTGCATCTGTTCACTACCACATACTCTGGTGGCAAACAAAAACACTGGCGGCCAGTTTCCCTTCTGGTTCATACACGGCAATGATTTCCCATTCTCTGTTTCCCATTTTCTTTTGTTTGCGTACACAGGGCATAACAAAGACAATGCACGTGTTCAGTCTCTCCCTGTACATCATTCTCGGTTAGATGTGTGTTCATTCGCTGTGAACTCTTTGTGCTTTATTTCGTGTGGTTTTGCATTAATTTTGCAATTAACCATGGCTTCTAAACAAGTGAAGAGTGGTAGTGCTGGTGAGAAGAAAGGTTCGAAGAAAACTGAAATCCAATTAAAGCCAGACTCTCCCTCAAAATTGTAACCTCCTCTCCACCCAGCTTCCTCCTCACTTCTTTAATTTAAGGTTAATTTTCTTCTTTGTTTAGGGTTAGTTTTTTCCTTGTACTTAAAACTCATAAAAAAAGTGTTTACAGCCAGCGGTTTGTAAGCGTCTTGTACGAACAATTCATAAGGGTCTAGCACGAACTCTTACAATGTTAGTTTTCTCTGTTAATCAAGGTTTTCTCAGTGTTACTCAATGTTTTTACATTTAGTTTACTATTACTTTGTGCATTCTATGATATAATTAACTATTTTTGTGCTTAAAAATGGTCTGGAACGGATTAATCGTATTTACATACAATCTTATGGGGAAATTACGTTCAGGTTGTGTCATGAATTATGGTCATGGCCAGAGGTTGCACTGTATTTAGGCTTGTGTTGAGTATATAAAGATTTTTGCCCCTTGATAAAATTAAGTTTGACACCCTGTTTCAGATCAATCACTATATGGCCAAACATTTGTGGACACTTGACAATCAAACCTGTATAGCATTGATGGACATCCTATTCCAAAACAATGGGCATTAATACAGAGTTGTGGCTGTAAGAGCCTCCACTCTTCTAGAAAGTCTTTTCACAGGGCTGTGAAGGCCCAAGCAAGCTCTTGGAGCACAGTTCTTACACTGGTGTTGCATCCAATGGCAGTATGGCAGTCTGTTTTGAGTGAAGCAACAGAGGATAGGAGATGTTTAAGCACTATGGGGTTCAGCACTCGGTGCCCCTGCTCTGCGAGTTGGCATGATCTGCCACTTCATAGCTGAGTTGTTGTTGCTACTATATGATTCCACTTAACAGCTGACTGGGGTACAGCAGAAGTTTTGTGTCCTAACTTGTGGCAAGGGTGGCATACTATGACAGTGCCACGTTTGATGTGACTGAACTCTTCTGTCCAACCCGTTCTACTGCCAACATTTGTCATACCTGAACTCAATAACTTGGAGGGGTGTCCAAATAGTTTTGGCCATATAGTGTAGCTAAGACACGAAGGTACTTTGCTAGATTAGAGATTCAGTAGGAAGGATTCAAGCTTCTTGAGTTGACGTGGAGGTACCACAAAATGCTGTATTGTTTTTCTGATTTATTTAAGAAAAAAAGGTAATTATCAAATAGCCACACACAGATGTCACTGATGCAAGCAGTCAGAGTGCTGAAGACTCACTACTAGTGTAGCATACCCTGACAAGAGCTGCTCATTAGCTCTACTGCATTTCTGCTTGTTAGATATTTGCACAAAAATGTAAGTAATACAATATTTATAAACTGTTATCAACTCTCCTTTATTCTGTTTTTCTTCTTGGTATCCTAAAGTGGTACTTGGTACTACTGCTTTACTGCCACTGCTTTACTGCCTTCTTGTTGTCAAGCCTATGGAGAAGTCATGTCATCAGTTAGAAAGGTTCTTTTATCAGATTGGATGGCTCAGCACTGACTCTGCTACAGAATGTCCAAGAAGGTGTAGACGGCTTGTTAGCTTAGGTTTCCAGACTCTTGACTGCGCCAGACTTCATCTTTGACTCTCTTTCTTACAATTTTATCTCCTCTGTTGTCAGCTGACCATAATTCTAAAATGAACTGGTGGACAGATATTGTTAGCTTCCATTTATGTTGATCAGTTTCTACTTTGTTTTCTGCATCTTCATATGTGCTGGTACTGTATTTAGAAATTTTGGCATAATCTATTCTTGCATTTTGCATTGGGAGTTGTCACAGAACTCTGAACCTGAATTCTGTTGTATTTCTGAGGTGGTAATGATGGATTGGCCATCTAGCTCTGGGAAGTGGAATTCTTGTATTCTATGTTGTGTGTTGAATTTACCATACTTTTTGACACTCGTTGTATACCCAACCTACTTGGAGGGTGTCTCACTTTTAATTGCCCTTTCCAAGATTTCATCCTTTTTTTCTGCAAAGTTACAGAATCAAGGCTGGGAGGTTGTCAATTAAACAGGGCCTGTTAAAAACATTGAGGCATTCTTTGTATGATTTGGAGCTATACAAAAATAAATTGTTGCAGTCAGTTTCAAGTTTCAATATCCCAATACCAAAATATCAAAACAACAAGCCTTATAATAATTTTTTTAAAATAATTTTTAAATTCCCTTTACATATGCCTAAAACCCATGTAAAGAATGGATACAACAACAGTTTAAAATATATCTCATGTTTCTGTGTTTAAAATATGTTTCTGCCCTTGATTTCTTCAAGGATTTTAATTTATTATGCTACACAACATCCAACGCTGAATAAACCTTGGGATATGTAAAGAGTTTTCACTACAGATCCAACCACAATGCAGCTCATATCTGCGCCAAGGGCTGGATGCTGCCCAAAACAGAATTTGCCAACTGCAAATGCCCATATAAGTCCATGCAATCTCAACCAATTCAGACGCCGCTTCCAGTGTTATCTAGACAGAGCAACGTAATTTAAAGCACAGTTGTACACAGTAAAATTAATCTAATTAAATGGAGCACTGGGACTTACAACATACACACTTCTGGAGCACTGCTCTACCCAATAGCACATCAGGAGAAAACGTGTGTGTGACCAGTATAAAGCAAAGAGCTACTGAAGAATAAATACAAACAAGGATTTAAAAAGTGGTAATAAGGCAGAAAAGTAAAAAAAGAGATAATGAACACAGTGGGCTTGTCAAAGATGGAAAGTCGAAGCCCCTCCCAAAAAGAGTCACACATAATGTATTTCATGATGAGGAGGGAAAAAAGTAAAAGTAATGACTGAGTGGTAAGCATTAAATAAAACAAGAATGGCTGTGAATGAGAACTCCAATGAAGGACATACTATACACCCCCCTTTAGATGGTTTCTGAACCCCTGGATAGTCATAAGGTCACTGTCAAAGATGGTGAACATGAGTGCAGAAACTTTTAAGAATCAGTGTTTTACTGCAGCACTAGTAACTTAATTAATTAAAATAAATTCTGAATTACCGTAGGCCAGCCTAAATCAAGGTGTTCATAAGAAATGTAATAATTCACTTAATGAGGCAGAAGTATATGACAAACAAGACTAGTTGCATCCGATATTTGAAATATTAAAATGAGTGCCTCAGTTTAAATGTTCAAAGTCAAAATGTTCTCAGTTATAATAGAAATCTGTAATTTGTCCCCCTTTGATTGAGGTTCACAGAGGGCTAGATCCCTAGTAAAGGATTAAAACTGTTGGCTAAGGATGGGAGGTTTCTGGTTCAAATCCCGTTACTACCAGAAGGGACCCTACTCCGCTGGGCCCTTAAGCAAGGTCTTTAATCTGAAAATTGCTCCAAGGGCACTGTATAATGGCTGACCCTGAATTTTGACCCCCAAAGGTCAAGAGGAAAGACAATATCCCCTTGGTGATTAACAAAGTATATCGAATAAAAAAAAAAAAAACATATTTGTAACCACTGACCTTGAAATAGTACAGAATGATACCCTACATGCTTATGTTTTAAATTTGTCATTTCTAACCTTCTAGGAGTGGCCCACCAGTAAATAATCAAACATCAAAAATATTATGTTCGTGATCAGCAACCTTGAAACAGCATAAAACGACACTCTGCATGCTTATATTACTGATTCCCCTTTTCTTTTTTTTTGATATTTTGTGAAAAGGAATCACATTGACCCTTTCGCACCCCATTACAGAGTGAAACACTGGGGTTGGTTGATCCACAACTTCAAGTCCTTCTGAATATTCCAGTGAATACATCTATTAGTTTACTCTTTATCATAAGGGTGTGGTTTCCTTCACAAACAATGGCCTACAAATTAAGATTTTTCAGATCTGGAAGGCCAAAAATAGGGGGGAAGCACAACAAGCTTGACATCTTGCACAACTAGATATCAAGACGAGTCTAACAGTATATTATATGTTGGGGTTGTCTTGTACCGGTGAGTTAGGAGGCAATAGACAAAAGAAAACTGAAGTGATCTCAAACTGTTCATATGTAATTCTGAGCATAATTTCTAAACGGAAAAGGCAAGCACATGACAAGCACAAGACATGTGTCTAGTGAAGTGACCAGGCAATGATCCACTGTTCACAGACTTCAGACCATACAGGTGGCATGTGAATATGTGCAGCTGTGTCTCACATTCCAGACAGTGACAGGCCTACTGGATGTGAGATTGGATAATGCTCCTCAGGTACAGGTTGGATTAAAGACTACTGTTGCCTTCCATTCAGTGAATTTCTGGATTCTTGGATGAATAAGTTCTAGTTGTGACTACTTTTTACAATGGGTGCTTCGGGGCAACTAATGAGATTTTCTAAATAGCCATTTTCAACGAGAAGAGATGGTGGTATCTAGAGATTTTGATATCTTGCTACATGCACAGCATAGACGGAGCCACTTATTTAAGAAAATGAATTGTGCAATAAGTGGCTAGGGGAAGGAAATGTACTCCACCAGTTTAATAGAGATTCATATAAGTAATGGGGATTTGGGACTAATTCACTTAGGTTTGTGCTTTGGAGAAAAAAAGTTGTATAAACAAAGGAAAAATACAATATACCATGGTTAAGGTGCTCAATGAATAAAGCATTCAATCAGTCTCGTATGTCAAAAATAAATAACACAACATATTATATTAAAGGAAGGATATAGGAAAGAAACTGAACACTTTAAAATAATATGTCTTACAGTTCTTTTGAGCATATTGATCTGGCAACATTTTACATCGGCTGCCCTTCCTGATGTAACCCTCCCCATTTACCTAGGCTTGGAACCAGCACGAAGAATCACATTGGTTTGTGTATCCCACGTAACTGAGGTCAGCTCAGGTTGGACGGTTTGGAGGCAAAGACAGAGAGGTGTTGGTTAAGACATGTGCAAAGGAGAGATGTTGGGTATAAGATGCTAAGGATAGAGCTTCCATGCCAGAGGAAAAGAGGAAGGCCTAAGAGAAGGTTTATGGATGTGGTGAGAGAGAACATGCGGGTGATGGGTGTAACAGATCAAGATGCAGAGGACAGGAAGATATGGAAGAAGATGATCCGCTATGGTGACCCCTAACAGGAGCGGCCGAAAGACGATGAAGAAGGTCAGTTCTTGTTGAGCTACAATCAATCCCTCAACAGCCTCCTGAAGGTACAAATTATTACTCATATAGCATTGGTTTTATTCTGCATTGCAGGATTTTATCATTGTTTGCTCTGTTCATTTTGTTAGAATAAAGCTTAGAGTACAATGGATGTGTAATCATCATTACATTCTACCCCAGCAACTGCTCTGTGAAAGAAAAAAGTACTGTCATCAATGACAGATGGGCCAGGTGTTTTGCAGTAGCCTCCCTTCAATGAGATCCTACTAACCAATGTTCAGGTCATTATTCAACAACACACGTGCAAGCTCCGCTAAGCAAAGAGCTCAGTCAGCAGACAGTGCAAATCTTCTTGCAGTTTTTATACAGGGGATCCAATTAGTTGCTTAATCTCAGAACCCTGCCGCCTAAAGTAGCACAAGATAACAGGAATCCTGCCCTTTGACTGACAAACAGAAGCACACCTCAGTAAATAGGAAAGCAATAAAAAATATTGTATTAGATATCCTAAATTGTGCCCAGATATTCTGTATACTCTGTTCTATTACTCTGTTAGTATGTTTCTTTGTTCACCTAATAAGATTAAAGGTCGTCACATTAATTATATGGGAATGTAGCACAGAGGTTATTTCGTTCCTGTTTAGGTTACTGCTGACTTGTAGTTTGCATATTCTACCTGTAATCATGAGAGCTTTCTCCATGTCTATAGTTTTCTTTCAGATCTCAAAAACTAGTATGTTGTGTACCGATGTATTACTCATTCCAGCCATGGAGTCTCAAAAACAGGCTTTATAGGTAGTGTAGCCTAGTAGTGGCGGAGCTGCACTATAAAGCAGAGACTGGCATGTTCACCTCACACTGCTAATTTCTCAAACTCTAGCTCCCTCCACACTATGTGTTTTCATTTAAAAATGCATACATTTGTCTATGTTTTCGCTTTTCACCCACACTTACCCTTTCGTTCCCAGCCCCTGAAAGGAAGACAGTTAAAAATGCTTTCCAGAGCCGTATACTTCTGAAACCACAGTGTCAGTATTTTGGTGTGGATAGGTGTAAAGTAAACGCAGTTTTCCGAAAAACAATACCCTAATCTCGCTTTGATTAGTTTGTGCTGATTTCATGGCCCTTCTATGATTGGATCCTGCTCATTACGACTGCACATTTCCTGACTGGTCACAATTCACAGAAGAAAAACATTTTCCAACATAATGGTCATAAAAGAGTTGCTTTACATGGCACTTGTTGTGCAGAATGTAAATTGTGTTTTATAAAATCTGAACGCTGCATACACGTATAAAAACAAAATTACTTTGCGATAAATGGCGGGACATTGCCGTTGTAGTAAAACATTTAGAGCCCTGTGAAAATCAAGATTGTAAATAATTCAAATGATAATCATGGTTTACTACTTCAACCTAATCTGTTCAGTAAGGAGGAGCGCAATCTGCAGCAAAATTATTCAGAAGGTGCCTAACGAAGTGAATGGGTATAGAATTCAGCCAAGCTCACAATATACAGTACGAGGACAGAGAGAGACACGAAAGCTCAATGCAGTAAAGTGAAGATATAGACAGACATATTGATTTATTTATTTATTGAGTTAGTTTCTCAAATGTTGTTTGGTACAAGATGGGCTCTGAATGCTGCAGACTGCCTATAATCTTTTGAATGAACATAATACTAACCATCTTTTTTAAGTGTTTATTTTTATTTAATGACAAGATAAACGTCTCTAGTTTTGAAGACTATTACTTTCAATTGTAATTGGAGTATGAATGTGACACGGGAGAAATTTGCTCCGGCTCCTTAAACAATTCTTTCCTACTCTATGTTGTGAATGTGCTATCAGAGTCCTGATCATTTTCAAAGCACATAAAGCACAAGGGAATCTGACTTTCATAGGTTCTGAATTTTTCACTACAAGGAGTTTGCCACCGATATGTGCATGCTCAGTTTGGGCGAAGGTCTAGATCATGTGCGTTTGTGGGCGTTCAAGTATAAAAAGGGATCCTTTTGTAAATGATGAAAAAAACTCCTGTGCACAGAGAGATTGCTTTTGTTCAAAAACTGTTTTAAAATGAAAATGTGTTAGCGTGGATGTAGCCTTAGTTCGGGGACCCCATGTAGCTACAGGTTTTTCTTCAAGCTAACTTCTCTTTTTAGTTGAGGTCCTAATTAAGCAAGCTGTTTTTACCAGTTTCAATGTAGAAATTGCAAAATTAAGTCTGATCATTTATGTATGTTATATAGGGAAAATGTTGTGTTTTTTGATATTTAAGACTTTCACCATTATTAAGATTTTCATTCTGCCTTACCATATGTGTTGTTTTACTAATGAGCACCTTGGTGGGTTTGATGCTGAAAAAGTTACAGCCTTTCAGCATTCATTGACGTTTCCCTGGTTGTCTGATCTGCTCGCTGTAATTGTTATTATTACGATATAATTAAGGGAACAAAATACACAAAAAGAAATTAAAAATTAATAGGAAAACAACAAAACGGAGTAATAACAGTTAAAGCTAAAGCAAAATACAATTATTTGTAAATGTAAAAATCACACTACTGTGCTTTTCTAAATGCAGAATAAGAGGAGACAAAAAAACCCCAGCTAATTAAATGAAATCAATTTGAGGTAAAATGACAGATTCTGGAACCGGTTGAAACAAAACTTTACAGCCACATGGGGTCCTTAGGTCTGAGTTTGAGAACAATGGCTGTAGAATACAGGGGGTCCTCGGTTACGACACTATTCCGCTCCTACAACAGTGTTGTAACCCGAATTTTGGTGTAAGTCGAAACACACCCTAGCCTAAGTCACTTACCTATCCTAACACATTTGCAAAATCTATAACATAAAAACACAACTAAGCCACAGAAAAAGGAAAAGGACATAAATATACTGTACTGTACACTGTACTATAGTAATAGGAAAAATGAGTGTAAAAAAACATCCTTACCTTTATTCCTTCTCGTGTCTCAATTTTTTTTAAGCTTTTATGGGAGTAAGCGTTGTGAATTCGAGACGTTGTAACCCAAGGACACACTTTATTTTAAATGCTGTGTGCCTTGAAATGCACAATGTAAAATTAATATTGGTGCCAAAAGATTGTCATGCCAGGGCCTGAATTTCAATTGTTATATAGGAAGGATTTCTCACTAGTGTTAGGAAAAATGAGGGCCATTTTATTGGTATGGGGGGAATTTTATAAAATTGATATTATCATTACGACTTCCTTATTTACATTATCTTACCACATGAACTTACACTTTATAGTTGTGCTCATACATTTATATACCCAGTCAGAATTTGTTAAATATTGGCCATCGTTTGGAAAATAAGTAATCAAGAAAAAAGCTTTCCTTTTAATTAGGGAGTGAGCTCAGGCAAAGCAATTTATTATCACACAACTGTGTGTGCCCTTTTTAAATCTTAATGATAACTGAATTCATCCAAATGGGCCTGATCAAAAGTTTACATACCCTTGAATGTTGGGGCTGATAGTACACACAAGTTAACATACACAGGTTCAAATTAAGGGGGATAAACTCCTTTGATTGCAATTAGTGCCTGCATATAAATAGTCAATTTCAATTCATACAGAGCTGTATTGACTTTGCTGGATACTGAGCCATGGTGAAAGCAAAAGAACAGTCAAAGGACCTACGAGAAAAGGTTACTGAATTGTATAAATCAGGAGAAAGATATGAAAAGATATGCAGAGATCTGAAAGTACCTGTCAGCAGTGTTCAAACTCTGATAAAGAAGTGAAATGTTAAGGGTTCTGTTGTTACAAGTCATGGTCAGGTAGACCAACCAAGATTTCAGCCACAACTGCCAGGATCATTTGTCAAGATTACCAGGAGAAACGCACAAGCCACTTCAGCTGAAATGCAGGCGAGATCCACCAAAACTTAGTTAGACTCCAGTAGGAAGAACCCCAACACATCCATGGGTAGTGATGTCTCTGCTAAACTACAGACCTTCCAGTTTTCAATACACTTTGGCAGCACTATTAAGCAATGCACTCGTCTATCCCCTCTCACATATCAAAGTGCACAAGGTCATGGCAGATTGTAGTCCCACCAGACATAATAATCTGCAAGAATTGTTTCTGCCAACATCTTGCCGGGAAGATTTAATTTGACCACTACTAGTCCCCTAGGACCCCTCTCTGTATCACCCTGGTGCCTCCGGAGTATTAGATTCAAAGACACTATACACCTTCTTTGTTGGTCCCGTTTGCTCAGCTATCAAAGTAGGTTTTTTCTTGCTATTTTCTTTCCTCAGGTCTTCTGTTGCCCTTTGTCAAATTAATGTCTTTGCAGCCCTGACAATTCCTGAAATTTCTCCATGACCTTCAAGACAAAGGTCAATGAATCCTGCATCATGACAACACATTGTGGAAAGATCTAAGATAATGTGGCTGACAGATATGAATATGAGGGAACCTTTACAAGTTCACTACGATTGCTGGGTCTTCTGCCAGTTAGAGATGCCTTAGCTTATTTGTTCCTGCAAACTCATTCTTTTATTTCAACTGCCAGTGAATAACTCCTCTGTCCATGTTCTAATGAGAAATACTGACATCTTTTAATTGTAGAATGTACGTTTCCCTCCAGTTTTCTAAAGAAGGGGGAAAATCTGACAAAAGTCATCCCCCAGTTTAGATCAATCCCAAAGCACCTCTTCTCTTCCCTCTTTATCAAGATCAAAATTAGCCTTCCACATCCTATTCACCCCCTCCCCATAACTTGCTAGCTGCACAACATAATACAATCTTCAAAGATTTTTTGAAAACTGTGGTAGGAGTGCACTGCTGAAGTCAAGATGAAGATACCACAAGAAAGAGAGAGACAGGATGCAAGTCAGGAACGATAAATTCTTTCAGACAGAGGAAATTCCATTAGCAGAAAAGCAGGCGACAGATGCTTGTGACACACTTGCAGTTTACTCAGAGTAAAAGGCAAATCTGGTGCGAAACACAAGCAGCAAGGAAGGGCTGGCACTAAAACATAAAGGAAAAGAAAGCACGACGTGCTGTCTGTCAGCTGCTGATCCCTGTCAAGGCTTTCTTATTTTATTCTCAAATGGAGTCTGCTTGAAAGTCTCCTTGCATTGAAACAACTGACTATACAGTAGGGTGTTGTATTAGCTGAGCTAATTAAATATTTGTAATACAGAAGCATGTGTTCTATCAATGGGCTGAAGAAGCATAGCAACAAAAAAGCAGAGGACGGTCCTGAACAATGTTTTAAAAATAGCTTAGAACAGTCAGGTCAAAAGGATCAATTTCTGTTTTTTATACGTGCCTTTCATGGCAACACCATTTCGAAATAGTGTATCTAAATATTATTTTAAAATTAACAGTGACATTGCATTAAAACAGGGACTGTTCTTTCAACTTACAAAAGAAATTTGGCTTTTTTTTAAGCCAACATATAACTTGTTCTTCAAAACATGTAAGGTCCACTAGGGATCGATATTCATGATCTGCTTCTCTGATTATTCATAAAGCAGTTAATATCACACAAATCATAATATTGGAAAAATAAATAAAATACAACATGTTTTTACACAGTTGGAATTATTTAATATCATTTTTGTATGATTATTGGGTATTTTTGAAGGTGTTTATTTTTATCATTTCAGTCATGTCATTTCGTTGCCACTCTGAAATTATTATTAGTAGTAGGTGCAACCATTTTGGAATTATCTTTACATGTTGTTCATGGTGGCTATTCATGTGTCATGTGACACGGAGATGTGAAGTACCTTGTCAATGTACTTCACCTGTGCAAGATGGCGGCACATCACTGCGTAGACCAAAGATAAAAACAAGAAAGATCAATTACAAATGTGAATTGGGGGCAGGAAAAACAAGCCAGGGTTATGAATGTTGTGTTATCGTTGTTTAAGATTTTGGTTTTATGATTTGGTTTTGGTGTATGACCCTGACAACTCTTTTGGCAAGAAATTTGACTATAATTCTGTCACACCCAGTTTTACTCTTTTTCTTTTTACTCATCTAAAAATGATAATACACAGCAACTACCAACTACATCTAGAAACCCGAGTGAACTGCTGTCTGCTTGTTGTCAGGTAGCAACGTTACCACTGCATCACCGTGCCACACCATTGCCAAATTTCCAGACAAAATCCTGACACTTTGGATAATTGGTATCTGATCACTTGTTACTTCTGTATTTGTTGCAGATGTTAACTTAGTCAGCCTTTGACAATAATACACAATGATGAGTGATAATTCAGATTCAAGGTGCCTAACACAATTGCTATTCTGTAATAGAAGCATCCACCCAGACTGATTTGGCAACTGAAAAAGAGAAACATTTTTTATAACTCAAATGATTTGAACTCAGTGTTATAAGCTCAAATCGCATGCCCTGTCTCCCGTGTCTATGTAAGTTTTCCTTATAACAGGGTGCCTTGAGAGGAGCTGTGGTATTGCATGAAGAAGTTGGGTGTGGCAGAGAAGTACGTAAGAGTTGTACAGGATATGTATTAGGGAAGATTGACAGTAATGAGGTCTGCGGTAGGAGCGACGGATGCATTCAAGATGGAGCTGCGATTACGTCAGAGATCGGCTCTGAGCCGTTTCTTGTTTGCAATGGTGATGGACAGGTTGACAGACGAGATTAGACAGGAATCCTCGTGGACTATGATGTTTTCTGATGACATTGTGATCTGTAGCGATGGTAGGGAGCAGGTTGAGGAGACCCTGAAGAGGTGGAGATATGCTCTAGAGAGGAGAGGAATGAAGGTCAGTAGGAACAAGACAGAATACATGTGTGTAAATGAGAGGGAGGTCAGTGGAATGGTGAGGATGCAAGGAGTAGAGCTGGCGAAGGTGGATGAGTTTAATTACTTGGGATCAACAGTACAGAGTAATGGGAATTGTGGAATTGAGGTGAAAAAGAGAGTGCAGGCAGGGTGGAATGGGTGGAGATGAGTGTCAGGAGTAATTTGTGACAGACGGGTATCAGCAAGAGTGAGTGTGACAGAACAAGAGGCAGAAGACATAAAGATATGGAAAAAGATGATCAGCTGTGGCAATCCCTAATGGGAGCTATGTAAGATCTATGTATGTTTTCCTCCTACATCCTCCACAGCTTGGGGTTCTGATAACTTGCATGTGAGCTGGTGCTATCATGGACTAATGCCCTGGGCAGGACTTCTACCTAACTTATGTATAATGCTGCAAAAATTGGCCCAAGCCCGGCTGTGACCTTGAACTGGATAAAGTAGTTTTGAGAATGCCATTTTATTTTATTCCACAACAACCACAGAACTAAAATTACATCCTGCACAGGAAAGAATTAAGCTGAGCCTCGTGGCAGTACCGCAGTGAGACAGGCCTCGTCCGGAAAGCACCAAACACAAAGGTTCAAGTATACAGAGTAGCACTACATGGGCAAGCTTTAAAATATTGCTAAAAGATTTTACCATGGGACAGTTAGTTTAAGAATGTCTTTTGGTTGCTGCAGAGCGCTTGTGCCATGATAAAGCTAACATGTTCACAGAAATTTGCCGATCATGTACTGTAATACTGCAACTTGCCATCCTGAAATGTCAGCAGACATGACAAAGCCAGGCTGCACTTTGGGGGTCAAGGCCCACCTGGTTTGGATTGTCGTTAAATTGCCTCATGTCATTTTTAAATAAACATAACTGAGATTTTCTGAACTTGTTGCATGAAAGTAGTCCTGCATCAGTATAACTACAGAGCAGCATTGCAGTCTTCAGTCGATGAGGTACACAAGCAGCTGTCAAGTGGTTTGCCAGGCAACAAAAAAAAATAGTGGTGCAGGAATGGAACTTAAAAAGTACCATTAGTCACACATTGTCAGAGTCCGAGTCTCCACCATGCTAAGCTGCATTTTATTTCCACCGCTCAGTCTCATAGTTCTCCTGCAGCGGCTGTCCACTCCTGTCTCACTGACATATCCTCGTTCTCCTATTCCATGTCCACTGTCTGAGATAACTGTATGTGCTGATCCATGCCAAAACTGACAGATCATTGCAGTCTCTCAGGTCCAGTCAGAAAACATTACAACATTTTTAGTTTTGGTACACTTGTTTGGTGTACCATCATTTTTAGAACAGTCTTGGAAATTGGCAGGTTACTGCAGAAGAATATACAATGAGGAACAAAGACGAAAGCTAGCAATTATTAATAATAAAATACACATATCTAGCATTTCATTTTAACATTTAAAACTATTAATCAACAGTGGAAAGCTTTGTTTTGCCAAAGTTGGTCAACCTCCATCCTTCCTTTAAAAATAAATACAGAAAAAGGCTGAAGGTACAAGTAGATGTTCACAGCCATGAAAAAGGCTCAGCCTTTAAATTGACTTGGAAACATCCATCCATCCATTTTCTAACCCGCTGAATCCGAATACAGGGTCACGGGGGTCTGCTGGAGCCAATCCCAGCCAACACAGGGCACAAGGCAGGAACCAATCGTGGGCAGGGTGCCAACCCACCGCATGACACACACAAACACACCCACACACCAAGCACACACTAGGGCCAATTTAGAATCGCCAATCCACCTAACCTGCATGTCTTTGGATTGCGGAAGGAAACCGGAGTGCCCGGAGGAAACCCACGCAGACACGGGGAGAACATGCAAACTCCACTTGGAAACATTTATAAGTTAATTTTATCTTTTTTTGACAATTAGTTGTATGTAACTTTTTTTTTTTAAATCGTAAGTAACTTGTGATTTATTTTTCTCCAACTTTTGATTTGGATTCACATTTAAATATAAAATCATCAATAATCTTTTGGTAAAATATATTAAATGCGATATTGGGGTGGGGATACTGTTTAAGAAAAACTATCCTGATTTGTGCCTAGTGAGAGTTCAGTACTTAACAGTTTAAGAAAAAAGTGGTGGTACTACATAACATTTCAGGTTGAGTCCCCCAGTCTAAAAATGTCTCATGATATTTGATGACATACTGTATGTGTCAATAGTCTGCTATAGTAAAGCATTTGTGTTGAATGCTAGGTCCGCTGTTATCCAAAATCATGCTGTGTGACTGCTGTTAGGAGTAACCAAGATTAAAGATCACGCTCCACATTGCAGCTTCGGGCTTAGATTAGTGGGAGCCCTGACAAACTGCAAGGTGGGCAAAGCATGTGGGTTGTTTCTGTACACGGTGGCAAAGGCTGCATTTTCATCTTTTAAATGAAAAGAACAGAGAGTGCCCACCGGATGGCATGGATGATGGGTGAAATTTCAAGGCAGCAATCAATCAAATCAGAACACTTCCCACTTATAAAACTGTAAACTGCATAGGCATTTCCAAATTTAGAATTATGCCCTTCGGGAACAGCATACTGCAGTCATTAATGCAGTACTGACAGAAATCTGAAAACTTGAGAGGTATAAAAAGTAGAACTCCCATGAGAATGACAAGTCAAGAGCATAAATAGGTTCCTGTTACTTTCTTGGGAGTTACACCTAACATGAGTGTCTTTTTGAATCCATTGTGATGTGGAAGTTCAAACAGAAAACAGGCTACTAGACTTAAATAATTAAATAAGTCAAAAAGAACTAAGACAATATTGTGTTTTTCACTCACTCATATCAAAGTTACAGATGAAGGGCTGATAAAATCAAATTTAAAAACACAATAAAGCAGAAAATCAGACACAGGGTGAGTACTTAGTATGGCACTGTAAATGTAAAGTTGCCTGATCTCTGTATCTTTATAAATTACTTTATGCCTTGATAAAACTGGCTGCATTAAAGCTCTTAAACTTTTTACAAGACAGTGATCAATATAGAGTGAAGGCACACTCACACCACTCTGCAAAAAGCAGGAACAAATAACCATAAATAAACAATGAGCTCACCATAAGGCAGTTATAAATGTAACTGAAGGGCATATGATTTCTCATTTCAGTGCAAAAATACACACTATGTGTGTGTTCAATTGTATGAAATAATGAGTGGGTTTTAGTCAGCAGCAAGAAACCTTTGCTGTGTTCAACCGACAGTGAAAGACAAAGCAGTTGTTGTAAAGTAAACCAGAACACCTGTGTAAGTCATAAAACTGTTTCTTTATGTTTGTATTCTTAATATTTGCAGGTATTTTCAGGTTCTGATGACACTTGGGTATGAAGAGTTGATAAATGGCCTGATTATATGCTGTAGGACTATGAAGAAAAGTCTTTTTTGCATCTACAGTAAATCTGGAATTTTAAACACACCAAATAAAATCTGCAATATAATGAAGCCCCACCTCTTGAGGTCAACAGTGGTGACATTAAAAACAACTCCTTTCAGCCACAGAATCATGAAGAGCCTCTGCGAAAAAGGACAGTTCCCAATGCTTTCTCCATCACTGCCAGCCTGTAAACAGAGCAAAACAGTAAAGACAATCAATGAGTGGGTAATAGAGACATCAATTGTGAGACAAAGTCAGAAAATGAACAATAAAGGCAAAGATTATATCTAGAACCTGGTCTGCATAACAATCAAAAAGCATGTTAAAGTGCAAAAAAAATGTCTACTACACTCACTGTACATTTTTATTTTTTTTCTGTGACTTATTTGCACAATAATTGCTGTAGAGTGATTATATTTTGAAGCTCATTATTGTTTCAGGTGGCTACTCATAATGGTAACCATCCAAAATGTACAGGCAGGTGCACCCATCATTTGACCAAACTACCTGACTCTCCACCAAAACTAACATATGGTTCTTTAAATCTTACTGATGACTCAAGGGACAGAGACTATAAGAGCTCTAGCCTGGTGTCCCTAAAACAAACATTGGAGTGAAAGAGATCCAAAAAATTGGTTGAAAGATACCCTGGTCTGAAACCAGGTATGCATGGAGTCAGGAGAACAACTAGCGGAAACCACTTGAAACAGAGATGAAGGCGAGCGAAACAAAAGGTAAAGGGTGTGATTGGTGCTTTAGGCACAGTTCAATGATACAGAAAAGTGGTAACCACTAGATGATCAGAGACACCAAGTTTGTCTTATGAAGGCTCACAGTTGAATCTGTTACTTTTCTTTATTTATCCTATTCCCTATTATTATATTATTTATTAATAAACTTGTTGCAATAATAATGTCCTGGAGTGGCCTAATCAGAGTCCAGGGGCCTCATGTATAACGCCGTGCACAGAATTCACACTAAAGCATGGTGTATGGACAAAAGCGGAAATGTGCGCACAAAAAAATTCAGATGCACAAAACCATGCGTAAGCCAACTTCTGCACACTCACGCTCCATAAACCTAGGTCAGCTTGAAACATAGCGCATGTGCACGCACCTGCTGCCCCACTCTGACTCCTCCCAGAATTTCACATATTTTAATGTGCAAATCAATATAAATATTACCTTCTGCTCAGTGATTGGTTAAAAGACAATGGCAAAAGCACATGAAAAAAGAAGAATTTCAGCAAATGTGGAGTGGAGACATGGAAAAGCACTATTTGTTGGCTTAAGCACTGGTATAAGCAACAAGCAACAAGTGTGGCAGAAACACTCAAAAATTCAAGTTCAGAAAGTCATACGGTGCCTGAAATAAAAAAGAAGTGGTCAAATATCGCATTCGACATGAAAAGGTGTTTGCTGTGTTTATTCTGTTTCAGAAAGTATTACAAAAGCTGACCCACCATGCGATGGTCTGGCGGTGATGGTGCTGCTGTGCCAAGTACGTCTTTGGGCACTGGCTGCACATTAACCTCTGCATTGGAAACCACTGGGCAATCTTCTGGCTGTTCTGAGTCACAAAATGCAATACTGGATATTCTGTAAGAGATGTGGCTAGTGAATTAAGGAATATAAAGGTTGTATTATGTGATATTGACCACAAATTAATGAATTGTTTAAAAAATAAACACTGCGTCTGATCACCTGTTTTTACATTCTGCTAATTACATTCAAATGAAGTTGTAATGCTGTCCTGATTTAACTGATCATTTGGTGGGTCAGTGTCAGGTTTCATCATATTGCATCTCTTCAGGTACAGGCAAGTAACAATTGTCTGCCACATTATATATGCAGCACGCTACATGCTTGCACAATGTGACACACATTCTGTGCACTATAGAGCAGCATATTAATAGAGTGGAAATGCTTTCTATTTACAGAAGCAAAGCAAAGAGTCACAATGGACTGATTCTCTGCTCTTTATCCTTAAAAGGAATGCTTACCTTTTGCCACACTAGTGGGAAAAAGCTGAAATTTTTACAGGTTCTCCAGCTATATATGATGTTAATGCCAGCTCATTCTTTTAGTGATTCATCCCTGGCTGATGTAACTTGTCCAGCGCCGTTGCAATAGCAATGTGCGTGCAGTTGACCACTCCAATTACATATGGAAAACTGGATGTTGCTGCAAATTGCTCTTTGATGTTTCCTAGTTCAACCACAGTGTAAGGAAATCTTATATTTCTGGATAACAAGCGGATAATACCATCCTATACAGCTGGCATGGTGCAAATCAGTAATGACTAAGAAATGCACGATCATTCTGCAAGTTCACATGGAAAAGCTCCTGTGGCTAAAAACCCAAGAGTGGACAGAACTTGCAAAAAAGCAGGAAGAGCACAATTCTCCAAAGTCTGCCTTAGTAAAGCAGGTGTCAGTTCAGCGCATTGTTCCAAGAGGATACCAACTTGGAAGCCAGTCATCATCATCTATAAATATGCACTCTCTTCTAATTCTTCCATTTGCGATGTCTTCTAATAACGCTAAAGCACCCATGGTATTTGGAATAGTTTGGCCATTCTGTGCACCATTATACTGTTACAGAATGATTACAATCAAATGAATTAAATTTGTAAACGATATGAAATTATAATTTCGGTGTATTTGATAAAACCCATATTATAGATATTAATCTAAAAAAGAAAAGCAGACCACAGAAACAGTACCACTGCTTTGATGCTGGGTGCTGCCAGTTTGTAAAACCATCAGAAACTTATGTAAGCAAGGGGAGGAACTACCGTAACAATGTGGGTGGCTTTACGCCAAGTTTAGTTTAGTTTTTATACATCTCAAAGTGAGCATGGAAACAGGTATACGCAACAATTTTATACATGAGGCCCCAGGTCTCGATTCAACTCATAGCTACTGTATAGTATATCTTGCCTAAAGAAGGGGCCTGAGCTGCCTCTAAAGCTTGCATATTGTAATCTTATTAGTTAGCCAATAAAACATTTAATTTTGCTTGACTTCTCATTGCATCCATAATGGCTAACACAGTACAACACCCTATTGGCTAGACCTGAAAAAGGCTGTTCACTCACAATCCATATGCAACCTGACAGAGCCTGAGCAGTTTTGCAAAGAAAGATGGAGAAAAGTTACAGTGTCCAGATGTGGAAAGCTGACAGAGACCTGTTCAACTACTAAATACTGGCTGAATACTTATGCGATCATTGGTTTGATTTAGAAATGTGACACTCAGTGAGCCATCTAGTTGTTCCCACCGAGTTTTAAACAAAATTTACTCATAGTTCATCTCCAACCATATATATTATATGTCTGGGTTCAGCGAGACTAATAGACACTGTATAATTCCACTAGCATCGTTACAAAGAAAGCAGCTGGGCTACTCTGTTCCTCCAAAATCTGAGCTTGATACAACCGAACTAAAGATATGGACTAGCCTAGTTTTCATAAAATTCCTATGCCAGCTTAAACATGGGGAAGAAAACATGAATATAATATAGACCAGTAAATCACAGGAAATTTCTGTAAAGCTAGGTTTTAACTAAGCAAGGGTGACAGAGAATGTACCAGTTTTCAAACAGTTTATGAAATGTTTTTTAACAAATAATCTCAGATGGAATAGTCTAAGAACAGAGTGCAAATTTCAAATTAACATAAATGACCAGTTGCAAAGTCAAAGCACACCTCCTAGGCCAGACAAAGTGCGAAAGTAAAAAGTGTCTTGAGAGACAGCTTGAAATATTCTGGGTGTAGGCCTGGAGTACTCCACTGTCAAGGAAAAAAGGCAAACCTACAGATTTCAGTTAATAATACAGTATGGTCCTCTAATCATGACGTTTCTGTGTCCCACCCGGCTGCATGTTGGGTTTGTCCTGCATAACCAGCCCACACTGTGAGAGCATGGCATAAAACCTACTGACCATCCATGTGTAGTCTAGCTTCATTCTCAGCACTGCAGTGTTCTATTCTATAAATAAAGGGAGCGGACATTCCACAAAGGTTCAAATAACTGGAGAAAGTATCATTATTGGATCAGACTGCATTAAGTAAGCAGAAACAACACAAGGGAATATAAAATTCTACTTTGTCCTAAATTGGTTGCTGGCAAATGCAATCATGCAGGGTGACCACTCTGGGTGGAGAAGCTCAGGGGATTTCCACCATACAGAGGTAGTGGTCAGAAGGGACTCTAAATAAAGCAAATACAGGGAAGGGAACGTAGAAACAAAGTCACTTTTGATGTTTAATGTATGTTAAGGCACTGAGAAGGAAATAATAGCATAAAATTACACAAAAGTAGGAATGGGTTGTGCACCAGTAGGTAATTTATCTTATGGAATAACTAACAAAAAACACAAGAGCGCAGACAATAATAGTGTTGTGTTTTGGTGGTGGTGTTGGGCTGAATAAGGTTCTGTCTGGGTTTTTTTAAGGGAATGGTTTAAATGCTTTTTATTTAAAAACTGCAATTTTTTATTTAAACAAACTCTTTATTTAAATAAACAGTGCACGCATTTCTTTAAACAATACAAATTATTTCACTACCAATGACAGCCAACAGAGTATAAATTACTTTTTTTAAATTAAACAAATCATGCATTTCTTTTACACAGACAAGAAGTGCCAATTTATATTTAAATAAACACTTCACTGCAAAGACTATCCATCCATCCATTATCCAACCCACCATATCCTAACTACAGGGTCACAGGGGTCTGCTGGAGCCAATCCCAGCCAACACAGGGCGCAAGGCAGGAAACAAACCCCGGGCAGGGCACCAGCACTGCAAAGACTAACCAAAAAATAATAGGCTACAATGAACATGAATGGATCATAAAAGTCATGGTCCCAATTTGGAAGAAGTGATGATGAAGAAGTGAAAGGTATCAACACAGCAAGGGTGCTGTGGTGACTGTGTTTTACTGGAGTCTGTAAATTGATCATGTTTGAGAATTCAGTGACTACTGTGACAGATATGGGGCGCCACCAAACTCCAAACCCTGGACACAACTAACACAAATACAGTCACATGTTCAAAACATTTTTTTGTAAAATACATTACAAAGGTTTCTTCAAAAAACAAACAAAATCTTCTTTCCTCCTACTCTCTCTCTGTCCACCTCCCTCCAGTGAATGTTGCCTTCTTTTTTCTGGAGGAGGCTGGACAACTTCTTTTTATGTCAGAACCTGGAGTACTTTCGGTGTCAGGGCATAGATAGCACTTCCACATCTAATGGAAACCCCGAAAAAAAGGTATCATTAACCTTCGCAGCACCCCTTGGTGACACCCACAGGACCCAGCAGGGCTGACTCACTGCACTACAGCTCCCATCATACCCTGCTGGTGTCTACATGGTTACTGAGGTCCTGGGATGCTGCCTTCTACTGGATGAGGGAATAAACATATTCTGAAATAGAAGGTTCTCCCACTGTTCCTCTGTTTTGTCCTCTGGTCATTCTGGATGGGAAGCTAGTCCATTGCTGTCCTTTCATTTCAGCTTCTCTTCTCAGTAAAGGTCCCCCTATTCTCTGTGGCAGGATTCCAGATAATCCTGCATGGCACATACATTCCCTCTTTTGAAGCAATCTCGGCAGACAACATTGTTTAAATTTTCTATCTCTCCTTTACTAGGGATGCCAATATCAGGATTTTTTAGGACCATTCAATGATTTCATGTTACTATAACTGTATGATTCTGATTTTGTTTAATTGCATAACCAGCCATGTAGAAACCTTATTTTCTATAATAAAGTGATTATTTACAATTAAACTGTAGACCACCAGTAAATTTTCTATTAACAAAATAAAATTCTGTAGGAAAAAGCCTAGTTTATACTTGACGCATTTGCATTGGGCACAAGGGCTATGGGGCAAAAATGATGTCACACTTGGAGAAACACCCACTTGGCTGATTTGCTGAGCACTGTGCACAGAAATTTTTCTGCACAGAAATTTTTCTAACTACATGGCAATGCGGACACAACACAGTGTATCAAAAATGATGAATTTCTAGGATAGACTGGTTACATGTGTGTCAAAATAAGGAATGGAGGGCTGAATATGATGCAACAGTTCATCAATATGCAAGAACCATTGAAAAGCATCTGCTCTCATCATGTAGGTCTCCCCCAAGAATATTACAATCAACTTTACTTAACTGCGTTTGGTTACTGGGTCTGATACTCCACCTTTCTCCTCTTCTTTGTCCTTAAGTCAGTAAGAACAGGCACAACTCTTCCTCCATCGGCAGAGTCTCACATCTTCTGCTGTGACATTGTTAGCTATGCAACACTGACCAGACACTGTCACTTAGTGACTATGAGACTACCAACACACTGATCGAACAGGAAGCAACAAGTACAAATGTGTTTTGGCTGCTAACTGCTGTGCAGTCTGTATGGGGGTTTCACATGGTAATTACAAACCAGACTTAATTGTTTAGTGACCATAAAATATACTGAAATAAATAAAATAAATAACCTTGATATACTTTTTTAAAACTAATAAAATGTGTACATGAAATATGTATTCATAATACACATGCCATAAAAAAATGCTTGTCATTATTACAAGCCACAATTCTAATAAAATGTTCCATGTTTATCAAGAAGTATAAATCTAACAAACTTACACATATAATCAACACATTTGTCTCTTAAGCTAAAATACCAATTGCTTTCTAAGCAGCAAGGTCAAATTCTTTTTATCGAGTCTAGATCTGATTAAAGTATGTGCCGCTGTACTAAATACAAACTCACTCACCATCCACAATCAGATATGGAGTGTGCATTTTAATTACAGGAGAAAATGAAAAGAAGTGAGCCCATTCTGTTATAATTTCTGCCAAAGACTACCTCTCTTTTTCAACACTCCAACCTCAGCTGAACAACATTTATGTCTGTAGCTCCCCTCCACACACACAATGATTTCTTAGGATTCCAGTTTCTCAGTTTATTATTCCATTTTCTTTATAGTAAATGCCAGTATTCCTGGCTTCTTCTTCTTTCAGCTGCTTCCGTTAGAGGTCACCACAGTGGATCATCTTCTTTCATATATTTCTGTCCTCTGCATCTTTTTCTGTTACACCCATCACCTGCATGTCCTCTCTCATCACATCCATAAACCTTCTCTTAGGCCTTCTTCTTTTTCTCTTGCCTGGCAGCTCTCTCCTTAGCATTCTTCTCCCAATATACTCAGCATCTCTCCTCTGCACATGTCCAAACCAACGAAATCTTGCCTCTCTGACTTTGTCTCCCAACCGTCCAACTTGAGCTCACCCTCTAATGTACTCATTTCTAATCCTATCCATCCTTGTTACACCCAATGCAAATCTTATCATCTTTAACTCCAACTCCAGCTCTGTCTCCTACTTTCTGGTCAGTGCCACCTTCTCCATCCCATATAACATAGCTGGTCTCACTACCGTCCTGTAGACCTTCCATTTCACTCTTGCTGATATCTGTCTGTCACAAATCACTCCTGACACTCTTCTCCACCCATTCCACCCTGCTTGCACTCTCTTCTTCACCTCTCTTCCACAATCGCTATTACTCTGTACTGCTGATCCCAAATATTTAAACTCATCCACCTTCGCCAACTCTACTCCTGGCATCCTCATCAATCCACTGACCTCCCTCTCATTTACACACATGTATTCTGTCTTGTTCTTACTGACCTTCATTCCTCTCCTCTCTAGAGCATATCTCCACCTCTCCAGGGTCTCCTCAACCTGCTCCCTACTATCGCTACAGATCACAATGTCATCAGCAAACATAATAGTCCACAGGGTCTCCTGTCTAATCTTGTCTGTCAACCTGTCCGTCACCTTTCCAAATAAGAAAGGGCTCAGAGCTGATACCTGATGTAATCCCACCTCCACCTTCAATGCATCCTTCACTCCTACCGCAGACCTCACCACGGTCACACTTCCCTCGTACATATCTTGTACAACTCTTACATACTTCTATGCCACTCCCGACTTCCTCATACAATACCACAACTCCTCTCAAGGCACCCTGACATATGCTTTCTCCAGGTCCACAAAGACGCAATGCAACTCCTTCTGGCCTTCTCTATATTTCTCCATCAACACCCTCAGAGCAAACATCGTATCTGTGGTGCTCTTTCTTGGCGTGAAACCATACTGCTGCTCACTAATCATCACCTCACTTCTTAAACTAGCTTCCACTACTCTTTCCCATAACTTCATTTTATCCCCTTGTAGTTACTACAGTCCTGCACATCCCCCTTATTCTTAAATATCGGCACCAGTACACTTCTTCTCCACTCCTCAGGTATCCTCTCACTTTCCAATATTCCATTAAACAATCTGGTTAAAAACTCCACTGCTATCTCTCCTAAACACCTCCATGCTTCCACAGGTATGACATCTGGACCACCGGCCTTTCCATTTTTCATCCTCTTCATAGCTGACCTTACTTCCTCCCTGCTTGACCCCTCTGCTTTTGAAAATTTCAGACCCATCTCTAACCTGCCCTTCTTAAGTAAAATTCTAGAGAAGGCAGTAATTATGCAGTTAAACAACCACTTAAGTAAACATGCTATTCTAGATAAATTTCAGTCAGGTTTTAGAACTAATCACAGTACAGAAACTGCACTCGTTAAAGTAGTAAATGACTTGCGATTAAATGCAGACAGAGGCCATTTATCTGTTCTCATCCTCCTCGATCTGAGTGCCGCGTTTGATACCATTGATCACAATATTCTTAGAAATCGCCTTAGTCAAAGGGTGGGCCTCTCTGGCAGTGTCTTAAATTGGTTTGAATCCTACCTGACAGGGAGAAAATTCTTTGTTAGTTGTGGTAATCACAACTCAAAGACGCATGATATTCTATATGGGGTTCCACAAGGCTCTATCCTGGGTCCGCTGCTCTTCTCAATCTATATGCTTCCGTTAGGTCAGATTATCTCAGGTTACAACGTGAGCTACCACAGCTATGCTGATGACACACAACTGTACTTATCAATAGCACCTGATGACACCGACTCTCTCGATTCACTAACACAATGTCTTACTGGTATTTCTAAATGGATGAATAGTAATTTTCTCAAGTTAAATAAAGAGAAAACTGAAATTGTATTGATTGGCAAAAACGGATTCAGTGAGGTTATCAGAAATAAACTTGACGCATTAGGATTAGAAGTTAAGACGAAAGTAAAAAACTTAGGGGTAACCGTTGACTGTAACCTGAATTTTAAATCGCATATTCATCAGACCACTAGGACAGAATTTTTTCACTTAAGAAATATAGCAAAAGTTAGACCTCTTATATCACTGAAAGATGCTGAGAAATTAATTCACGCTTTTGTTTTTAGTCGATTAGATTACTGTAACGCACTCCTCTCAGGACTACCCAAAAAAGATATAAATCGTTTGCAACTAGTGCAGAATGCAGCTGCTAGAATCCTAACTAGGAAAAGAAAATCCGAACACATTTCTCCTGTTTTGATGTCGCTACACTGGTTACCTGTGTCTTTCAGAATTGACTTTAAAATTCTGCTTATGGTTTATAAAGCCTTAAATAATCTTGCTCCATCTTATATATCGGAATGTCTGACACCCTATATTCAAAATCGTAATCTTAGATCATCAAATGAGTGTCTCCTTAGAATTCCAAAAGCTAAACTTAAAAGAAGTGGTGAGGCGGCCTTCTGCTGCTATGCACCTAAAATCTGAGATAGCCTGCCGATAGGAATTCGCCAGGCTGATACAGTGGAGCACTTTAAAACACTGCTAAAAACACATTACTTTAACATGGCCTTTTTATAACTTCACTTTAACTTAATCCTGATACTCTGTATGTTCAATTTATCATAATAACTATTCATGGTGGCTCTAAAATCCGTACTGACCCCTACTCTCTCTTCTGTTTCTTTTACCGGTTTCTCTGTGGTGGCGGCCTGCGCCATCACCACCTACTCAAAGCACCATGATGCCCCAGCATTTATGGACTAAAAGCCAGAAGTCCACGTGATCATCATCATCAAGTCCTTCCGTGAAAACCATAAATACAAAGAGGACTGTTTCATTGATGTTAGGTAGAATGCCCAGAGGGGACTGGGCGGTCTCATGGCCTGGAATCCCTACAGATTTTATTTTTTTTCTCCGGCCGTCTGGAGTTTTTTTTTTGTTTGTTTTTCTGTCCCCCTGGCCATTGGACCTTACTCTTATTCTATGTTAATTAATGTTGACTTATTTTCTTTTCTTACTGTGTCTCTTATTTTTCTATTCTTCATTATGTAAAGCACTTTGAGCTTCATTTTTTTGTATGAAAATGTGCTATATAAATAAATGTTGTTGTTGTTGTTGTTGCTGCTAATCCGTTGCACTTCCTGATGCATCTCCACATCATCCAACCTCTTCTCTCTCTCGTTCTCTTCATTCATCAGCCTCTCAAAGTACTCTTTCCATCTGCTCGACACACTCTCCTCATTTGTGGGTATGTTTCCATCTTTATCCTTTATTGCCCTAACCTGCTGCACATCTTTCCCAGCTTGGTCCCTCTGTCTAGCAAATTGGTACAGGTCCTTTTCTCCCTCCTTAGTGTCCAACCTCTCATACAACTCATCACACACCTTTTCTTTAGCCTTTGCCACGTCTCTCTTCACCTTGCGCCTTATCTCTTTGTACTCTTGTGTACGCTTGTCTACTTTCTGCATCTCTCTGACTATCCCACTTCTTTTTTGTCATCCTCTTCCGTACTTCCCTATTCCACCACCAGGTTTCCTTTTCCTCCTTCCTCTGTCCAGATGTCACGCCAAGCACCCTAAAGTTTGACTGTCCAATCTCTATTTAAAAGAAGTTCTAACAAGCAAAATGGCAAGTGCAATCCCCTCAAGTACTTTAATACTCCACATAATGAAGCACTACAACTTAATTACTTTGAAAGCTTAACAAAGCAGATTCTGAAAAAAATCAGCTACTTTACCAATTAGCAATCGAGTAGTTTGGGGTGAAAATCGGTGCATTGTTTGGAGCAACACTATCCTTTACCATCTGATTTGAAACCAAAACATGTAATTCTCTGTAGTATGTACTGAGGTGTGCAATATCATTACCTATAAAGCCTTATGTATGATGTCACTGTTTGGTTGTTCTATGGTAGCCATTCAGTAAAACATGCAAGTATCGATGCCTATTCTGTGTTGTTGGTTTGTAATAAAAAATATTAACACTGATGACCTACAAAAGATATTACAAGTTTAAACTGCAGAAGCTTTATTTGGCTTCAAACTAATATCCATCTTCACTTCACCATTTGAGTGTTCTTACCTAAGGTCACTAACACAGCAGTGTCTTTTTTCCCCAAGGCAGTCCAAAAACAGTGCAATTTTAATTACAGACAGAACTGTTCAATCATCACTCAAAATCTTTGTCCAATATAATTGACTTTCGACAGATAAATGGTATGAACTCTACTTCTATGGTTCCATTTAGTCTCTCCAGGTAACACCCGTGAGTTGTTAGTGTTGTAGTGTCAATTACACCTCAACTGTTTGTAAAAGTTACCAATGTTGGGTGCTGTGATGGTTCTGATTTATTACTCAAATTTTGCCACCCTAAAAAATATTGCTGGAAAATCAGACTTTACACTAATACCATAACCTCAAAGCCCTATTACCTGCCTCATCTGTTAAACTTTTTATATTAGGATTTTGTCATTTCTTTTATTTTAACGAATTATTTGTTTCAACTTGCACATTCTAAAGGAAGATCACAGGCTGCCAAGCCCTATCCAGCAGCACCAGATTCAAGGAGCTGGTCCTAGACTGGGTGCCACTCCATAGCACAGACACACTCATTCAAAAACCCATACTCTCTCACAAGGGCCATCTTAGAGCCATCAATTTACAAAAACCTGACTTTTCTTTGATGAAAGCAGAGAACCAAAAAAAACCTCCACAGGCACAGGCAGAACATTCAACCTCAACATAGAGAAAGACCACTGGTGCAGAGACACAACAATTCCAGCAATTGTGCTCCTATGTTACACACTTATTTTTAAACCTTTATATTCCTTCAATAACTGAACTATCCATCCATCCATTATCCAACCCCATCCATCCATCCATTTCCCAACCCGCTGAATCCGAACACAGGGTCACGGGGGTCTGCTGAAGCCAATCCCAGCCAACACAGGGCGCAAGGCAGGAAACAAACCCCAGGCAGGGCGCCAGCCCACCGCAGATAACTGAACTAAATCTTTACAAAAATAAAAAAAAAAAAAGTTTCTGTATGGGTAAAGAATATCAAAGTTCTTTGCCTTGTAATTGACAGAGCAAAAAAATGAACATCTGAGGGAGTTCTGGTAGCTACTGCTTTGCATTTTCAACAACTTCAAGATTAAATCCCAGCGCAGTCACTTTTAGTGTGGAGCTTGCATGCTCTCTCCACCTCCAGCCACATTTTCTCAAACCTTTCTGGTTTCTTCCTCCATATCAAAGACATAGATAGATAGATGATATTACATAATATGATTTGGATATGTTTAGAGTCCTGGAGACATCAGCCATCAAGCTGCCTCCCCCAATTGGTCATTCCACAGCTGAAGCATCGCTGGGCCAGCCAATCTGATGAAAGGACCCCTCTACCCCACGATTCCTGCGATCCTCTATCAGGGATGACTTTACCTTAGGCAGACAAAACAGCTTGGCAGGTGAGCTATGGCACCAAGTGCCACATTTGAGTACCAAGAAGAGAAACAGAATAGGTGAGGGTTAGTAACAAATTATAACTATCATGTTACTTAAGTTTTAGTGCTAATGACTAACAACAGAGAAGCAGTCTGTACAGTTAATCAGCAGCTCTAGTCAGGATATGCTACACTGAAGTAGTGAGTCTTCAGCCGGGATTTAAAAGCTGAGACCGAAGGGACATCTCTTATAGTAGCAGGCAGACCATTCCACAGTTTAGGGGCCCTGTAACTAAAAGCTCGACCTTCCACTGTTATTGTATTAATCCTTGGAATCATAAGCAGACCAGCATCTTGAGATCTTTTTTTTTTTGTTTGTTTTTTTCTGTCCTCCCTGGCCATCAGACCTTACTCATATTCTATGTTAATTAGTGTTGTCTTATTTGAATTTTTACTTTGTCTTTTATTTCTCTTTTCTTCATCATGTAAAGCACTTTGAGCTACATTATTTGTATGAAAATGTACTATATAAATAAATGTTGTTGTTGTTAATGTGCGTTCTGGTTTGTAAGTTTGATAAGTTCAGACAAGTAAGGCAGACCTTGGCCATTTAATGCTTTATATGTTAAAAAGAGGATTTTGAAATCTGCCCTAAACTTAACCGGGAGCCAGTGTAAGAATTTAAGAACCAGAGTTATGTGTTCGTATTTTCTTGTTCTTGAAATAATTCTTGCAGCAGCATTTTGGATTAACTGGAGGCTGTATAAAGAACAGTTTGAACATCCAGTGAACACCGCTTTGCAGTAGTCAATCCTACTATAAATAAATGCATGAATTAATTTCTCAGAATCCTCATTTATTTAGAAAGAAACTTAATTTCCCAACATTTTTAAGATGGAAAAAACATAATTTGGACAACTTTGTAATATGCGCTTTAAATCACATGCTAGAGTCAAAGATAACTCCTAGATTAAATTAATGGTGATTCCAAGTTAAATGATGACAAAATATTGTTGTGATCAGCATCATTCCCTCCAGCAATTAACATCTCTGTTTTATCTGTATTTAAAGACAAGTAGTTCTCATCCATCCACTCCTTTAATTCACTAACACAACTAATTAAAGACAACATCAGAGAAACTTCATTTGATCTAAATGAAAGGTATGACTGGGTGTCATCTGCATATGAAAATTAACATTATGTTTCCTAATGAGAGATCCCAGTGGAAGCATGTAAAGTGAAAACAGTAAAGGTCCCAGTACTGAGCCCTGTGGGACACCATATTGAACTTCTGTGTATAATGATGGAGTACTGTCAGCACATTTCTGTACATATTGGAATCGATTTGATAAATAAGAACTAAACCAAATGAGCACAGTGCCTGTAAGGCCAATATCATTTTCTAGCCTGTGCAGTAAAATAGAATGGTCAATGGTGTCAAATGCTGCACTTAAGTCCAACAACATAATTACAGTGGAGTTTCCTTCATCAGAGGATATCAGAATGTCATTTACAACCCGTGTTAGTGCCGTTTCTGTACTATGACCAGTGCGGAAACCAGACTGGAATTTCTCAAATAAATTGTAATGCGTAAGGTGTGACTGAAGCTGATTGGCGACTACTTTTCTAGTATTTTAGAGAGAAATGGTAAATTTGAAATAGGCCTATAATTATTTAGTATGTGTGGGTCTAGGTCTGACTTTTTAAGTAATGGTTTAATGACTGACACTTTTAGTGCATCAGGTACTGTGCCATGCAATAATGAACTATTGATAATGGTTAGAATAGGTGCTGCAAGAACATCCATTGTTTTTACTAGTTTTGTTGGCACTGGATCTAGGGAACAAGTAGTGGGCTTCATTTTAGAAATTAAAGTTAAGACTTCCTGCTCAGTTACAGGATTAAAATTACTAAAGTGCTGAATGCAATGTGAGACAGGGTCTGCTAAGCTAGTATTTGGTTTGTACTGTGATGCTGAGATCTGGGATCTTATATTTTTAATTTTCTCATTGAAGAAGTTCATAAAGTCTGTACTGCTAATATCTGTTGGTATTTTGCACTGTAGATCTGAATTCCCATTTGTTAATTTAGCCACTGTTCTAAACAGTACCCGAGGATTTTATTATTGCTATCTATTAATGTAGAATAGTATTCTGAGCGAGCTTTAAAGAGAGCTTTTTTATATTTTTTAACACTCTCTGTCCATGCAATTTGAAAGACATGTAGCTTTGTTGTTCTCCATCTGCACTCCAGTTTTCAACACTCTAATTTAAGAGCTTGAGTGTTTTCATTAAACCAGGGAGAGTTTCTATGTGCTTTGATCACTTTTGTTTTAAGGGGAGCCACTGTGTCCAGAGCATCTCTCAAGGTCACATTATAATGTGATGTTAGCTGATCTAAATTGTTTTCCATGTTTACATTTGATGTTAACTGATCTAAATGGTTTTCCACAATTACAACTCGACTTCAAAGTATCTATAAATTTTGAAGCAGAATTACAATCTAGATGTCGCACTGTCTTTGTTTTAATCTGTGAGTGCATTGGCAAGGGCAGGACTAAATCAAATGTAATTAAGTAGTGATCGGAAATAACTTCATTTAATGGAGTAATATTTAAATTTTGAATTTCAACTTTGTAAGTTATAATTAAATCTAATGTGTGGTTATGATTATGAGTTGGACCTTTGACAATCTGACAAAATCCTACTGAATTTAACAAATAAGTAAAACATTTGCTAAAAGTGTCAGTTTCCACATCAATGTGTACATTAAAATCCCCCATCAGTACTACGTGATCATAATTTATAGCCAAATCAGATAGAAGGTTGCTAAATTCAGTCATGAACAACGAATATGGCCCTGGTGGTCTGTAGACTAGCACTATAATTGTGTTGGAATCTGTTTTAATATTTAAAATGAATGCCTCAAAGGATGTAAAGTTGCCTAAATTTTTAGACGTGATTTGCATTTTGTTACAATGAATTATTCCAAGGCCTCCTCCTCAACCAGATTCTCTAGACTTACGAAGGAATGAGTATCCATCTGGTGACGCCTCAGCTAGGGGAACAGTGTCACATTTACTAAGCCAGAGTTAAAATAGTAGAGGTAAAGATTAGGTTTATTACTGATTCTAAATGGACCCTGTTGGAGTGTAAGCATGTGTGAAGACTGTAACCAGTGCCGGACTGGCTGGCATAGTTTCTGCTTACACTTAGTGCCACCTATAATTCTGTATTGAAATGAGGAGGTCTAGAAAATGAATGAACATTAAACTATAAAAATAATACTTTTTTTAGGGTGACCATACAGGCACAATCCAGCTCCATGGCAATTGCCATTTCCAATTTTCTATGCTTCCTAGAAAAATCAAATACCTGTTTATTATAGAAGTATGAAGTATGGTACCTGCAAAAATCTGGTCTTGTAAAACAAGTGACAGATCAAAGAAGCAAAAATTAAAAATGGTGGACTGGGAAAATTGGGAGGATCTATCCAACCATTCACTGCAAAACAGACAAGACTGATGGTGGTTTCATTCATAATGGAAAAGGTGTGCACTCCGCAGCCATAGGGTTGATAGCTTTGATTTGATGTTTTATTTATCCCCAAGGAGAAACTGCCTTTTCGTATGACCTTTGGGGTCAGAGCTATTGTACAGCACCCCGGAGCAATTGTTCAGATTAAGGGTTTTGCTCAAGGGCCCAACTGAGTAGGATCCCTCTTTGGCAGTAACAGGACTTGAACTGGCAGCCTTCCAGATACCACAGATCCTTAGTATCAGAGCCACCACTCCATCCTATTGTGCTTCTATGTTACACCCTTATTTTTTAAAATTTTATTGATAATTGATAATGACTGCAGCTTTAAAATCACAAAACAATCAAGGAGGCAGTGCTTCACAGATAACATTTAGAATCCACTGCATTTAGGAAGAAACCCAACAGACATAAAGTGCTAAAGCAGTCAGTCCAGCCTCCTTGAACTGAAAACCAACAGACGCAGAGGCGCCTGAACACTGGTTTTGATGTTGATCTTCAATTCTCAGCTTACAATTACTCTGCTCAAAAGCCTACAGCACTACAGCCAAACTCTCAGTCCACGCCCCCCTTTCCAAAAGACCACTGCCAAACCCCATTATACAGTACAATTGAGAGAGGAGATTAATCCTCCCAAAAGCAGGACTAGTGCCATAGAAGTGACGGGTCAGCTTTCTTAACTTTCCAGTCTAACTGTGAAGCCCCTTTTCCTGGGCCCCTTTTGGGCAGAGAAGGATGAAAAATATTTAAGAAACATCCTGTCTGGACTGCCTAAGCCACAGCAATTGCTGTTTTTTTTTTTGTCCTTAGTACATCCACCCATCCATCCATTTTCCTAACCTGACTATCTAGGGAGGGCAACTGGAGCCTATTCCAGAAATCACTGAGCTCAAGGCAGGAACAAAACCTGGATATGGAGCCAGTCCATGGCAGGGCAAACACACACACCCTCACTAGGGCTAATTTATCAACGTCAATTCACCTAACCTGCATGTCTTCGGACTGTAGGAAGAAACAGGAGCACCAGGAGGAAACCCACACACTGAATTTACACAGACAAACAGTGAACCAAATAGGTCTAACTTAGACTTACACAGAATCCCCAGGTTCATTGAGGACACAACAGCACGGATTAAAAGAACAACCATCTAATGCAGGTATGACAGAATGACTGGTAGGAATTGTGAAACGTGTCTCCAAGAAGACGTTGACAACTGTTAAGACTATATAGCAACTATTAAAGTGTTCCATATGAAGGTGAAGAATAAAACAAAGCAAAAACTTTCATGTTATGCACATATGAAATACTATTCACTTGAGGCATGGCTTTCTAGCAACACATCTTGACAAAACCTCTTAACAATACAAAGCTGCTGAACATGTCCTCCGAAGCTCAGACACCAAATAAATAAGAAAACAGCGATTTGGGAGGCTGGATGGTGAAAGGCTGGGTGAAGGAGGTACCTAAGCAGTTAAATGTCACCAGCTCAGCTTTTCACAAAGGCAAAAACAAGCTGGTGTGACCAGGAGAACAGTTGTGTAAACAAACAGAAAACAAAGCACTTCCAGAACTCTCCCTGGCTGGACTTTGCGAGAAGCTGTAATTTATTTCACTGACAAATGAAGCACCTACTGTAGTTGTTTTTTTTTTATTCTTTTGCATTAAAAATGAAACAAAAATATATTAGGAACTAAATTTACACTTTTAGTCCCAATGTAAACTGAGAGTTAAGTTAATGAAGGTATTGTTATACAGTGGTTAGCACAAATTCTTCACAGATTTTGGGATCTGGGCTTGATTCCTAACCCTATATAGAACTTGCATGTTCTTCTATGTCTACAGGTGTTTCCTCTACATAGAATAGTTTCTTCCCATGTCCCAAAGATGTAACTGCTAGGTCCCAGGCAAAAACAAGTGTGCCTTGCAATGACTGGGCATCCTGTTCAGGGTGACTTCCCACTTTGTGTCCATTGCTGCCAGAACAGGCCTTCTGTGACCCAGAACTGGAAACTCTGGTTAGAAAATGAATACAATGATGTATAAATGTGTGCCTCAATTCCACCCAGGACAGTTTCTTGTCCTTTATTTACTTTACTTTCCTGAAACCCAGAATTGGACTAAGTGAGCTAAAAAAAATACATGATGAGCGTAGTCATGCCCTGTCATGACTTGTATCTCATGTCCCTTCTGAAAGCAGCCATGCTAGGCTTTGATTGCCTGCAACCCTATGATGGACTATGCAGTTTCAAAACAAACATGTACAGGAGAGTGCACATTTAAAAGGACCCTTCACATGAAGTGGTCTGCTCAATCAAGTCTGTATTTTTATACTAAATTCACTCAATTTAGCAGTCAACTGCTTTCACTTCTGCATCATAAGACATGTAATGAAAAGTCAAGCAAAATTGCAGCTTTTATTTGCTAACTAAAAAGATTACAATATGCAAGCATTCGCCTTTTTTAGCTGCCTCGAAAGCCTTCATATTGTAATCTTTTTAGTTAGCCAATAAAAGGTGTCATTTTGCTTGACTTCTCACTACATCCATAATGGCTAACACGGTAAAGCACCCTAGAGTACTGCATCATAATACTGAAAATGAATCTAAAAAAGTACATTGAAAGGTACTGCCTGCAGTTCACAAAGAAGAGTGAGTGTGGCTGTGCTCTGAGGTGGACTGGTGTTCCATCCAGGGTTGGTTCTTATCTTGTGCTCACTTCAGTCTGGATAAACTCTTAACATCGTTGCAGAAAGGCAAATTTAGAAAAGAGATGAATAAGCAGCTTTCAAAATCAAATTAGTTCATGATGTTTTATCTGTCTGCATTCAAACTGTTTTCAGCCTGAATTACCACTCAAATGTTTGTTTTCAACGTAAGCACAAAACATTTACTGTACAAAGCTTTTCTATGACACTTAAATAAAATATTTTCATCTTGCTCCTGCAACTGTTGTTGTGTAGCCTACTTGGAGTTTCAGTAGTGACATAGTGTGTTCCAGTAGAGATAGCTCTTCAAACTCAGGAACAAGCAGTGTTCACATGGGGCCAGAGCTGGACAATTAAGTGGGGTATGTCTTGTACTCCTCAATTTCACAGATGAGGGTCCTTTAAAGATTCACATTATGAGCATAAGGAGGAATATTTTGAACAAAATTATTATTTAATCTTGTCCGTAATATTCCTCCAAAGGCAACATGAAATACAGCTTGAATTTAAAACTGTCACTTTCTCTTGTCAAAGACTGATGGCAGGTGCTATTGAGTGCTATGTTTTAAATGGTGAATCGTCCACAGAGTGGACATATATGCTTTGCTTGATTTGGGAATTCTATGGCACATGCGTAAATTTGTGACTGTGCTTATCAACTATGAGTGCAAGGTAAAAGTTGCCCAGAATGACCATGCTAAGTGGCTGCAATAATTCTATAAACTCCAAATTCACCATTAGGAGATTGCATTTGAAGTGTCTGCTGTAAATGTGGCATTTGATGGCCTTGAAGTCTGGTGTACTGACGATTCACCAATTAAAACACAGAATTTGTTACAGCCCGTCCTCTCTGCTTAAAAGTGATAGTTTTAAATTCAAACCATAATTCATGTTGCACTTGGAGGAATATCTCTCTATTGTAATAAAAAAAATCTTGGACAAGACTAATCCTGCAACGAGACGCGACTTTTAGAAGAGACTTTTTGGAAGGAAGTCCCGTGAGACGGAGACTTTTTCCATGAGATTCTTTCAAGTCACGCCCTACTTACAACTATTTTCAAACAAGACCACGGTCATCAGGTGCATTCTGGAACTTAACCTGGACAGACACCAATCCATTAAAGGGCTTACTTATGAACACACACACACAAACTTAACTAAGATCCAGAATCACCCATTCACCCATGCGAGAAACGATGAAGTCAAATGAATTAACGCAAAAATTGTCAATCGTTTACATGGCAAATTGATTGAATGCATATCAATAGACTATGCTGAAGCAGTTGGTGGTGATCATGCGGAGGATGAAAACATCAATGTACGTATCCCATAGAATATCTACAAGCGTTAACACCGTCTGGTCTTCCACCGGCTGAATTACTGTTGAAAGAAGGCTATATCGTAATGTTATTGCGTATTTTATGTATGAGTGATGGACTATAAAATGGAACAAGATTAGTTGTATTAAAAATTGGTCAAACAATTCTAACATGTAAAATTTTAACAAGCGACAAGAAAGATAATATAGTACATATTCCGTGAATAACATTAGACACAAAAGGAGATCTTGATATGCCATTCTTATTAAAATGTTTAGTTTCCCTTGAGAATAGCTTTTGCTAAGACAATTAACAAATCACAGGGACAAACATTTGAAAAAAAGGCAGTTTATTTATTAAAGAGAAAGAAACTATATTCACTCACAATAACAGCAACAGATGTGTTATATTATTTATTTATATCAATTAGAGGCACTTTTTTTTCTAATCATACAAATAATGTAGTTCAAAGTGCTCAAGGGTACATGATGAAAAAAGAGAAATAAAAGACAAAGTAAGAATTAGAATAAGACAACACTAATTAACATAGAATAAGAGGTCCGATGGTCAGGGAGGGCAGTTATACGTTAACATAGAATAAGAGGTGTGTCACAGTTATACGCTATGTGCTTAGGAGACAGTCATCAAGCCCAGAGGTGAGTGATTTATCAACGGATGAAGGATTGAATGACAGTATTAATGCTTCTCTCTCTGATCTTTCAGAATTAAAGAAGATGAATAACTCACACGCACTTCCAACAATAACACTTCCGGAAAATGGCTCCTCAACATCACTTCCTACTCCTTTTGATGACATAATTTCTGGTCCCATATTGATGACGTCACTTCCGGTCTCAGTCTGATGATGTCACTTCTGGCAATTCCTCAATGACATCACTTCCTGTATTACCTAATTTCCTGTTGCCATTTTCTGTCTCTGTATAAAAGCCACCCGAAAACCACCATCTACTGTAAGTTGAATGTCTATTGTTTTTCCATCTTATTTAACCAATTTAATATTGCAACCAAAGCAATATACGGGGCAATTCCCCAAACCTTTGACCTGGTTTGTCAAACTTATTACAGTTGTCACAATGTAAATCCAAACATGGAATCAAAATTCAGTGCAATCTTGAAGAAACGTTAATTTGAAATATTGTTTTAACTGAAGTTTTAAAGTGAAAATAATGCATGAAGCAGGAGGACAATGGTCGACATCTTCCCTCACATCTTTTCCCCAATTCACGCAACACTGTACTGTCAGCCTTGTTGAGCCTTGTTCATCCTCCTCTGGGACTAATACTCTTAATGATTGGCTGGAGTGACTCTTTACATTTATTCTTCTTAGAAAATAATTATACTGTTTTTCTCTTGAGTTTTCTACAAAGTTTTGATAACACAGAAATATGAATGAGTATATATCAGGTAAGCTGATTTGTGATCTCTATTAATTAAAAATAAAGTTTTGGATGTTAATGCATTGCTATCTGTCTTGACGTGAGATTTAGCAGGAAGATCAGATGTGCAAGTAAGAATTTTATTGTCCTCTTTACATGTGATAGTACCAGTAAATGCCAAAGCAAATTAATGTAATATAAACTTGGATTTGTGTGCCATTATTATGGACAGCATAAAGCTTATTTATGTTTAATTATTTATAGAAAATTGATTCAGTTTACGCAAAGCTATTCCTAAGAGTGTATGGTATCTCATGCATGGCTAATATCTGATTTGGCCTTACAATCTGGGAAAACTTTCTTTTGTCATTGATAATGAAGGCTTGCCAAATCTTGAGTCATCTTCAAAAGATATCCTATCAACATAAAATTCTGCGATCTCTCAACTGTGGAATATGAAGGGGACTGTTGACTGAGGAAAATAAATTTCTAAAGGCATATTGTTCCCCTGGCCTTAGAAATGTAATAACAGCATGATACTGATTTTGTAGTTTTTGTTACCCATGTTGACTTGGTTCCAAAACACAAAACATACACAAAAAACTGTATATGACAAAAGCTTATAATTCACAGGATTTAGTATAAAGAAGGTAATCTTTGATCACTTACGGAATCATCCATTCATCCATTATCCAACCTGCTATATCCTAACTACAGGATCACGGGGGTCTGCTGGAGCCAATCCCAGCCAACACAGGGCGCAAGGCAGGAAACAAACCCCAGGCAGGTTGCTAGCCCACCACAGGGCATGCACACACACAAAGGACAATTTAGGATCGCCAATGCACCTAACCTGCATGTCTTTGGACAGTGGGAGGAAACTGGAGTACCCGGAGAAAACCCACACAGACACAGAGAGAACATGCAAACTCCATGCGGGGAGGCCCCGGGAAGCGAACCAAGGTCTCCTAACAGCGAGGCAGCAGCGCTACCCACTGCACCACCATGCCACCCACTTACAGAATCAGCACTACAGAATATCACTTTCAGGTTGAGATTTAAAACTATTTGACTCCCCTCATATTAATTAAAAAAAAACTTAAGAATGTATTAAGCCAATGTATTACGTTTTGCCTGTAATCTTGAATCATCAAATAAAATATAAATGAATCACTAAAAGTAAGAAAATAAAAAAATGACTAACCTTATTGTTCTTCTTGAGAACCTAATCCATGGATTGGGAATGTTGACTTAAAGAGCATTTGCTGTTATTAGCAAGACCAAACATTAGTCACAAAGAAAACTAATGGTAGTCGGTTTCTGTTGGCAGACACTGAAGGCCACTGGGTGAGAAAGCATTTGTCATGTCAGCCTTACTGTCTGTTAAAGTAGACTGCTTTGTGATAGGTAATTAAAAAACAACAAAGGAGTATCAATGGAGGTAGGCTGAATCTCTGAGATAACGGCCTGACCCGAAGATGCAAGTGGAAACCATCAGGCCAAATTAAATCTGAGGATTGCAGTCTGCAGATTGAGAAAAATCGTAACTGTTCAGATAAATTAGGCTTCCCTGTGTTCTTTCTTTCATTCTTTCTTAGATCAATGCTACACATACAGTATGCAGACTGGCTGAAAATGGGCATTTGGGTTTTTCAAACAAATCGAGCGCTTGCACAGTATTAACAAACAGCTGTCTGTTTCCACTGTGTTAAGCCAACTGGTGTGGAGAAGTCATTCAAAAAGTAAAGTCATTAACAGACAAAACAGCAAGAATGCACCGGTTTCTCTTACTTCCAAAAAAAACATTCTGAAAGTAGTTACCCCCTCCTATTTGATAAGATATTATTTTACCTATTGTGAAGTTAATCTGGGTAGTAGTACCCTTATTGCTACTCTCATAGCAACAGGCCTTTCAAGATTGCGGAGGTCAAAATATAAATGTTCTGTCCACAGCTAGGGGGCGATATGTTGTGGCCTCATGGGTGTACTGGGGAGAGCAAGTAATCTGGCCCTCTCCAGTACACCTCCATAGTAAGGCTAACATGCAGGAATCTCTGGTGCTATTAGGTGGAGTCCCACCCATAAGACACCAGAGATCGATGTCAGCTGAGACCAGTGAAGTGCTTACAACATGAGAGCCGGGAGGTGGTTGGGGCACAGTATAAAAGGGCCTTTGCTTCCTTTGCTCAGAGAGATTAGAAATGGAGGTTCAGCTGGCGAGAAGAGCTTAGCTGGACACAGGGAGGAATGAGTCTCAGGCAGTGGAAAGTGAGCAGGGGAAATGTGTTAACAGAGTAGACAGACAGACAGACAGACAGACAGACAGATAGATAGATAGATAGATAGATAGATAGATAGATAGATAGATAGATAGATAGATAGATAGACTGACTTTATTAATCCAAAGGGGAGATTCACATAATCCAGCAGTGAGTAGCCAGGGGTTACGATTGTTTAGATAGGCCCTGGGGTCAGAGGTGTTTATTATTTTCTGATTTGGTTGTAATGTTGCCCTATATCATGTATTGAAACTTTATTATTAAAGCCTGTTTTGTTTTGTCATTTGGACTTCTGGATTGGTGTTTGAGGTTGTGAGATGCCCACCAGAGGCCACACTATCAATAGTCACATATGCAAGCATGTTGAATGTTTTGCATGGTTTGTCATGAGGGTGTGGGTGAGAAGAAGAGAGAGGAAGGCACAGTCTTTAATGACCTTTTCATGTGCATTTCTACAGTGGACAAGAAGGAGGCAGACGTTGACCCGTGATGTCACTTCCACTCTACTTTAAGAGAGGATACACCTAGCTCCCTTCGAGAGATAACTTGCCATCATTTTACTTGCTGGTATTCTTTAAATCTTGCTCCCCTGGCTGCAATCCCAGAACTTTGACATTCTCTTTGTCTTTTTTCTTACAAGATCCCTTTATATTCTGAATCCACTTGTTTCAGTATAAGGTTGCAGACAACCAGAGGAAAGGTTGACATCCATGGCAGGGCACAAAACTTGCTTATTCGTTTTGCAAGCCTTTTCAGTCTAATATGTGGGGCATATGGATAGGGGACCTAAACAGCCAGCACTGGGAGCAAAGCAGACACTAACCAGCAATATACACCCACTCATATCAGGCCAAATTAGATTAATCAGTGAGAAAGGCACAACCTTTAGCTATCATTCCACTTGAATTCCTAGAGTAGAAGAGTGGAGGCTGACCCATTAAGCCACTCCATTCACACTGAAACACACATTGAACTTCTTTGGATTAGGAATGAATAATCAAAGAAAATGCATGCTGTTGCAGGGAGATCATGACATCTCCAGCAGGGTCCCTGAATGCTGAGGCAACAGCACTAATTTCTGTGTCCTCTGGGTTATTGTATAAGTTGCATTACACATATTAAAATATGTCATTAATGAGCTAATATGCCTTAGGATTTGTAAAGATTGAGTCTGAGGAGCCACAGGATCTCCCTAGTGCCTATAAAGGGATCCATCAGCCAACTGTCTGAACATGGGCACACAGTCCAGACTGAGTCAAAAGAGGACAAAGCAGTTATGGTGGGAAGAAGAGGCTGCCACATCTGCTTGGTCTGGCCAGTTGGCTTCTTTTCCATACACATTTTTATATAAAAATATTATGTTTCGTTTCGTTGCCCTCAAATATTAGACTTTCATTTTTTTTTATTAAATGACAAGGCCATCTGTTAACAAAACCTTTTCCTAATTTTGTGCAGTCAGTAAGGTTTCAAAAGATCAAATGAAAGGAAGTGGGACAATTGTGCCAAAAATGAACTGGGCCCCCCCGCTAGGTTTTGGCTATTCTGCATGTGCAGGACGTTCTGAGAATGTCTGCACATAAAGCTTTGTCCTCAAAAGAAACAATTTATTTTCCAGCTGACGGCTGCTATGAAGAAGCTGACACATTTTTTTTTATTATTTTGCTATCTGAATGCTTTACCTAGATGCTTCTCCGCCCCATGTGTTGTGGGGTGTGTTGAGTGCTTTACCCATCCAAACAAGAGGGGGGGAAAACAGAGAATACCCAGGTCATTCATTGGCTTAGGGTGCCATATCTGCGAACAATCAGGAGTCCTTTCAGAAATAGGCATTTTCTTCTGTGTTGATGTCAGCAGAAAGAAAGCTTTTAATAGTGAACAGAAAAGGCAATAAAGGAAAATGTCTGGCAAGCATATGCAATGCCATTCAAAGCAGACTTTTCTAGAACAAGGTATGCTTACAGCACTCTTGGTTGTGACTTTTTTATTGCCTTCTGGGACTGGATTATGTAAAGTGAAAGGGAAATTCTGGCTGAAAGCACATCAAAAAAGAGGAGAGAAATGAATTATGGTGTGCACTGTTTGAATTTGTCAGACATCAAAATTTTCATCTGAATGGGGGGAATTATTATTTCATCTACTGTATGAATCTTGGAGAGACCACATTCCTCTTAAAAAATCTTTCAAATGAAAATCAGTGAAAAAAAGATTCATCAAGTCATTTCACAAGCAAGAATTCAAATCACATCCACAACACAAATGTCTGGTCTATATTTAGAACAATGCTTCTCAGACTCAGTCCTGGAGACCCCATGTGGCTGCAAGATTTTATTCCAACTAGTGTCACAATCAGTCATTTTATCCCAACTTTATAGAGCTATAATTCAGAGTCATCAGATAATCTAACCTGCATTTTCTTTTCGGATATGGGAGGAAAAATTAAAAGGAAACTTAAAGGCAGTGCCAACAACATTTGTAGCAAGTAAAAGTCGAGGCAACTTCCAAATGGATTGGCTATCTCTCTACCTATGGCTAGTCTACAATTGCTCCATATGTTCACCCCAAAATAAAAAGTATTTAGTTAGTGTTCTAAAAGATCCACATTCCCCAGATGTTAATGTGGGTCAGCTCACAATGTGTTGGAGCATGTGTCAAAATCTTACTAATGTTGAAATAAAGGCAGAGTTACAGAGACACGCAGTTAGCCAGTACTTCATTACTGAAGATTAACTGACAAACACTAAATTCAATTTTGTTTGTTAGATTTTTGAAGTCAAGAATTAATCTTCAATCAAGAAGTCTGATTTCACAAAGGTAACCATTTAGACATATGTTGAAAAACGGGTAGATTTGGAAAATTAAAGCACCACAAGATTGTGATATTTCAAATTTGAATTAATTTAACTTGTTCATTAAATATTACTTTTCTTAAGGTGTTATTAATAATTGGCTGGCAATGCAAAGATTTGACAAAGTGATTTTTTGACAAAGGTGAATTTGTTGTTACAAAAGCAGGTTTAAAGAGTTTGTGTGAATGAAAACATCCTGAATTACTTTGGTATTCACTAATTCATGCAGCACAGATATATCTCGCGGTAGCTACCATTAGGGGTTGCCACTGAGGATCATCTCTTTCCATATCTTCCTATCCTCTGCATATAATAATTTAGAATTTTTAGTTTATAGTATTGATTTAACCAATATTTTTTATATCTTTCAGTTACTGACTATGTAGAGAAAAGCCAAGCAAAATGACACCTTTTATTGGCTAACTAAAAAGATTACAATATGCAAGCTTTCGAGGCAACTCAGGCCCCTTCTTCAGGCAAGATGTAATACAGAAACTGGTTTCCTGTGTTTATATCCACACACTAGGACAAGAAACAACATTGGAAAATCTTTAAATGAAAACTCTTAAATGTAAAAAATTAATAGGTTCATTCAGGCTAAGATTAATTTAACAGGAGATAGAAGAACAATGTATGGTCAAGATCTTTAGATAAGATAACTGTCCAACAAAGTCCTTTGAAGTTTGTGATGAGTTTTTCAAAACAATGCAGATCTGTAGTCAGGTTGTCTTTTGCTTGGCTTTTCTCTACATTCATAATGGCTAACACGGTACAACAACCTAGTTACTGACTATGAAATGTAAGTGTGTACAGTAAGAAAATGGGAGTAAGGATGTCATAGTGATAATGTCACTTGAATAAAACATACCCTGAATTGCCCCCAAGTTTATAAACTCAACCTCCAAACCATTAAAATAGCCTTCATTTTTTCCTACACAATCCCCCTTTATAACAAACTAGCAGACCTCGTGCACTTCGCTGCAGTCGTTGTAGTTGGAATAATTATGTATCTACATGCGACTTATAGAGCTTCTTTATATACAACATTTTTGGTTTGTCCTCCTGGAGCTAAAATATTCTAAGAAAAACTAAGTAGAAACACTAAAGGAAAAAATACTATTTAGTAAGTACTGCGTCTAGTAAACAGTAAATCAGTAAAGAAGAGAGGACTAAACACTAAGGAAAAAGAACGGCAAGACCGCGTCAGCTGCGGAGCTCAGCGCAGCTCAGCTCGGAGCGAAATGAAGTGAATGAAATGACATGAATGGGAGGGGAGATGATCATGTGACTCCCCCACCTGCCTTAACTCTCAATCCCTCCACAAACACACAAACACAGTCTCTCAGATGCCAACTCTCCTTTATATAAATCAGTAAAGGAGAGAGGACTAAACACTAAGGAAAAAGAACGGAAAAACCGCGTCAGCTGTGGAGCTCAGCTCGGAGCGAAATGAAGTGACGTGAATGGGAGGGGAGATGATCACGTGACTCTCCCACCCGCCTTAACTCTCCATCCCTCCACAAACACACAAACACAGTCTCTCGGATCCCAACTCTCCTTTATATGTATAGATGAAATTCAAGCCCTGATATGACAAACTTTTGACAGCAATTATTAATTTTATGCGGTGTATTTCATGGCACACAACATTTGAAATGCTCTACAGCCTTGATTCTCAAACTCAGTTCTAATAACCCAGTCAATCACTCAGTCATTTAACTTCAAACTGATGTCATTTAATCAGCTGATCATTTTTTCCCTCTCTTATTCTGCATTCAGAAACGCACAATAGTGTAATTTTTAAAGTTTAGAATATCTGTATTTTTGCTACAGCTTTAAATGCATACATTGTTTTACTATTGGTTTGCCGTTTTCTGTGCAGTTTCCTCACTTCATTGTATCCTAACAATGAAAATTTACGCTGAGATGAGCAAACAACCCAGAATACCGAAAGGCTACAACTACTTCAGTGTCAGACTCACTAATTTGCTCACTAGTAAATAGTCGATTAAATAATTAAAACACCTGGAAAACCAGAACGATGATGAAACTCTTGCAAAACGGCACAAAAAATACTAAATTACCCGAGTGTAATATGAATAAATGCTTGGTACATTATAATTAAGTAAGCTTAGTTTTGTCATTTCTACATTGATACCAAGAGCCTATTTAAAAACAGAAGTTTTTAGAACAAAAATCTGCATCCACATTGGGTTCAGCAGATGCAGAAGAAAAAATTATACACTGGGCATTATTTAGAAGAAAGTGTAAGGCTAAAGCGCAGTGGTGCAGCTGCTGGTGCTGTTGCCCCAAAGTCTCTCAACAAATCAAGTTTGATTCCTGACCATGACAGCTTTCTGTAAGGAGTTTACATTGTCCCTCTATCTTTATTATTTTCTTTATCTCATAGCCCATAGCTGAAACATAATGTAAAATGACATGCTGTCAGAAAGTGTGCGCTCTGATACACAAGTGATCCCCTCAGAGTAGGTCCATGCGTTGCATCCACAGTTATAGGCGCAGACTCAATCCCCTTGCAATCACAGCCAGAACAGAGTGGATACAGAAAGTGAATGTAGGAAAATGTAATGATACAAGCACTTCACGTTACATAACCACATCATACAAAACGACAGGGACAGGTGGCACAGTGATGCGATGTTTAGTGCTGCTGCCTCAAAAGGACCCAAGTTTAATTTGAGTGAGGTCACTCTCTGTGTGGTGTTTGAACATTTCTCCCCATGTCCGTATGAGTTTCCTTCAGTATCTTTGAACAGTGAATGTTAAATTTAATGGGGTCACCAAGAAAGTGTGAGTGTAAATGTACCTTGTAAGAAATCGGTGTCCCATTTAATGTACTATACCTTCCTGCCAGTGGAGCCAACATAGATTGTTGCTCCCTATGCCTGTAACTGTAAAACAGGTTCATCAGATGGGGGTACAAAAATACACTAATATTTAGTAAAACAACCAGAAGAAAGTGCAGCGACGCTTGTTATGACTGCTAACCCTATGGCAGAATTAATTTCATTTGACAATGATTTGTTTTCCTTAGTTTGCCTCACTAGAAACACATACTGTGGTCTGCTAAAGCTTAAAAAGGGCGATATCAGTCATTGCAGGCTAACAGTTTGCACCACTTCCTATTAGCGCTGAGTGACTACATTCAAATCTGGTGCTGGGCACTGCGATTGTAGGGTTTACATGTTCTCTCAGTGTCTATGTGGTGCTTTGTCCACATCCCTTTAACTAATTAATAAAGATATATGGTGAGAGTTCTTTAGAACAGACAGGTGTCTCTTCCAGGCTTGATTCCTAACTTGTGTCCAATGCATCTAGGGTAAGTTCTGACTCCTTGTGAACCTGAACTGGCTAAACAGGTTAGTAAGCCTTGAGAGCACTTCAAACTTTCATTAAATGACTTCTCCTAGTTTGAAATATGATGACAGAGTAAATGGGAGAATGGCATGGATGAAGATAGAACTCTGGCTATAAAAATCAAAGTGTACTACATAAGACTAAAGAGAATGTAATCTGAATATGGCCACATGTTGCTGCTGCTGTACCTAGTGCTAATGTCCCACAATGCTACAGTCATGAGTTTGAACCTAGGTATAATTTAATGCCCTTACTTTCACATGGAACTCCCACTCATATTCCACTCATATATCTCTATGTATAAAAAAAATTCTGGAATGGAAAAGCAAGGCGACGATATGTGATCTTCTCGGAAGTTCTCAGAAGACATTTAAAAGACCCGCAAGACAAAAATGACTGGCCACAGAGCATCTCAAGAGATTGTTCCAAGGCAGTCTCGCGGGGATGTGGAACATAAGATTCTTGCAAGACACACCCTTCTTATCAAGTAAGAGCACGGACAGCCAGCAAAACATTCAGTCATGTAAAGTCACGTGGCACACACAGATCCTGTGCTCTCAGCAAAGAAGAAAGAGCAGCACGGAGAAAAGGGACCCAAGGCGCGATACATATGAAGAGAAAGGTACAGAATATGAAAGCAGTAAAATTCGAAAATATTGTAGTGTCCCAGCCAAGTTGAAGCCTTTTTTGCTTTAAGTGACTGTTAGGTCTGATCGAGGGAGGGCAGAGTACAGCACGGAAGACTGATACCTTGGTGCTGATTGATGTGGTAAGGGGGAGGCGAGACCCGTGGGAGGAGGGGTTGGAGAAGGTGCTAGAAAGTTGTGTTTGGGGTACGTAGTCGGCGATTGTTAAATTAGAACTTTTGTGACACTTTATTATGTCAGTCACTACAGTATCAAAAAAAAGATAGTAAAGATCGCATTGACGCAAATAAAAGGAAATTAGTTTAAGTCAGAGAATTTCAAAAACGGGGTTTAACTCACATTTATTGGTTACTTTGCAAAAAAAATTATTAACTGCTGATGATGTGGATCATTTTGTCTGTGCTGAAATTCCAAACAGAGAAACCTATCCTAAATTATGGTACAAAGTCATTAAACACAAGTCTTACAGACCTCATACCCAGAGGGGCCTGGGCGGTCTCTTGGTCTGGAACCCCTACAGATTTTATTTTTTTCTCCAGCCTTTGGAGTTTTTTTGTTTTTTCTGTCCACCCTGGCCATCGGACCTTACTCTTATTCTATGTTAATTAATGTTGACTTATGTTTATCTTTTATTGTGTCTTCTATTTCTCTATTCATTTTGTAAAGCACTTTGAGCTACATTTTTTTGTATGAATATGTGCTATATAAATAAATGTTGATTGATTGATTGATTGATTTAAAAGATTCAGCATATTGGGACACAAAGGATTCCAAATATTTTTTGACAGAAGTTCTGAAATAAAAGTGAAACTAATGAAATAGCAACAATTCAAAGAAAAAAAAATCTTACAAGTGTGTATCCGGAAAAACAAAAATGAGGGTTGGCGAGCGAAGCAAGCAGGGGGCAAAGCCCCCTAGTACAGTACTAAAAGAATGAATCTGATATTATCACATTTCTGTTGTTCCAGGAGTATCATCCGCTATCATTCGTTCAGCATTACACATAGCCTCTGAAACCTGGGAATCAGTGACAAATAATGCAAAATTCTCTTCTGTATATTAATTCAATTTTCATTCACAAAAACTTGTGTAAAATCCTTAGAGCACATAAGAAAAATATCTCAGCACTGATATTATTTAGGAAACTAGGTTTTTAAATCTGTTATTAAAATCATGTACCTTCAAGCATACAATCCTTCCTTTATGATGTCAGAGTCTAATTTTAAAGCTAACGAGGTGAAGTGAATGACTTGTTCTAGGAATCACAAAAACCCAACGATTTCAGATCAACCATTCCAAGAAGCATGCATCTTAGACTAACTGGGCTGGCACGAGCAAGAGTGGGTGTGTGCTTTAGTGCATCCTGTGATAGGCTGACATGCCGACAAGAATTTGTTCATTTCTTGTGCCCGATGCGTCATTGGCTCCGGAAACCACTGAACTGGATTACATAGGAAGGACAGAGAGATGAGTATAACTGTAAACCTTTACAGTTTGGCTTTCAGAAGTGTTATAAAACAAACAGAGGTGGAAAGAAAAATAAATATCATTATGCTTTGTCTGCAAGCAATTTAAAAAAAATTATCAACTCCTTATTGCAAATTAAACTAGACAATGAAGATTTTGCTTTCTGCACACATTTGAAAGTATCTTAATAGATTTTGGCTTGTTGATTACAGAAAGCAAAACTCTTTGTATTTTCCTATCATATAACGTTTTATGGCAATCGGTTATTTTTATGATTTCTTCTCATATTAGAAGTATACATATTGTTGAACGACAATTGGGCTGTTCCATTACCTGGACATAAGGCCAGTGTGATTGTGCAAGCATATTGGCCAATGGGGAAGGAAATAAATTTGTACTCAGCTGGTATGTTTTAAGGGACAAACTGGGAAGAAGTGAGGATCTGGATTGGTTCCATCCCTATACACTAGGTGGCAGTGATCCTCATATGGTAACCCAATCGGGACACATGCTGGGGTAGTTGGGTCTTTTCAGTGTTCCAGGAGATCGATACAGGGTGCTGCTGGGGTAGGACCTTCCTAAAGAACACAGTGTGATACAGGAAGTATTCCCCCTGACTTACATCGAGGAGTCAGACTTGGGAGGCAGCAGGCAACACTCAGCGGAGGTGGAAGAGGAAGAATTGTATACTTTGTTTTGTTTTGCGGCTGATTACTAGAGAGAGGGTTGTAAAGTGCTTGGCGTGAATTAAATACCTTTCTATTTTATTCCAATAATGTGTGGTGTATTACTGTGTCTTGGGTTTGGGGCTCAGTGGCGCCCCCTTGTGGTCACAATATACAGTACAACTACTACCACTGGAACAGCTTTGGTAATCTTAAAGCAGTGGGACAACTACTGAGAATGTAGCCCGGATATAACAAGTACTGCTGATTCATGTGAGAATGGGACAGCCATGCTATAGAATCTCACAGCATTAAAATGACTAGTCAATCCATAAGCATTTGGTTCCAGGGTAGAAAAGTGTTGTACATGCACTACTGTTCAACCCTTTAAGAGCACCTCAGTTTTCCATATTTTTTTCAAATATAATCAGATGAAATGCAATGAATGCCCTAAACAGGTGAAAAGGTAAGCAGTAACCTGCCAGAGGTTTAAATATACAGTTTAGGTTATCAAAAACTGAAAACAAGGAAATATAATTGCAAGTTGACAATTTGCACAGGTGTCCCAACTTCTGTTGATTACTTAAAAATCTTCTCTTAAAGAAGAGTTGGAACAGACTATGTTATTACATTCTCTCTGAGGTACTACTTGGACAATATTACACTGTAAAAAGTTGTACATTTCAGTGATAAAGGCAATAAAATTGCAATTAACAAATGAAATGACACAGAGCATTAATAACCTTAGAAGTGTAGGCTTTTCATTTAGAGAATTTCCAAAAAAATCTAACTGTCAGTGAGTACGGTGTCCTGCACAATCCAAAGGCAATTGGAAAGTTGAAGAAACTCTGACAGGAAGAGATCTGGCAGACCCAAAGTCACAACCCTATTAGAAGACAAGTGTTCTGAGGGTCACCAAGTTGTGTGATAGGTGCCCCACAGCACACCAGCTTCAAGCATAGCTTAACAGTGGTCAAAAAAGCAAGTCACAGTTTCTACTGTGAACAGGAGACTTTGTGCTGCAGGTTTAACAGTCCAAGTGGCAGTAAGACAGCCATTACTTAAAGTACAGAATAGGGCATTGAAATACCAGCTGTAGAATACTGCAGACTGGTAGAAAAAAATTGAAATCTTCGGTACTTCACGCAGAGTGTTTGTACACCATCAAGCATTGGTGAAAGGATGGTTCCTCAGTGTATGACACCAACTGTCAAACATGGAGGAGGAAGTGTGATGGTCCGGAGTTCTTTTGCTAGAATCAGAGTAGGTGACAGTGACTGGCATTCTGAATCAAAAGGGTTACAACAGTTTGGCTGTTATATCAGCAAAAGGTGGATACTTTGATGAATCAAAAGTTTTCATTAAATTTTGTACACATCCCTGACTTATTTTTTATTTGTCATTGTTTATTTGTTTAATGCCTTGATTTCATGAAACATTAAGTTATTAAACTGTGGGCATTTCCATAAAAGCCGAAAAAACTGAGGTGTTCTAAAACTATTGACCGGCAGTATAACTTTTTGACCCAACAAAAATATTTTTGCCTCCCTTTCATATAAAACTTGGACTGATAAAGAATTTTGTGAAAGCACTTAACAAGAATGGTAAAGGATTTAGATATTTGTGACAGATGTTTCCAAGAATAACAGATACAAAGAGTAAGGAGGGCATTTTTGTTGGTCCACAGATCACAAACATCATCAGTGATGAGCAGTTTGAAGATCTGCTAGTGGTGGGGCTGGAGTTAATTGGAAATAAGGCATTCAGGAACATTGAGAATTTTCTTGGTAACTACTGAGGACCAAACTGCGCCCAGCTAGCAGACAAAATGCTTTAAGCCTGCAAAACTACACTGCTCACAAAAATTAAAGGAACACTTTAAAGAAACACATTAGATACATCAGATCTCAATATGAAGTTGGATATCTATACAAATAATGACAGGGCAATGTCTTAGGAACAAAAGGATGCCAAGTCTTTTAATGGAAATAAAAGTTTTCTGCCTACAGAGGGCTCAATTGTGTAGACACCCTAAAATCAGAGTGAAATGAAGATGTGGCAGGCTAGTCCATTTTTTCAAAAACTTAATTTCTGCTACTCAAAATGCTTTTCAGTATCTTGTGTGGCCCCCACGAGCTTTTATGCATGCTTGACAACGTCGGGGCATGCTCCTAATGAGACGACGGATGGTGTCTTGTGGCATTTCCTCCCAGATCTGTATGAGGGCATCCCTGAGCTGTTGTACAGTCTGAGGAGCAACCTGGCGCCTAATGGACCGAAACATAATGTCCCACAGATGTTCTATTGGGTTTAAGTCAGGGGATCGTGAAGGCCATTCAATTGTTTCAATTCCTTCATCCTCCAGGTACTGCCTGCATACTCTTGCCACATGAGGCCGGGCATTGTTGTGCATTAGGAGGAAACCAGGACCTACTGCTCCAGCGTAGGGTATGACAATGGGTCCAAGGATTTTATCCTGATACCTAATGGCAGTCAAGATGCCGCTGTCTAGCCTGTAGAGGTCTGTGAGTCGCTCCATGGATATGCCTCCAAGATCATCCCTGACCCACCACCAAACCAGTCATGCTAAACGATGTTACAGGCAGCATAATATTCTCCACGGCTTCTCCTGACCCTTTCACGTCTTTCACATATACTCAGGGTGAACCTGCTCTCATCTGTGAAAAGCACAGGACGCCAGTGGTGGACCTGCCAATTCTGGTATTCTATGGCAAATGCCAATTGAGCTCCCCGGTGCTGTGCAGTGAGCACAGGGCGCAGTAGACATTTGGGCCCTCAGGCAACCCTCATGAAGTCTGTTTCTGATTGTTTGGTCAGAGACATTCACACCAGTGGCCTGCTGGAGGTCATTTTGTAGGGCTCTGGCAGTGCTCATCCTGTTCCTCCTTGCCCAAAGGAGCAGATACTGGTCCTGCTGATGGGTTATGGACCTTCTATGGCCCTCTCCAGCTCTCATAGAGTAACTGCTTGTCTCCTAGAATCTCCTCCATGCCCTTGAGACTGTGCAGGGAGACACAGCAAACCTTCTGGCAATGACACGTATTGATGTGCCATCCTGGAGAAGTTGGACTACCTGTGCAACCTCTGTAGGGTCCAGGTATCGCCTCATGCTACCAGTAGTGACACTGACAGTAGCCAAAGGCAAAACTAGTGAAGAAACAGTCAGAAAAGATGAGGAGGGAAAAATGTCAGTGGCCTCCACCTGTTAAACCATTCCTGTTTTGGGGGTCATCTCATTGTTGCCCCTCTAGTGCATCTGTTGTTAATTTCATTAACACCACAGCAGCTGAAACTGATTAACAACCCCCTCTGCTACTTAACTGACCAGATTAATATCCTATAAGTTTCATTGACTTTATGCTATACGCTGATTAAAAAGTGTTCCTTTAATTCTTTTGAGCAGCATATATACTGCTATATGCTGCAAAAGATTCATTTTATGCATTCACCCTTGACCTTCTTCCCTGTTAATACTGGTTCAGTCAGGGACAAAGACGGTGAATGGTTTCAGCAGTACATTGCAAAGATAGAAAAGTGCTATCCAGATAAATGGAATCTATCAAAGCAGGCCAACTGTCAATGCCCGCTGAAACGAGAAGCATCAGATGCTGAGTACAAACAAAAATCAGCAGCATAACATTTTTAGCTCAAATAAAATAATGCAATGAGTCAGCATCGTTGAGTGATTAAACATGCTAAAGTCAATAAAATTCAATTTCCTGTTTCTCCAAATTTCTACACGAGAAAGTCAATCTAAAATTATATTTGTGTTAAGCTTGAAGCCGTCTATTAGAATCACTAGGAAGCAAACCTTTTGTCACTGCATTGGTAAAGTCCCCTTCAGTGTAAATGTCCTGGAGCCACACTAAAGTATAAACAAGGTCTAATAACAAAACTGACCACTTAGTCCCCCCACTACCAAACTGATCTGTCCAGTCAAAATAAAAACCAGACTAGAGCAGACTGAGAGACTTACTTACTGCTCTTCAGCTGTTGATAAAACAATGCTTTTAATTGCACTCCTTATGGTATAAAAGTGTGGTGAGCATAAATACTTCTTTGTAAGCTGCTTAATTGAAACATTTTTAATAGTCTGCTCGGTCTCTCATCTTACTCTCACAGGATAAAGTGCCATCGATGAAGTATATGCATTCCTTAAATGAAATGACACAGTGTAGAGTTGACCGTGGAGTCTTAAAGACGGAGCCTGCTTCATTTCCCTTACATCTGGGAAAATTTCTTGCAGGGGTGATTAAATGAAATTGCGAAAGTAACTGAACCATGTGCTTGTTTGTGAAATAATGTACAGTAAACTCCATTGTCACTATGCATGCGTGGAAATGAAACAAATATGGAACATAGTAAAGCAAAGAAATGAGTAGAGGGTCACAGATGATGGAATTTACATGAACTACATTAGAAGTTAAAAGTGAAGTGTGACATATAGTCTGGATGCAGCCCTTGTTTTATGAAGGAATTAACTCACGTATCTTATTAATAGTGCATGTTAGCTGCAATAGCAAAGACACTTTGTAGAACACACACACACTCACACACGCGCATACACATAGGGTGGTCCAGATCTAATTATGCAGTTTTCATTATGCTATAACTTATTAAGTTTAAATCATAGAAAATCACCTGAAAAATCCCGGACCATCGAGAAGTGTGTGAACTGACGGCATGAAGAATTGTCTTCGGGCTAAACTGGAATCATCCCTGCATAAATCAAAGTCATCCAGACGATCTGGATCTGACTAATTAGATCTGGACCATCCTGTATAAGTACAGTATATGCTGACCTACAATTTCTAAATCACAGAGAAGGCAAAACTGATAGCTTTCATTTTAGATACAATTAGCAGCCACATAAAGCTGTCCCAACCATCTCTGATCTTATCATCTTATTGCCATGAACAGATCATGTTAAAAGTGCTGCAATAGTGTTTGATCATTTCAAAACTATTTATTTTCAATATTATTTTATGTTACTGAGTTATCGTTGTATCACAACATAAAATTGCCAGCCTGATAGGCACCGTCTTTCTATGGTTTGAACTGGACAAGACATAAATTTAAAACAAGACACAGTACACATGCTACTTCCACATGCTGTCGGACAGACTGGAAAATTAGGTTACCGATCACAAATTTTCTGTGAAGACCTCACAAAGTTGCAGCTTCTAGTCTGAAAATTGGGGAAAAAAAATAATATCATCCAAATTCTCCAAATTGTGATGCAACACTGACCATTCACCTCAGTGACAAATATAAAATAAAAAATATAACCTGGTCAGCCAGAAATTCCATTTTTGTTGTCAAATTGCATTTATAGTTATGCAATACACGTTTAATATATTTAGTTAGTTCTTTACATGAAAAAATACTGCTTATCTTTAACTGCTTTATTTTTGCTGAACAAGTAACAAATTACCCATTAAGCCGATAGCCAATAGCCATTAAGAAGGCCAACAGAATGTGAGGTTATATAGCACGATGTCTAGAGTACAAATTCATCATAATAACTATTCACGGTGGCTCTAAAATCCATACTGACCCCTACTCTGTCTTGTTTCTTTTTCCGGTTTCTCTTGGTGGCGGCCTGCGCCACCACCAACCTACTCAAAGCACCATGATGCCCCAGCATTGATGGACTAAAAGCCAGAAGTCCACGTGATCATCATCATCATCATCAAGTCCTTCAGTGAAAACCATAAATACAAAGAGTACTGTTTCATTTATGTTAGGTAGATTGCCCAGAGGGGACTGGGCGGTCTCATGGTCTGGAATCCCTGCAGATTGTATTTTTTTCTCCGGCCGTCTGGAGTTTTTTTTGTTTTTTCTGTCCCCCCTGGCCATTGGACCTTACTCTTATTCTATGTTAATTAATGTTGACTTGCTTTATTTTCTTACTGTGTCTCTTATTTTTCTATTCTTCATTATGTAAAGCACTTTGAGCTACATTCTTTTGTATGAAAATGTGCTATATAAATAAATGTTGTTGTTGTTGTTGTTGTTGTTGTAAATTAGGGCTGGGTCGCTGGATGAATTATTTAACAGTAGTATAGTTCTTTATTTCACATTGATTGCTTTGAATTTGTTTCTTGGGTTCTGTCGAATTAGGAACAGAATCAGACTGCAGTAAATGAGGCTGCAGCAGCATTCAGTCCAATAGAGTCTGGCTGCAGATATCCATTGTCAGGCCGGAGGTCCACCATGGTGCTTGGACTTAAGGTCTGACACTGGCTGTGGATCTTCAGCAGTTTTTTTTTTTTTTTTAACAAATGAGGACTTATGAATTATGATGAATTATGATGAATTATGATTCACTTTCACCACAGATGCTAAATCTTCTGTTATACTAAAAAAAGAAAAAAAAACTTTAATATTGAATACTGGCATATTATATTTTTTCCCTTTTTTGCTATTATGGAACATAACTCCAACTGGGTTTAAAATGTTTACAAAAAAGCTGAATATAAACTAAACATTTAAATTGATCTAGTTATTTGATTAGATGCCTTTTACAAGAAGGCATGTGCCAAGTTTTCATTATATCCCTTTCCCTGGTCCCCTTTTGAAGACCCATATCTGGTCACCCTAATTGTTAGATATCTGCCTCAGCACAAGAGCCGCTAAAACAAGCATTTAACATACACCATATTCACACACGCACCAGGCAAGATCTGAACCAGCACCAGCACAGCTAATACGCTACCAAAAAGATCAGTTAACACATATATAAAGGGAAAAAAAACAGTACTTCAGCTAGTAATCACTGCACTGTCACGCACTTGCCTAATGGCTGATTTATACTTCTTCATCGAGCCTACCCAGTAGGCATGCCGTCGCCCATGTACTCTACGGCTTAGCCTGAGGTGCACCTCCTCAATAAATGTGACTATGCCTTACCATCAACCTGAACCCTATGTAGATCCGTATAACTCTGATTAACCAGTTTGGTTTTGTGAGCTGACAAATATATGAAAAATGTAAAGGGACAAAGACATTCATCTACGGAAGAAAATGTGTACCAAGAGGAGTGGTGATCCTGGAGGGAAAAAATTTCATTAATTTAAAGGAACCATTCACATTTCTTGTGTGGTACAAACATGGTCATCTAGCACAGTGGCATGCTCCTGTGTGATGTGATGTGATGCTGAAGTACAAACTGCTTACGATGACTTAGACTATGGCATAGTCCTCTGTGAATAGCTACAGCATGGGCTCAGTGGAGAAGTATAAACCAGCCTTTACAATCTGCGGCACATTTGTACCAGAATGCCTGGAATAACTCATCTGAATTCACTGCATCATAGGCACACACACACACTATGTACTCTTCTTTTCTGACTGTTTGTTTATTTTTCAAGAATTTTCTCTGAGGTTTACCTATGCTCCGACTGTCCGCTCCCAACCACAACGATAAGGTCTAAGTGCCGCGCCTGCTCACGGCTCTTAAATTTCACTCCCACGCCACAAAACCTTGACTCAGGGTTTGCGGGAATGTAGATCTTTAATTTGAAGGCTTCTTTTAGGACCGCACGTTTTACAGATATTGCTTTTAAATTTGATGACGAGAGTCAGGGAACTTGACGTTTTTTCTTTCTTTTCCATTTCCTTATCTCAAAAGCCATTTGGAGTGTGTAACAGTAAATGCTGAAAAGAAAAACAATACAAAAGATTGTACTTGATAGATGTGCTTTCATTGAGGCAACTCTCTTTATACAAACAAATAATCCCCTCTGGTGTTAGAGCTTGATGGGTTTTTTTTTTATTCTGCTCAAGAAAGCAAAATGCCATGAATGTTATCAGGTCCCTTGCATGTCTGTTTGTAATACAAATGTCATATAATTTACACTGTTAGCTGCTGAGGAAGTCATCTCAAGCCAATGTCTCACTTTAGCTGTTCCTGTTGCTTTCATGAGCTTCTTTGATCATGTCATCATTATCCTTTCTTTATCCATCTATGCCAACTGAGATTATCTTTAAAAACGGTGATGGCCGGGTAAAGAGATCAAATCAGTTAGGAACATTGAAAATGTGATGCCATCTCTCTCTATTGGTATTTAAATGTTTCATCTGTCCTGTGTGTATGTACGTTTGTAAGTATGTACAACTCCACAGACTCTGGCATTCTCATTTAGATCTGATCAAGGAAGATGCAGACATGCAGGACGTGTGTTTCCAATTAGGGTATCAGTGGGCAGCCCTCCAGAAAGAGAGCCTGCTCAATGACAATCTTGTTGTGCAGTGAAAGAATTTATCAGTGTTAGATTATTAAGGATATAAAGCAGGTGCTAAGTGATCTGCAACACACCCTGGAGCATTCTATGATGAAAGAAAAACTGAGGCTTCAAATAGCCACATGATCAGCAACCGTGGAGAATTTGTGTGGCAGACACCCATCTCAGGTCATGTGTGCTCACTCATCAGACTGAAGCATCAGCAGACAAGGAAAACACTGATGGACACCTTTATGAACAGTGGTTGGGAGCATAAGGAAACTGTGCATGGTGTCAAGCTGCTTGGATTGCAGCTCTCTCTAATGGCCGATCCCCCACAATCCCCTCACAATCAAAAGTACTATACCTGTACAACATTTTGTTTTCTATGTTTAACTATAATATACAATATATATATATAATATACAATTTTGCAATAAGTGTACTGCTTTTTGTATTTGCTGTTTCTGTCCTCATTCCATTTATTGCTGCTACTTCTCTAAAAAGCATGACAGACATGATTAAAGATTTCCTGTCTATTTTTAACATATGAAAACATCAAGTAAGCCGACCTCAACTGCAAATATCAAATTAAAAAGATCTCAAAAAGAGCATACATCCATCTATCCATTATCAAAACAGATTAATAAAGTTTGAGGTCTTAAAGACCAGCATCTGCTAGTTGTAGGATGTGTTAGTGGCTCGGCACACTCATTTATAAAGCCTGATCTCTGAGTCACCTGATACATGTACTCTGACAGAAAAGAACATGGGAAGAAAATGTAAACTCGGCACTGACAGTCACCCTGCTGGAATGTGAACCAAGGGCACTAGAAGTGGGAAAGGAAAGCACTAACCACTGGTCCACAGTGATAGCCAACAGACATTATTCTAAAAAAACAGTAAATTAATAAACAACAATATAATAGCTAATACTCTGATGTAGCTGATCCACAGTTAATCAATGAACTGATCAGTTTTACAAATTTCCAAAATAACACACACTTAATTATAATGCATGCAGTGCTATGCACTATACAGTATATGGTATTCTGCAGTTTAAGAGTTTTTCATGATTGCCTCATAACTGCTGGATTCTGGCTCAGCCATGTTCTCCCTCTGTTTGTGTGATTTTTTTGTTCTATTAAATGCTAAATTCCTTCCAAAGTAAAAAAAAAATTAAGTATTCTGTGACTTTACCTCATAGGTGACAGTCCTCTTTCCTACTTTGCATTAAGTGTAGACAGGGCCGTGTTAGAGACAAGTAGGTACTGCAAATGGATGTGCTTGTTTGCCTGTTTACTCTTTAATGTGATAAACAAAGATGATCAACAAAAAGCAATGAAATGATAAGAGTATTATAACCACTTTGGTGCACAGCATCTGCTTACAGACTAAACAGCAACACTGGGAGCACCAAACAGAGATCAGTAAATGTTTTTGTTTAAGGAAGAGGCATAGTCTGTGAGGCAATGCGAATATAAAGTTGTCCTTCATTATTTTTGTTACAAGGGGGCTCCGCCCCCTGCTCACTTCGGTCGCCCACCCCCGGGTTTGGTTTACCGGATAAACAATTTAAAGAGATTATTTTCATGGGAATTGTTACATATGCATTATTCTCACTTTTACTTTAAAACTTTTGTATAAACCAGCCTTGGGTGTGATTAAATCTCTTTCTAACAGGCCAAATAAGGGGGTAGGGGTTCTGAACACATACTAAGGAGATGCAGTTGGATCAGCTGCTGTTTTAATGCTGCTGCTGCTGGCGAGCTGCATGTTCTGCTTGTTGCGCTTTGCGTTGATCATTGAAAAGCCTGTTCAGCAGCTGTCCTTTTGCCACTTCGCATCTCTGCCGCTTGTGTGGTGGGTGGGGGGTTGTTTTGAACGCACACTAAGGAGAAGCGCTCAGATCATCTGCTGGCTTACTGCAGCTGGCGAGCTGTGTGTTCTGATTGTTGCTTGTTGTTGTTTTAAGAGCTGGGAGCACATGAAGTGTGTCTGCCAAAAGCATTCCAACAACTGCTAGGTTAGGTGTCCGTGAACTTGTTTTATGTTGTTTGTAAGTAGGGCGTGACTTGCAAAAGTCACTGTCTCACGGGTATTGCTTCCTAAGGTTGTAATGTCTAGTCTTGTGTGTCGTCAAAGTGTTTCTCTGAGATTATCAGGTCTCGATTGCTTTGCTTAACCCCTAGGTGCGCTATGCTCCTGCCACTTCACGTCTCTCCCGCTCGCATTGTGAAGGGGGGAGCTGAACGCACGCTAAGGAGATGCGGACAGATCAGCTGCTGGCTTTATGCTGCTGCTGCCGAGGTGCGTGTTCTGCTTGTCGCGCTGCGCATCGATCATTTAAAAGCCTGTACAGCAGCTGTCCTTCTGTCTCTTGCGCGACGTTAAAGTGTCTCTTGCGGGACGTCAAATTGTCTTCCGAGAAGATCATGTCTTGTCTCCCTGGTCTTCCTGCCAAGATTTTTTTTTTATAATAAGAGAGATATACTTTTTGTTTTGATGTAGGTTACTACATTTCCCCCTACAGATGAACCGGAGGAAGAAACTCATATGAGCATACGGAGAATAAACAAACTCCACAAACTTAGTGACTGGGAGTGAATTTCAACTCCTGGAGATGTGAAACAGTTAAGTCACTCTCCTCACTCCATAACCATCTGCATAAAAGCAACTGAAGTGTATTTTTTACATTCTTAATTCTTCATAAAGCTAACTTCTCAATTTAGAAGCAGCAAGCACATGACAAACGACCATCACAGTTAAGCATGAGACTACACACTTATCCCATGATTCAATTTTGGAATCAGAGTTCCCAGAACAATATTACCACAATATGAAAGTTGCCAGTTCATAAAGAAATGTACTGAATGTTTAGTGTTACTTATTATTAGACATTCATAAATCAAAACACTGCCAAATACATTCAAATCAGTGTGGAAATACACAAGATTTAAGCTATGTTTTTGTAACTCAACTTCAACTTTATTGTCATATGTACTTGATATAATAATGAAAACCTTATTCTGCGAGTCATCACCCAGCAACAGACAAGAATACACAACAATAAATTAAAAGCATTCAGGTGACAAACAAATGCAAAAACATGTTTTATAATAATATTATATATTAATATTAAAGATGCATTAAACCTATAAAGTTTTTTCAGAACAAAATAATCCAGATATACAGTAAATTATATTTTGCACTTAACATGCAAAATTGTTCCACCAATGGCGGTCCTTTAATTTCCTGCTTGAATGCCTTACTGACCCATTAGCTGTGAGTCCTGACAAGATCTATGAATAACCTATAATGCTGAATCTCCTTTTAAGAAAAATGAGAATTGCAACTCTCTGCATGAAGCTGAGACTCTCCGCTGTGACAATAGTACCTGCAGTAGAAAACGTTCCCTCACTTAGGACAGAAGTGGCAGGGACAGATGCATAATTTGACCAGAAAAGAAAGCATTTGCTGTTTTCTCTCTCCACCATACCAGAGGACTGCTACTGAGAGCAAGGCAAACTCTGCTGCTGTATAATTTCCATCTGCTGGAACCTACGTCTATTTCTGAATATGTAATAGTGAAAGGTGTGCAGCGCATGAAAGCTGCAGCTTGCTGCTCTCTGTAACATTTTATTAAAATGTGAGAACTTGCTATAATACGATAAGCTTGTGCTTTTCCCATTCCAATAGTTTGTTTGAAAACAAGCCTGTAGATGACTTGTGCATTTATAAAAACTATTTTGCAGTTCACTATACACGAAGTACATGTCTCACTAAATTGAGTGTGTGCGAAACAGTTAACCTGAGATCCCAGCACAACTTCCTGTACAGTGACGTCTATGTTGTGCACCTACAACTTTCAACTTACATCATTAAACAGACAAGGAAGAACAGTTCTGTCAAAGTGCAGTCAGTCTGTCATGATATAACCCTAGTTTCAACTTTACAATCAGATTTTAAACTCCCTGCTCTCTCCTTTGTGTTTAACTTCAGTCACAAGGTTATGCCATACAATATCGTACATTTTGCATTGGCACTATTTTGTATCGTGAAATTCAGAGCAGGGAAATTTTACCTAATGTCTAATCATAGTGATTCATCTATTAAAAATTCACAGTTTTAGACATAGAGTGCAAACGCAGACACAGAGTGTCTGAAAGAAATAAAATATATTTTCAAGATGAAGCTGTTCATCATGACACACTGAAAAGGAATAGATGTGGGCCAGATTTCATATTCACGCTAATGGTTGCAGCTATTTTGTTGGCCGTGGTGGGGACGAATCACATTTTATTGAAAGTGTAATTAAAAATTAAAAAAATCTCCACTGACACCCATCGCTCATCCCTAACCTGTGCTGAACAATATTACACAAATGGAAGAGAAATAGGGTTGACTGTCTCAAGAGGATTCTCCAAGGGGGTACTGGAGATGAATATTGGCGACAATCATCCAAGGAGGACACCCCACCAAACACCCAGGGGATGATATTCGGCAGTGATTCAGGGTCTAAAAATTGAGTCGCGAGAAAAAAATGTTTAAGAACCACTGTATTAGACTATTGCCAACAGACGATTCAGGGTCTAAAAATTGAGTTGCGAGAAAAAAATGTTTAAGAATCACTGTATTAGACTATTGCCAACAGACTACAACTATTGTTCCAATAGAAAATTTGTGTCAGTGACCAGGGCCAGCTTTCTTTGGTTTGAGCCATGTCTCCTTTATTATGGCTAGTGACCAGATTTTTATGGACCTTAAAGGCTTCCCTTTCGAGGCACCTCCCAAAGAAAGAAAGAAAGAAAGAAAGAGTATAATATGGGTACTTTTTAAACACAAAATGGTAAAAACAAAGAATAAAATACAATGCCCCTGACTGAACAGATTGCATTATGTTCTCACTACTTTGCCCAGAATGACTGCCACATCCACAAAATCCACATAAAACATTCTTGTAGCTACACCTTTGTGTTAAGCCACAATGGAATGTCACACTGCAAATATACAAAGCAGACGATACCAGAACAACTAGAAACAGCAATCCAGTCTTCTAGCAGAACAAAGTGAGCTCTAGGTGAGGTACCCAGCTCTGCCAGAATGAAACTATCAACTGTACAGTTTATGAAGTGTTTTTCTGATTTCTGTCAGCTAAAACCTTTAAAACTAATGAGCCATCCATCCTGTCTGTTTTGAAAATCTTGAATGGTTTATCAATATAAATAGAGTAGCAAACATTGAAGAGTGAACTGGGCACCTTATTGCCCTCAAAACAGCCCCATCAACTCCAATGTGTCCTCTTGCTTTTTCAAATTTGCTAGTGATTTATTTCTGTTCCAGATCTCATTACCAGAGGATGCTTAATTTGAGTAACATCTAGTGAAGAGGAAGCTGTTACATTAAGATGCATTCACCTTTACACTCTTGGACCTATTCTAGATCTTTCCAAGCCTTGAAGCATGTAGCATTATCTGCCTAAAAAAGTCCATTTCAAGTGGGCACACTGCTACTCTAAAAGGATGCACCCTGTCTCCAAAAATGTTCAGAAAATCTGAGCATTCCGATATTGTTCTGCTTGCATCAAGAAACTTGATGCATGCCAAAAAACACACCATGCTCCATTACATTTCCACTACCAGCCTTTACCATTGACACTTTATGGGATGGATCCATGGACTCACAGGGTTTTCCTTGCATCCTAAAGAAGCTGGGATTCATTACAGCAAGTGATATTTTTCTAATCTATATGTCATCAACAAAAACCACTTATGGCCCCACTCCTCCTCATTTCATGCCCTCATTTGGAGAGGCTGCTGTGAACCATGGGACTCTAAATCGATAAGAAGAAGCTTATCCAGTTGAGCTAAAGGAGAACTTCTTTGGTATACTTGCAGAAAAGGCTTGTCTGCAATCCCATGTCCCTGAAGTTAAGCCCATTTTATGGAGGATGCGTAGCTGAGAGGTGGTGTGCCCTTACATAAATGGCACTGTAAACTATATTCACTCATATAAGAGGAAAGAGCCGAGGGAAGGAGACAGACAGAAAGCTGTCGAGTAAGAGGCACCTTCACAGACAGAAGCACAATTAGCACAGTGGCATAGAAGGGTGTTCTGTAATCCTAAAGCCCTAAGATTAAATCCTGGGAGGGTGGTATCACTGGGAGGGTGGTATCACTGTGACTGAATTCTTCACCAGAGTCACCACCTATGACTAGAGATTGTGTTTAGTAGGCCATAGTAATCACATGTTCTTTTTTTTTGCTGACAAAACTGGACAACAATTGGGTTACCTGCTGCTATACCCCATGTGTGACAAGGTATTGTTACAATTCTCAGACTTGGAAGTTTGATGAGTCTCTTACGGTGACCCTTTTTAGATTACAACATGGTAATACTGGGGAGATGGGATGGTTATTTACAGCATATCTGTTTCCCTCTTTACAATGGAGGAATGCCGCCCAGAATAGATTTCCCATAATTACCTCTTGATTTCCGACGCTGCATCCTCCGCACACAACACTGAAAACTCCAGAACAGCAAAGGACATTATGATTTCAACCACAGGCTTCCCAGTGAACATATAACGCTCCTTAATCTGAATAGCAGTGAAATGATGCAGTGTGTAACTACGTTATGTAACCACGCAAACTCTAGCAATAATATGAGTTGTCCAGTTTGGAACCCCAAATCTTTTCACACTACTGTCCTTCTACTTCCACACTCAACAGTTGACTAACCTACTGTCAATACACCAAATCGGGCCAACTTTTCCATTGACCGGTATCATAGGTCCATAGCAATGTGCTTTAGGTTCACTTTACCAAAATTGTTTGTGCTTCAGATAATTTTTTACATTTATGAAATTTTAAATTTTTGAAAGCTGAATTTTCAACCTTTATTTTGATGTATGAATTGGATTTCCTTTTTGAAAAAGATTCAATTGTTTTTTTTTATTATTTCAACTGCATCCCATGAGCATTTTGAAACCTGCTATGGACAGAAATGGCTACAAGGGGATCTTGCCAGGTTACTAAGCACCACCTTTCTGATTCGGGCTGACAAATCACAGTGAACAGGTGTAGTTGGTTAGTTTTGATGTTTGTATAACATGCCTTTCTAGAGAAATGCATGTCTATTGCTTTTGCAGCAAAATTACTTTTAGTGAAATGCATTTTTGAGTCTTGTTTTTTGTGACAGAATGTCTTCATAGAGAAAAATTTCAGAATCTGAATTTACGTGGCAGAATGCCTTTAAAGAAAAAAATACATTTTTGAGTTTTTTGACTACATGCCTTCTAGCTACAATGCTCTTTTTGTAAATGAACAACTCCTTTCAATTCTTGTCCAGCAACTGATATGGTTGAACATTCTGGCATGAAAAACAAATCACAGTGCTCAGAGAAGAGTTCTTTATGCTTCTGACATTATTTAGTCTTCTAGAAAGAAACATACATGTCCTTGTTAACTGCTTTAAACACCAGATTTATTAAACTTATGTATGCATAAAAAATGCTCTCAAACATCAGAATTTATAAAAGAAAATGTGATGGGAAAAGTTGTGTATATTTATGGCAAATATGACCTATCCTAATACGCAAGATCATGGAGAAACTGGCAAATGACAACCACCTTGTTCAAGCAGCACAAAAACATACTGCACCTCAAAAATGACAATTATGAACTTTTTTGGTTATTTATCAGTTTATATGGGCTACTTGTGGTCACTTTTCAGGGAAATGGCTGACAGGTCAGTTATATCTCAGTAAAGCTTCACTCTATCATGTCCACTGTGTTTGAAGACATTACCTGACTGCCGGTACCTATAATCAGTTTCATATGGTGTGGATGTACATAAACAAAACATAACTTGTTTTTGCCAACATAAAAAGGCCATTTGCAGCAGTGTCCCATACTTGTTAACATAATCAGAGCACTTTACTTCACTCATATTGCAATAAGGGCATCTAGCAAGAATGAAGCTGCTTTTGATAACCGTGAGCAGTGATATATTATTAACTCACAAGACATTTGTAATGCCAAGAAGAGACTGACAAATGTCATGACTCGATGGACTCGGCCAGCTTGTGATTCGTTTATTTTGAGGCCAAGTAGTTTTGATAGATATGATGGCACTGTACATAGTGGCTGGCTTGTCGGTAAGCTAACTGGCTGACCCCTTGGTTTTATATAGCCTGTACTATGCATTGTAACAGCAATCATGTCATTACATGTGCCACACAATAGCGACTACCTGCTCAGATGCTGGCACCTGACACCTTTCCTCAACCCTCAGAAAGCAGAGGAGAGGCGCTATAATGCCACACGTGATCTTGCAGAGTCAGAGCAGAGTGCAGTCAGATGCTCTTGAATGTAAGTGGCAGGGTGTCGACATGTCAGGAGGGAGGCTGCTGTATCCATCTATCCATCCATTATCCAACCCACTATATCCTAACTACAAGGTCACGGGGGTCTGCTGGAGCCAATCCCAGCCAACACAGGGCGCAAGGCAGGAAACAAACCCTGGGCAGGGCACCAGCCCACAGCAGGGCTGCTTTATCAGCCAATGAAATTCTGCAGTATCATGAATGCAAATGAATGAGGTTGATTGGCACAGTCCATGTATGGTTGTTTCAGGGCGATAAGAAGGTGGAGCTCAAGGTGCATTCATTTTAAACACATTTACAAGATGATTGTGATTCATAAAGGTAAGCTGTGCAAAAATGGGTGCATGCCCAGTTTTATAAAGCAAATTTCTGTTCTGGCAAACACATTTTCCTGTTTTTTGCTGTTCATATATTTTCACCCATTAATCCAAGTGAGCATTTATAAACGAGACCCCAGGGCAGTAGATTTCTAACTTACAGTGCTATTAATCAACCTGGTGTGGCCATTTTGGGAAAAAGTATGGGTTATAGTCCTCTAAGCTGCAAATCCTTTGGGCAATTTTGTGTTCTCATAACTGACAACACACAGTTTTTTAATTTATAACCTATTCTTGGCATATCTGTGACATTGAAATTTGTGAAAACATTGACAGGTTTGTTATTCCTAATTCAATTATGCAGGAATGTCTGACACCCACTACTATGCCAAATTTCACACCATCTCTAATGTTCTCCATTCTCCCTGTGAAGTGCTCACACATATAATAATTCATAATAGTAATTCATTACATTTATATAGCGCTTTTCTCAGTACTCAAAGCGCTATCCATAATCCATTGACAGCTGCCTACCTGCTTTATGTTGCATCCAACTGTACAGTGAACCCCGTTTTGTTGACCTGGAGAACGATGCTGCATTTACATAACACACCTTTAATTTTCTAATCCACTTATCCAGTTTAGAGTTGTGGAGGGTCGGTGAATACCCTGACAGCATGCATTGTGTGCATACACCCCCAAACTTACTCGTATTGGGACAATTTGTAGGTGAATACAACATACTACGATTAAAAAATATAATAATCTAAATATGTGTGAAATTACTCTATAAAACAATATAAGCATTTATTTTTCTACTTGCATTTTCTAAAACTTGTATAAAATCATTACGCAGTCAGGGGCTCAGGTGTCATTAATGTGGGAAAGATAGGTGTTCCTTATAATGTCACCCAGGACAATCTATTAAAAAAAAAATTTGGTTTTTTTTTTTGTCAACATTTTCCTACAGGAGTGATTTTGGTAATTTTGACTTTCTGGTGTGATTTTGTTATAAAATAATAAATATAATATTTTGTGGTAGACTGTACAAGACAGAATGTACAAGAAGCACACACATTTCAAACAGACTGAAGAGAAAATGCAAAGGCTACCTGATGAAGTTTACAGAGAACTTCAGAAATGCTGATATATCCATGTAAATATGTACTTTGGGAATGCAAATTTATTTTCCCAATTTCCACAGAACCATGACACATGCTGTTGTATATCTGGGTTCCACTTTTCTTAAAAGGTTTGATTCTCATAGGAACACAGACTGTCTCTACATTTACCACAGTGCACATGCAAACAGGCATCATGGGCATATCACTTTGCATACTCAAAGCACACTGGTGTCCAAAGTCCATTAAATCATTGACTGTACTTTTTTGTTTCATTTACAGAGTAACTGGGAATCAAACTCCATCCCAGCAAAATAATGCACAATGTGTTGGTTACCAATGCGGCACCAGACACAGTCACAAACACTCACACACACAGACAATTTACAATCTCTAATTAACCCAACATACATATTTGTGGGATAAGAGAAGGAAATGGAACAACAGGCAAAAACACAAATTCCACCCTGAGAATGATCTTGAAGCTGAGAGGCAGCAGTCCCACCCAGGGGTGATCTTTCTAAATCACCATAATGCTAATCAATCTATAGCTGACAAGTGCATCCTTGCATAATTTGGTTCTGAAAGTACTGGATAATGTGAGAAGGAATGAGAAAAAAAAAATAAAGCTAAAAGTCCATACTTCCACCATTAGAAACCTGATGGTTATTGCAAGACTATAAAATGTTCCACTTTATCCTGCCCTGTTTTCGTTACTGTGTTTCAAACATAATTGCTCTTTTTATGGCACACCATAATCCCAAACCTACTTCTTTACCTGATGATAATATACCCAGTGGCTATTGTATTTGATTAGCTTAGCAAATGTAAAATGAAGTCAAACCTACACATAGCAGGTGTGAATTGTAAAAGAAGAAAGCTTCACGTCTGCCAGTTAATGCAGAACAGCCCCATGGGCATTTTTAAAGACAAATTCATTTATACCTTGTGAAAACATCAGGAATGGGTAAATGCATGTTACAAGGCAATGAATTTCTCCGCCTGTGTTCTCCCTGAAATAAAAACTGAGGCTCTCGTGTAGAAATATATTTTTGCTGTTAATTGCAGGGAGATGAGTTTGGACAGACAATGTGGAGCATTTTGAAGTTATAAGGATTTAATAGCAGGAAGCTGAATCAGCCAAATTCAAACAGCAGATGACTGCCTGCCAGTGAGTGCTATTAAAAAATGGAAATGATAATGCTGCATGGATTTTATACTATATACCGGGGTATTCAAAATGAAAGAGCAGATTTCAAAAATGTTTTTCAAACAAACTGTATAAGACAGAAACACATTCTTCACATCACTGGATAGAGGAAAGCTTAAAGTTTAAAAGCCCACCTACAAGTACCACTGAATGCCACCGAGAGCTGTTTCTTGTTTGTAGTAAAATGGTGACAACACCACAACAGAAATCATTTTGTGTGCTACAATTTGCGAAGTGTGAGTCTATTCCACTGACAGTTTAACAAACAGCTGCCTCGTCATAAGCAAATTTACGAGTGGCATAAAACATTCGAGGTGTGTTCAAACGGAGCCCTGAACAACACCATTCCAGGACGATAAATTCAAAGAGGTGGACAACAAGATCTTGCTCATCGTCTATGGCCTCTCAGATCTCCAAACTTTACCCCTTCAGATTTTTATCTATGGGGGTACATTAAAGAAAGAGTGTTTGTTCCACCTATGCCTGCTAATCTTCAAGATTTGTAACATCGAAGCTATGGATTCAGTAACTAGGGACCAGTTAACTTGTGTGTGGCAAGAAATGGTCTACCATTTTGATGTTTGTCGTGCTACACAAGGTGCTCAAGTTGAGTGCATGCAAACTCAAGGACCATAACACCAAACTTTGAACTTTCCTCTATCCAGTGATGTGCGAAATGTGTTTCTGTCTTATACAGTTTGTTTGAAATACATTTTTGAAGTCTGCTCTTTTATTTTGAATAGCCCTGTACTATGTCAATAACATTTATTTAAAAATTCAATTTATATGTACAGGTGGGTCTAAAGAAGGTGAAGATACAATTCTGCAAAGTAAAATTAAGTGTAGCTAGAAGTAGTATCCTTAATACATGGTCAAAGTCAGCTTTATCCTCTGGTCCAGTGGTTACCAACTTCTGTCCTGGGGGGCCCCATGAGTTTTTACTCCATCCAAATTCACAATCAGTGCATCATTTTTACTTTTAGTTTATCTCATTGTTTAGTAAGTTGTTCTTTTTATGTAATTATTCTATGAGATTATTAAATATTTGTATCTTTACCAGAATGTTAAACGCATACATTTCCTTTGGGATTTTCTTTTAAAATCACCCTGAAGAGTTTGCACCCTTAATTGTAACCAAATGCTGGCAGAACTGAAAGTTAAAGGGTAGCCACTATTACTTCAGGGCCATGTTCACTGGTGTGCTCATTTGTAAGATGTGCTCCTTAATGAGCAGACAAATGAATTTGGAAATTAATGTATTGTTCTCCTTTAGCATGTATTGTTTTTTGGTGAAGAACACAAACATTTGTTAATTTCTTTTATGTATTGTAGGCCAGATAACTAAATAATGACATAATTTAATAATAACAATGCCATATTGATTGTGAAATTGGTCCCCCAGGACTGAATTAGAAAACCACTGGATTAAACGGTCACAAGGAGACAGCGGTCATGCAAGTAAAAATGTGTATCTGGCAAACACCAGCTCTGGGCAGATTGTCAGACTGTTGCCAGTGTTGCACGTGAGAATGTTGGGAACATCTTCACGCCAATAGGTAGGTAAGGACAGAAATGCCAGCATTAGGGGAAACGTGATCACTAACAACCTCTCTCCTTTCACCCGCAGGACAGAGCTCACTGATGTCACTTTCTGCTTGTCCCCAAGGGTCCCAACTTTTCTACCCTGAGGGCCATTTAAAGATCTGTGTTTTTGGAAGTCTGTGTTCATTGTGAACCAGAGAACAAAGAGCACTGAGCTCCAAACCAGAGAAGCAACTGCATAGCCTGACAAGAGGGGCACTCGAGGATTTGCAACATCCACAATAATACCCTTGGAACTTTTGCATCCTTTTTCAACAATTTTACTCCATAATAAATGAGGTACCAGCAGGTCCCCAACACTTAATTCTCTCCCTCTTGTCCATTTTAATCACATTGGTCACACATTAAAGTACTTTATACTCACATTTTCTATTGTGTGAAGCTACTAATGCGACAGCCATGTTTATTCTGCCCCCTGTGGATGTTTTGTTGAAATGTAGCACACCTGTCTTAATAATGTAAAGGTAGTCTTACAATGAGGTACATTATATAAACTAATTTATTGATTTATTTTACCACCTATAAATGACATGTAAAACATACACTACAGAGTTTTATAAAACAGTATATCTCACCAAAGAAGGACATTATTGAAATACCAGAACTGGCCTCTAACCCAGGAATTGGTGATTATAAAAGCCTGCAGACGTGTCTTGAGGACCAGGTTTAGACTCCATTGTGTTTAAATGTTTTCACCCTTTGCTACTCCAACCCTGATTATGAAGAACTTCAATGCACAAACTCCATAATTGCTAAGTATATTTAGGCTTTTCAATACTTTTTCAAAATCCACATTATGTCAGAGGGCAGATTATGCCTTTGCTCTGGCAAGTGAAGAGCACAGTAAAAAAATGTACATTTCCTTTGGGTAACCTGACATATGACATATAAAAGTGATGAACAATGAATCTGTAAACATCTCAATGTGAATGGAGGATCCCTAAATAAGACTTGGGCATGCGGTTCTTCACACACACACATCTTCCATTTAAGAGTTGGGGAACGTCGCTGCCTATTCCAACAACATGGAGTGCTGCTGGTAACACTCATACACCTCCACACTCACTCATACTGGCAAAAATTATACTCAAAAAATAGATTTAACTCAGCAAAATGTATATGAAATCACATATGAAACAATAAAGCCATGTTTTTTTAAAGTTTGCTACTTGCATTTTCTAACATAAAAGCACCACCTTTACTCAACCCTCAACAAAACAGGGATTACTCAACAGTTTCTCTCTACTACAATACAGACAAGATCAAGCCAATGTAATTCTCCGTACAAAACTGAATCCACAGCCAGAGACTGGACCAATGCCCATTGTTAGAAATCTGACTTAGAATATTCACTGGGCCACATCCAGTAAATCCTGTTTTTGCAACACTATTCAATGGCTTGTTTCTTGCTCACTGAAAGCACAATATACCGCTTTGTTCAATGGCGCAGTTTCCGCTATACAAAATACTTATTATGTCAAATTTCCACTGCTTATTCTCCACAGCCGCTGGCTTCTGCAGCATGCATGACACACTTGCCATGTGGACCCTTGAACTTTTCTGAATAGCATTTTATCTCTTCATGTCATTTTGGCATTAGTATTCTCTGGGGCGGTTTAGAGGTTAGACATTCCACTGCTAAGTCCACGTGAAAGCACTCATTTGCATTGAATACAACAAAAAAGAACAAATTAAGCTGATTTTAAATAACTGAAACTGTCTCTACGTATACATATTTGACAAATTGCAAAGCAATAGCAAAAGATGCTGGACATCTTTGGCTTTTGTGGTGCTCAGAAGATACTGCCATGTAAACTCAAAAAATACAGAAGTCATGCAGACAGGAAATGATGGTAATCGGAATTGAGACAAATTTAGCTCAGTCCAAGTGGACTGAGACGCTAATAAAGAAAGGAATTCAATCAACCTCAACACCGCCCTGGTCAAGGACTTAAAAATGAAGGCAAGTAGGGATGAATAATAAAAAGTATTATCTGGTATGCTGCATGAAATTCATTTTGTGGTAAAAAAAAAATGCCAATATGATAGAAATGAGCCAAAAACTTCAGAATATATATAAATAATATATATAAATGTAAATGTATATATAAGAAGTCCTAAAAAAAAAGTAAATCATGCAAAAGAAAATATGAAATGTGATTTTGCGTCACTGTTTTAGTGTCTTAAAGTTATGTGAACTGCATATAACAAGTGGGCCTATCCCGTTTAGAATATTACCCAGAGTAAAGTGCAGTTCAACCTGATTGGGCAGTCAATGCTCGCTCCACCCCTCGGGACACTGCATTGGATTAAGCAGGGTTTGACAATGTGTGTATGTTTAAAGCAAGAACTTTCAAACAGGAAATGCAATGCCTTGTCCTGTTTGTTTGGGAGTGGCGTGACTGTGAAAGAAACTGATGCTGGAGAGGTGAAAACCTGCTATCACATTAATTTGAGCACCAAAATAAGTGGACGCGCCTGTGAAGCCTTCCTCATGGTCCACTAGTGGGTATAACAGAATTCCACAAATTCCACACTCCATGACTGAGCGCCGTGCACCCGCATCCCTCCGTCTGGCAGGAGAAGGCGCGATGGCGGTCCGTCAGTTTTCAGTCACGGACGATTGTGTGTTGGTTCGTTCCGTGCATTGTTACAATGTTGCTTTTCTTGCCAATTTATTACATTACCAATTTTTCAAATGTTAATTTTCTCCCTGTGCTTAAAAATCATTAAAAAAACGGTCTGATTATGCTGCGTATGGTACGCCGCGAGTTGGCTAGTTCCATATAATCAAGTCAAACTTAACAAAGCAAAGTAAAATTTAACCCCCATCCAAGAGAAGCAGAGGAGAGCCAACAACCAAAGCTACTCTATAAAAGCAACAAGAAAGGAAGAGTATCCTTTTCCCTGAGATGGAAACTTATTCTAAAATGTAAATGATTATATCCTGCCATATTTTTAAAAAGTTTTGAACTGATCCTCTAAAGGAGAATCTGACTTTTTCCAGTTTCAGATAGTATATAACATCAGTTACCCACTGACTTGAAAGTGGTGGGGTGGGATTCTTCCAGTTAAGCAAGAGAAGTCTCTATGCTAGTAGTGAAGTAAAGGCAATTACAGTTTGTTTGTCCATCACCTCTTTGAGTCCATCTGGCAGTCCACCAAACACAGCTGTTAGTGGGTCAAGAGAGACTGTGACACCAAAGCTGTCTGAAAGGCGTTGAAAGCTTTTGGCCCAGAGTGATGTTAACTTAGTGCACGCCCAGGACTTATGCCCCACTGAGGCTGGAGCTCGATTGCAACACTCACAGGTTTAGTGTTGCCCTGGATACATTTTGGACAATTTTAAACAAGATAAATATGCTCGATAAAAGATTTTAAGTTGAATGATTGAATGCTTTGTGCATACAGAGCTGGAGTGTATTGTGTGTGGCTGCCTTTCACTCCTTCTCTAGAATAAAGTGGCAGATCCTTTCCCCTGTGTGCACTGGGATCTCTACATGATCTGAAGATTTCTCATAATCTACAGTTCACAGAAAGATTTTTGCCAAACTTCAAAATAACTGATACTGTGCTGGAGTATAATTATTTAATTGCGAAGAAATACATTATAACATTACTTACTAAACCTTTCTGAATGTCCATTTTTGCAACACTGTTCACCCCTAAAAACAAAGTTCATTTTTACAGAGCACTGTTATCATTTTAGGTACAGTGCTCTTTCTCTCCAAAACTTTCATGGTGCTCAGCTATAATAGAAGACTACAAGATACTGAGAAATTAACTCACACTTCTGTTTACAGTCAATTAGATTACTGTAACGCACTCCTAAGTGGTCTACCCAAGAAAGACATCATCAGTTCAATGCAGCTAGTCCAGAATGCAACCCGCAGCAAAAATTCTAGCCAGAAAAAGAAAACCTTAGCAGATCTCACCAGATTTAGAGTTGATACATTGGTTACCTGTGTCTTTTAGAACTGACTTAAAATATTACAAATGAAGCATAAAGCTTTAAACAATCCTGTTACTTCTTATATTTTGGAGCGCCAATCCCCGTCTATTCCAAATTGTAAACTTAGATATTATAACAACATTCTGCTAATTAGTCCAAGACTAAAGTTTAAAAGAAGTGGTGAGGCAGCATTCAGCTGTTATGCATCAAATACCTGCAAGACTTCACTGATAGAGATACACCAGACTAACATTGTAGATCATAAAAAAAAACTCTTAAAAACCTCCTTTTTAAATTCTGCCTTTTCATTATTACATTTTAGTTCTACCATTAATAGACTAGAGCAATCATACTCTCCAATGAACTTTACTTTCCTCTGTTTTCTGTTCCAGTTTTCTGTGGTGGCATTCTGCGCCACAACCACCTGATCAAAGTCCTGGGCAGCTGCCTATTATGTTTATATAAAAATGGATACGCCAACCTGCCACGAGATCGACTGCATTGAATCCTCTAAGACAAATCTTTACAAAAAAACAATAAAGAACGACTTAAGAATATTTATGTTAGGCAGGAGGGTGGCACGGTGGCGCAGTGGTAGCGCTGCTGCCTCGCAGTTAGGAGACCCGGGTTCGCTTCCCGGGTCCCCCCTGCGTGGAGTTTGCATGTTCTCCCCGTGTCTGCGTGGGTTTCCTCCGGGCACTCTGGTTTCCTCCCACAATCCAAAGACATGCAGGTTAGGTGGATTGGCGATTCTAAATTGGCCCTAGTGTGTGCTTGGTGTGTGGGTGTGGGTGTGTTTGTGTGTGCCCTGCGGTGGGTTGGCACCCTGCCCTGGATTGGATTCCTGCCTTGTGCCCTGTGTTGGCTGGGATTGGCTCCAGCAGACCCCCGTGACCCTGTACTCGGATTCAGCGGGTTAGAAAATGGATGGATGGATGGATGTTAGGCAGAATGCCCAGTTGGGGCTTGGTGGACTTTTGGCCTTGGAATGCCTGTTGGATTGTTTTTTTCCTGCTTAACAGACATTATTTTTTTATATTTTCTGTCCACCCTTGCCATCTGACCTCATCCTCAGACTCACATTTAAAGGACTCTATTTGTCTTAATTATATGTCTATCTTATGTAAGTGTGCATTATTAATTTTTGTATACAATTTATTCATTATTATTTAATTTGTCCTTCTTTGCATTTAACTACTTCAAGATCCTAAAAAGCACTTTGAACTTCATCCTTTGTATGAAAATGTGCTATAGAAATCAATGTTGTTGCTGTTGTGGTTGCTCTGTGATCCCAGGCACTGTTAGTCATATTTCACTGAACAAGCATCTCTTAGTTGCTTTAAAACATGTATTTCATTAAGCATATAGTGCTGCATTTTAAAGACAGTGAAATCTGCTTTTAGACTCCACAAGCCCAGCAACACCTACTGCCTTTTGCCAATTTATGAGTTCAAAGGTTTATGTTGCCTGCTATAAAGCTTATGATTTAACCGCCCCATGCTACATAATAAAAGGATGCTTGCTTATTGAAATGTTCATCACATGTCATTCTGTCCATTTTACTATTTCAGGAGTCTGAATGGTACGAGCAACTCATTCACTACAACCAGATTATTTTGGATCATTTATAAAATAGTTGAGCAAGCAGCATCCTTTAAGACAAAATCTGAACGTGTTTCTAAGATTAGTTACTTCAAAGTAAAAATTTACATGTGATCAAAGTATTGCCATTAAATAACAACATAACTGAGCTGCTGAAATGTATTTACTCCGCTCAAAATGGGTAGTAAAGTAAATGCAGGGTAAGATAAATAGACACAAACACTTTTAGAGAAGTTGCTGCCAGTTACTTTTACAGTTTAGTATGTCTAACGCTTTAGTATTGAACTATCCATCCATCCATCCATTATCCAACCCGTTGAATCCGAACACAGGGTCAAGGGGGTCTGCTGGAGCCAATCCCAGCCAACACAGGGCACAAGGCAGAAACAACACATACACACACACGCACACACCAAGCACACAGTAGGGACAATTAACACCTATGTACCTACAATTCAAACTGTTATTGTGAAAATTCATAAAAGAAGCTGGTTCATTCAAGGCCTAATTTTACAACTAAAACTGACAGTTGAAGAGGCACGGTGGCGCAGTGTTTAGCACTACTACCTCCTGCATCCTAGGTTTGTATCTTGCACCTTGGCAGAGTCTGCACACTCACACTGTTTCCACATGGGTTTTCCATTCCACATCCTCATATTAGTTTCACTGGGAATTCTACATTTCCTTCATGCATGTCAGTGGGCCCTTTGATGGACTGGTGTCCCATTGCAAGCTGGTCCCTGCTTTGCACCAATTTCTCCTACAGATTATGATGCTGCGGTAGCAGTCGTGCAATGACAGCTCAGTGGCTCCTTTGCTCCATATTCCTACCGTGTATGCCGGCTGCATCCTGCTGATACTCTTTTACCTGCGAGCTGACTCAAATAATAAACCAATGGCAAAGAAACACAGCTGCCCTTCGAAAACCCCCTTCAAAACAGTATTTCAGTGGGAAACAAACACACTCTAAGCCAGCCTTTTGGGGGGTCAGCTGTGGCTTTGCTCTCTTACTGCGTAACATGCTTTTCACACCGTGTTTAGAACATTTAAAAGACTGAGCCCCGAGAGAACTCTTCTGTCCTCTCCTCAAGACTGTGTCTGCCCCTGCCACTGCTTCCAAGTCACTGAACCTGGTCGATGCTTTACGAAAATTCTATTTTTTTTAAGATGAAGGGTGGAGCTAGAACGGGAGATTCTACCTGTGCATTTATATGTCGAAGATAAACTCCTATTAAATAAAGTCTTCTGTCTGCTCCTGCCTGTTCAGCAATAAAGTTAATCTTTCTTGGAAACCTGGTGGCATCTTCCTGTCTCCTGTGCAACTTTATGACCCAAGGGTGACAGTATAAGAAATAAACCATTCATCTCTTTATTATATAAAAAAAATCTTCATTGTCTGAAGCTTGTAGATACAGTAATTGTGTTTATTTTGGAGTCACCCTAGATCACTCCCTCACATATCAAACAATCTTGTGAAAATGGTTTCTAAAGCTAGAACCAGGAACAGACTGTCATCTAAGATGCACAGCGCTACCTGGAGCACAAACGCTTCAACTCTGAGGACAGTTGTCTTTGTTCTGGGCATCTCATCAGAAGAATACTGCTCAGCTATCAACTGCATGTCAGTTCACACCAAACTGATAAGACACTCAACTAAACACTACCTTATACACAACCTCAAAGACAATTCATATGAAACCGACATCCTGGCTTCCAGGCATCCGCAACATTGCTGTCTCCAGTGTGAAAAGCAAATAATTCAAATTGTGGAAAAAGTTAGAACAATTTTGACTAGAACAGCCCATTACGTCTAAGAAGCTCACCTATTTATCTCATTTCTCCAAAATAACATTCAGTTTTAAATGTCTCCTACTCTCTACTACACTACTTACTTTGATCCTTGTGCCCGTGGCTCTCTCTGTGTGAAGTAAAGCTTCATTATGTTTGCACTTGTTGAAGAATTAACAGCTGGGATGCACTGTACCAATTCCCTTCATAATTTCAAACACTTCAGTTATGTTGCCTCCACATTTCCATTTGCTTAAACTGAAAATGTTTAGCACCTTCAATCTTTTCTTGTATCTCTTAACTCGCAGTCATAGTTTTAACCTAGTTACTCTTCCTTGGACTCTCCGCAGCACTGCTATGTCACAGTATTCCAGCTAAAGGACTTAACAAGTGAGTTACATTAGCTTAAAGATGACTTGCCCTCCACAAAGTTGTCTGTATAACCTAATATCCTGTCAGCATTCTTAATGTCTGGATGTAGACAGTGATGAGTCCACCACAACGCCTAGGTCCTTAACATACAGTAACACCCTATAAACTCTATAAGGTGTACTTTCAAGTTTTCAAGTCTCAAATGATGTGTTCCTATATAACACTCTTACTCCATATATCATTTTATTTTCATTAAATTTAATCTGCCACATATCTGCCCAAGCCTGTATTCTGTCCAGGTCCCTCTGTAGTGTTTCCGTTGCCTCTACAATACCTGTCACTCAACCTGCTTTTGTATCATCTGCAAACTTAACCAGCTTATTATTTACACTTTTATCTAGACTGTTTAAATAAATGAAAAAGAACAGCGGCCCTAGCACTGATCCCTGCGAGACGCGACTTTTCTCAAGATGAATATCTTACTTACGCACCTCACTCTATGGTGACACATCTTTTCATCCACTGCTACACATTCCATCCAGATGACCAGTTTGGCTAGACTCAGTACTATCAGATTGGATTTTCAGTCAAGCGTAGAAGAACAAGTAGGACTAAGTCAGATTCCAGAATAAATGTCTCATCAATGACCCAACAGCTTGTCTGCAGGGCTTTAACCTTCTTTGTCCCTTACGGAGTTTTCACATGGGACACAAAGTGTGTGTAGTTAAGTGTAGGATTATGTGAATAGTGCTTTACCTAAGTTAAGAATCTGCAATTAAACACTGCTTGGCAGTATACACAAATGAGAATACATCCTAGGTGTATCACACACAGTGGTGTGAAAAACTATTTGCCCCTTCCTGCAGGATTAAACACAAAATGCAGTTTTTAAATGATGGTTTTATTATTTAGGGAGAAAAAAATCCAAACCTACATGGCCCTGTGTGAAAAGTAATTGCCCCTGAACCTAATAACTGGTTGGGCCACCCTTCGCAGCAATAACTGCAATCAAGCGTTTGCGATAACTTAGTCTTCTACAGCATACTGGAGAAATTTTGGCCCACTCATGCAGTGATATGTGTGTGCTCCAAAGTCTTCATTTTGAGCCATTCAGAGGTGGACATTGTGGATTCCATCTGACTAAATACAGTGAAGAAATCAACTGGCTATACCTAAGTTAAGAATCTGCAATTAAACTTAAACTGCTTGGCAGTATACACAAATGCTGGTAATGATGAGAATACATCCTAGGTGTATCACATATATGAAACAAATGTACTGTTGTGAAAAAAAAATCACAACTTCATGTAGGGGACACTTCTTTTTAAATTATTGTTTAAACATAAATACAACTCCCAACAGAACAGGGGGATTTTGGCTTATTTAGAAAGCTTATTTCATCTGGAGCCAATAATTTGTCTCATTTCAAAGCAAAAGCTGGGCTAATTCAAAATGCTGGATGATTCATTCTGGGCAGACAACTCAGAGACACTAACTCATAAGGGCCGTAGCTACTCTCTTATGTGATCCAGCACTTCTCCTTTTTGAGTTGTGAATCATACTAATCTTATGAAGTAAAACCAATTCGATAACAACAAATGCATGTTACTTAGTTGGTGCAATAAGGCTGTTGAAATTATAAGGGAACAAAAAATGGTGCTTGTTTTATACTTTCATAACTGTCCACTCAATTAAGACACTTGTAACAATTTTTTGTGTAATGCATTCAAAAAATGTTTTTCATAATAGATCATAAACCTATGGCAGAAATCACACGTTTGGTGGGGCAGGTAGTATTGGCGTGGTGGCTACAGTAGTCGATCTTAAATTACAAAGTTGTTATTCACCTCCTAGCTCTCCCTCACAATGACCCTGAGCAAGTCACTTAACCTGCTTTTGTTCAAATTAAAAAAAAAAAAAAAACAGCTGGAATGCATCATGATCTTGGAAACTGCCTTGAGTAAACAGTACGACAAATATATACAGTAGCAACATCGTTTTTTTCTTTAGTTTTCTACTTTGTATTTTATAATATTTTTTGATGCATCACATGTTATGTTAATCAGTGACTCTAAACTAGCCCAAAGTGAATGGGCTGCTTCAGACTACTGCTCCATCTAGGCATGATTCCTGCCTTGTCTAGCTTAATGCTACTAAGACAGGCCCCATCTTCCTCTAATCCTGAAACAGTAAAGCCATATTCTGAAAATAAATAAATGGGTGCATTTATACTTGTTTATTTATGTTCCATCAAGCTGCATGGCCTCAGTCAGATTTGCCTGCAACTTTATAACTGTTTTCTTACCTTATGTCTGGATATACAAAATAAAAAAAATTATTCACTTCCAAGGAAGTGTTCATATTCTGTTTTTATAAAGCATTGAATTATAGCTGATTAAATTTGCCTTTTTTGATGATGTTCAACATGAAGTCCTTCTTTTAAATCAAAGTGAAAATGGATCTTTGCAAAGATTATATTAATTACAGATACAAAACAAAAAATAAATAATGGCATTAGTATTCACCCCTTTTAATATGACACACCTAAATCACCACTAGTGCAACCAGTTGGTTTTAGAAGTCACAGAATTACTTCAACGGAGATCAATTGTCTGCGGTTGATTGTGTTATAATTGAACCTTATCTGGAAGGTCCAGCTTGTGGTGCGTCAGTTGCGTGGCCTGATCTATATACAATGAAGACAAAAGAACACTCCAAACAAGTCTGTGAAAAGGTGACTCAAAAGCACAAGGCACAAGAAAATATCCACGTCGCTGAATATCCCTGGGAGTCCAGCTAAATCGGTCATTAAGGAATGGAAAGAGCACGGCACAGCCCGGAAATCTACCCAGAGCAGGCTGTCCGCAAGAACTGAGTGATCAGGCAAGAAGTAACCTAGTGAGGGAGGTCTGCAGCAGACCTAAGAGAACTCTGAAGGAGTTACAAGTTACAGTTGCTGAGAATGGAGAGACTGTGCATATAAAAACTGTTCACCACTCTCAGTTTTATTGTAGAGTGACAAAGAGAAAGACACTCTTAAAAAATGCACAACAAATCTCAGGAAGAATCTGCCAAAAGATATGAGGGAGATTCTAACATCAGCAAGAAGAGGTTCTGTGGTCTAATGAGACAAAATTAACCTTTTTGGCTATCGAACTATATATTTGGCATTAGCCAAACAATGTACATTATTACCATCTCCACCGTGGAGCATGGTGGTGCCAACATCCTGCTGTGGGGATGCAGAGATGCAGAACACTTGTCAGGGTAGAGGATAAAATTCATGAATCAAAATACAGGGTAAATCCTGGAAGAAAGCCAGATACAGTCTGAAAGAAACCTGTGCCTTTGCAGAACACTTCCTTTCCAGCAAGACAACGACTTCAAGCATAAAGCTAAAACTACACAGGGATGGCTTAAAAACAACAATATTAATGTCTTGGAGTGGCCAGATTAGAGCCCAGATCTCAAGCTAATTAAGAGTGTGTGACTGGACTTGAAAAATGGCTGTTCACTCACAAATCCCATGAAAACTGACAAGAGATTGAGCAGTTTTGCAAAGACGATTAGGGGGAAAAAACTGCTGTTTCCAGATGTGAAAAGCTGGTAGAGAGAGAGACTTGTGCAGAAAGCCTCAAGGCTGGAACTGCTGCCAAGGGCTGATCTACTAAATACTGACTTGAAGGAGGTAAAAATTTGTATAAGATCCATTATTTTGTGTTTTGTATTGCTGAAGGCCAATAACTATAGACAGGTGATCTCCACTGACCTAACTCTGTGACTTCTAAAACCAACTGGCTGTACTGGTGATGATTTAGGAGTGTCACATTTGTTCACTCTGTACTGAACTGTTTTGACTATTGACATTAAGGGTTCTTTTTATGTTGAGCAGTGTCATAACAGCTAAATTAAATCCCCAGTAATTCAATGTTGTATAATAATAAAATGAGGCCACTTTCCAAGGGTGTAAATACTTTTTATCGGCACTACATGAAGGCTCATCCCACTGTTCGATTACTGGTCTGTGATTCAGCAACCTATTTTCTGAAGCCAGTTTTATCCCATTACAGGATCACATGTACCTGCAGACAATCTCAAAGCAATAAGGAACAAGACTGAAGCAAACCCCACACACTCTTGCACACACACATACTCATAACCATACAGTAGATGTTGATTCAGAATGGTTCAATGACTTAACAGCTACTACTGTATCTTTTTACCCTAATCTCTATATCAGGGTACTCAGATCTGGTCCTTGACTTCTGCAGTGGCTGACGGTTTGTGCTTTAACCAAATTTCTAACGAGAAATCATTATTTAATACCAAAGCAATAGGTTTTTAATCTTAGTTTTAGTTAGCTTGTTTCTTTCTGTTCAGAACCCTTAATTGCCCATTTTAATGTTTTTTAGGTTTTAATTGTTGCCTTTTTTAACTACCCATCAGTTATTAGTGAGGTGCAAATCATAAAGGAATCACCAGCTCTGCAGCTAATATTCTTCCAGTTAAACCTGCACACATACATTATAAAGTACCTGTGTTAATGTTTTGAAACAAATAAGCGAGAAACTGAGGACCAAGAGCTACAAACCTGTTCTGGATCACAAAACATGGATACAGTCTCAGAAAACGAAAAATCTAAAATGTGATAAAAAATATATAAAATGAAATACCAAGTTTCATTATCTGCAGGGCATGGCTTCTAATTACAAAACTGGCTCGAATGAAAACTTGCATATACTGTGGCCCTCCAGGACAGGCAGGATTTGAGTCCATTCATATGGCATCAAGGTTTCGGTTAAAGACTGCAAACTTGTAAAGTTGTAGGTTCAAATAATGCTAAGGACGTGATATAACCGTAAGCATAAGTGAGTCCTGTGCACCAATTAAAAAAAAAATAAAATAAATACAATCAACTTTATCTCTCAAATCTAATAATAAATAATAGGATGCATCTGGACCCCCAAACCCACAATGTCTGATTTTACCTAACACATCAATCATCCTTTTCTCACAGGTTTACTTAACTGGGACATTTAAGAAAGGAATACTCATTAAAAGAGCAGCAAATTATACACACAAAAGTATAAAATATGTATCTGGCACTATGTCTATTGAAATAAAGGAAGACAAAAATAGATGCAGATACACCTCCACTATCACCTAACACTAAAGTTCATACGGGCGGTTTCGGCCCCCGAAATTCTTCAGACAACAGATCGGTCTTATTCAAAATGTTTAAATATACAAATTAATACATAAAGGGGCATCATTGTTTCTGCTGGCCAACGAACAATAAGCAAACGTCGCAGTGACAACCACGTAAACCGTGAATTCAATTCTTTATTTCCTCGCCCGTCTCCGCCCCCTCCACATCGAGCGAACACCCGACTCACTCGCCGCGCCGCCGCCCCGCCCTCTCCCGAGTTCCATGGCGCGGCGTGGCAGGCGGCTGGGCTCAAGAGGCGCGTTGCCGGAGTAACGGAGGTTGAAAAAAATGTGTATATAAAGTGGGAGCGCGAGCCAGACGAGCCACCGAGACGTGAACTGCGAGAAAAAGAAGTCGAGGACTTGGCGACCCCACCCCACTTACTCGGAGACTCGGCGGACCATCCACTCATTTGACGAGCTAACGGTATTCACAACTAACGGTCAGGATGACCACCTGCAGGCGTTCACTTCTCTGCACCCTGCACTGGACTTGTATACAAATTGTGATCGTTAGTATTGTGCTCATTAAAGTCATGCAGTTCTTGGCGTTAGGGTCCCTTTGTAAAAAAGAATAAAGAACACGCCCCTTTTGTGAAAGAACACAACCAGTGCGGATTATACTTTACCTATTAATCATACGCACAGTAATAAAAATATCGAATGATACAGCCACACAGAGTCAGTATATTAGAAAAGGACATAATAATAATAAAAAAAGTTTTAAGGAAAACACATCTCCAGAGCGTAGCGGTCCCGGGAATATTGTTGTGCGGGCGCCCGTAATCTCCGAAACGCGCCAAAGTGGTCTGTTTCTGCCCCCCACCCCAAGCACACCTTTTCCCCAACGGATTCTAAAAGCGTTAAGTTTCGAGAAGTATGTGCACTTGTCACTCACTTTTAAGAACTGTTTTCGGGTAATAAAATAACGGTGCATTTCGCGAGACTTTATACACCACCTTGTCCGCGTTTTCTTCTTTTTTAAGGCGCAATTCTTAGTCCTATGGGATCCGTCCCATTGTCAAAAAGTGCAATCCCGAGAGGCGATGTAATCGCAATCCGTTTTTTTCCTTACCTTTACGAAGAGCTCGATCGCCGGCTCGTTATCGCCCTTTAGTCCGTTCAGGGGTACAGAGAGGGACATGGTGTCTCCTTTGGGTCTTCAGTCTCCTAGTACGCGGCGAAATGAAAAGAATACGCTTCTCTTCTGTGTCCCAGTGCGACCCACTCAACTTTTCTCCTTCGCTACAGAAGTTTTCCACGGGAGGCCTTCGTTTTCGCTCGTATGGCAGCTTTATATCCAAGCGGAGGTGGCAAGGGCAGAACAGTCCTGGTGATGTCAGCAAAAAGGCCAGGAGGGATGCTTTAGTTTAGTATCTTTATTGCGATGGAGAGCAGTGGCTAGTTCAGCGTTGCTCCAGCACCAACTCCCAGACTCTCTCGTGATCGTGTTACATCATCCTTGAAGCCCTCAGCCCAGCGAAGAAAAAAGAACAAAAAAAAATGCAAGGACAATATTTAAAGCTCTGATGTCACACTCTGTCTCCGTAAGGCCGTGCACAGTGGGCTGGACTAAAAAGGGAGAGGGAGGGGAAAGGCAACGCCAGGCTCGGATCTATTAGCCAGTCCTGCAAATCAGACGTGTCTGACGGATGCGAGTAGTAAAGCTCAAGTAAAAAGATTTGTGAAGAATGGAAATTGAGGAGTCAGAGACGGTTTTGGAAAGAAATGACATAACGTCCACACCCTTTTTGTGAGTGGGCTGCGCCGTGCTTAGTAATCTCAGAAGTAGCCAGAAATGCGGCCACAGGAAAGGGATTTGATGTATTAAGATACAAAGGGAACACTGTCCGGCCGGGGAGGGACACTCCACGTGTTTGACAGCCGCTATTTGTAGGCGGGTTAAGTAAGGCTTTGCTGGTAATGCGGAGTCTGGAATGACGTGTCCAGCCGACTTTATTAGGTACTGTCCTAATCCGTGAAATGACGGCGAACGCTGCACCTCGTGTGGCTGCTGAGATCTCTGTTTTTAAACGCACATCACAAGGATTTGCCTTTTTTGTCACATAAACGAAACATTCCTCTCACGCTTCCTCACAATGAATCGCCACATTCTGAACTGTATTTGACAGTAGCAGTCATCAGCTAAAAACTCTGTGTGCGCCGTATGGTAGTCGCGAGAGTACTACAAGAGCTGGGAAGGGTGGTTGTGCAGTCCCTAGATGCTGGAACGGGAACACTTAACGTTTGCTCCCGCAACGGAGCAGTGTTAACGGCACGATCGGCGAGCAGGAGGGTTTCTGCTAACAACCCAGTTCCCGCTTTAACATCGGTGGGTGTACACGCCGTGAAGTCCATTCGATTTAGAGTCGTAAGGGCCTATTCCCAATCCGCAGTGGGCTCAAACCCTGGTTGAAACCAACTTTGGGCAGGTTTCAACATCCATGTGCACTTAAAAATTAAGGGGCCAGAGTGATTCTTCAGAGCGATGCCATGAGGAACCCACTTTTGGTTTCTAAAACAGCTATCCACATTAAGGTCCTACAAATAACTTTTTTAGATCTGTAGAAGTTTCCATAAATAACCATGAATAGATGGTAACAGCTTTGTGAAATACTCATAGGTTTATTATTTTAAAAGGACTCTCGCTGCATAATAGCAGGCTAAGTTGAGATTTTCCTGATGTGTCAGTGTCCTGCTGATTAAATATGATTAAGTTTTTATAATAATTTGTCAGGTAGCCTACTGTACACTCTTAAAAAATATTGTTTTTTTAATGGAATTTTATGGTTCTTTATTGGGTTGTGTGGTTCCTTTTAGAACTGTTGCTTTAAAAAGTACTATTTCATTCTTGGAAGAGTTCTCTGCATATTTATGCTTTGAAAAACCTCTGAATATGTAGGAAAAGAACTCAAATCATTAATGTATAGTAGGCTACCTAGAAGGACACTAACAGATTAAGAAAACTTGGATTTAGCCTGCGTTATTATATGCAACAAGAGTCCTTTAAAAATCAGGACGTACAGGTGTTTCACAAATCTGTTACTATCTAGGCAGCACGGTGGCACAGTGGGTAGCACTGTGCGCAGTGGGTAGTGGAGTTTGCATGTTCTCCCCGTGCCTGCGTAGGTTTCCTCCCACAGTCCAATGCAGGTTAGGTGTACTGGCTATCCTAAATTGGCCCTAGTGTGTGCTTGGTGTGTGTGTGTGCCTTGCGGTGGGCTGGCGCCCTACCTGGGGATTGCTTCCTGCCTTGCGCTCTGTGTTGGCTGGGATTGGCTCCAGCAGACCCCTGTGACCCTGTAGTTAGGATACAGTGGGTTGGATAATGGATTTATGGATGTTACCATCTATTCACATTTATTTATGTTTATTTTTAAGATGGAACAATAAAGTTATCTGTTTTGTCCACATATTAGGAATTCATATGCAATGAATTAAAAGGTTCTTTGTCAAGCATTTGTCAAGCATTAGTTCTATGAGGAACCACACAAGCCAGTAATGTGCCATCTTAGGGCTGTTATTTTTAAGAGTGTAGTCACAGAGTATACATGCTCATGGCAATGTGGAAGGAAAACAGAAGCAGCTGGGGAAATGCAGTGCTGATGTCCTGGGAACATGAAAACTCCACACAGACCGTCATTCAAACCCTGAGCAGCCCAAATCAAGCAGCTCAGTGCTTCATCCATCCCTCTGAAAAAATATGCAGGTGATGGACGTATCTTAGATTCTAAAGGGGGCAAAGCGAAATATTTGACTGAAAATGGCATCTCCAATACAAGGAGGAATGGTGACATCATACTATTGAGAGGTAAACAATAACCAAGAGAACCTTTTGGGCATCGATACACATCAATAATCTGTCTGTAATACACAAGGCAGTTAAGCAAGCCACATAAATAAATCTAAGCCCGTTGACTCCTGAAGGGGAAGAAAGACAACAATAAACCATAATGGAGATAATTTAGAAACCTAAGTCACATCATCTTAGGTACGTAACCTCAAGCACACCAACAAACCAGCAGTTATTTTAAAGGAATACTCCACCCATAAAATTTGTTATGTTACTGAAAAATAATATACTGTAGATGGCCCAGAATAATTTTAATCTCATGTTTTCAAGCAGAACAGAGATAACAACCATTCTGCTATAATGGACATCGTGGCCACAGCAAATAATATAAAATTGTCCATGAAAACATTTCAGCATTACTCGTGTAGCATAAACCAAGCATCAAGTCATCCGGTCATATTCTCATAACATGCAAAATGCATTCATTTTTCTTAAAATATTGTTAAATAAATACTTCCAGAAAATAAGAGCAGTGCACACAAGAGAAATGTGTTCACACAGTCTCAGTTAAAGACAAGATGCTGGACCAATAAATGAGGAGAAAAGGCAGGACTTCCATTCAAAAGCTAATTTCTTGTATTCCCTTAATGTGATGCTTAATGATGACAAATCTGTTCAAGTTTGCCATTTTCATACTCCGTGTCATTTTTGAAATGTTATTTACCCAATGTAGTTTGTAGTAATGCCCGAGAATATTTTTTCATCTTGTGGTTTCATGCAGAAGAGAGATAAAGGCTCTAATAGAACAAATGTCTATGGTGACCAATGCTGGGCAACAGCAAACGATATCAAAACGTCCATGAAAAAACCTCAGTTACTCGTGTTGCATAAACCCATTTGTCAAGTCATCTAGTCGCATTCTCACAGCATCCCAAAACGCATGTATTTTTAAGAAAACATTTTGCAATAAATCACATCTGAAAAACGCTCATGTAAACTAAAATGAAATGTGTTAGGACTCGCTCTGACTCATTGGTCACAAGACCGACTCAGTATCAGCATATTCATTGGCTAACATTACGTTTCTTGTAATATCAACAGTGCAAAGTGGGGGCCGCAATGCATTGTAATCAGCACATGCTCCCAACAAAGTTTACTGAGACGTGTACAAATAAAAATTAAAAGTTCAAGGGAAGTAAGTGAAAACATTATCAAGAAGAGAACATGCCTTGTACCTGTACGTATCCGAGATGTTTCAACAGTAGAAGGTCAATTCGCAGGTGCAGTGTCACAGCCTGCTGCTAAATAATCCCGAGGTACTCCAGTTATGGATATGAATATAAATGTTATGATAGGCGGCAGCTCTTCAATTCAAATGCTTTTTGCATCTGCGCATATTCCATTTACATTTTTTTTTTTTTTTATTAATTTTATTACAATCAATACATAGCAATCAAGTTTTTACAAAAAAAAAGAATTATGCTAAGAACAGATCGATCCCCACCCTTGAGAGAGAGAGCAAGCCAAACGGTGTAAAATTTAAGGCTTTTAAAAATACCTAAATCAACAAATTCTCTGTGCTTTATAAAATCATTTCAAAATATTACTGATTAGATCCTGCCATGTTTTTAAAAAAGTCTGCACAGATCCTCTAACTGAGTATTTGATTTTTTCCAATTTTAAATAATATAACACATCAGTTTCCCACTGACTTAAAAGAGGAGAGTTTGGGTTCTTCCAGTTTATCAGAATGAGTCTGCGTGCCAACAGTGTAGTGAATGCAATCACAATTTGTTTGTCTTTCTCCACTTTAAGACCCTCTGGAAGAACCCCAAACACAGCTGTTAATGGGTTAGGAGGGATTGTGAGTCCAAGACTGTCTGAGAGGTAATTAAAAATTTTTGTCCAGAATAATGTTAATTTGGAGCAGGCCCAGAACATGTGACCTAGTGAGGCTGGGGCTTGGTTGCAACGTTCGCAGGTTGGATCATGCCCTGGAAACATTTTGGAGAGTTTTAGTCGAGACAGATGTGCTCGATATATAATTTTGAGTTGTATAATTGTATGCTTTGCGCATATGGAGCTTGAGTGAATTCTCTGCATTGCTACTTTCCACTCCTTTTCTGATATATTAATTGAGAGGTCATTTTCCCAGTGTCCTCTTGGATCTTTGAAAGGAAGGGATTGTAAAAGGATTTTATATATTGTAGAGATGGAGTCTAACTCCTTGAAATTGAGCAATAATTTTTCCAGCGTGGATGAGGGTGCAAGATGAGGAAAATCTGGAAGGTTCTGTTTAACAAAGTTCCTGATTTGAAGATAGTGAAAGAAATTTGTAGCTGGAATGTTAAATTTGGAATGTAATTGTTCATAGGATGCAAAGCGTTGTCTATATAAAGATCTCTAAGCAAGTTAATTCCAAATTTTTCCAGATATTAAAACTGCATATGTTTGTGAGGGTTGAAAGAGGTGGTTCTTTTGCAGGGGTGCCACAGAAAGAAGCTTCTCCGTCTTAAAATGCTTTCTACATTGGTTCCAGATTCTAAGTGAGTGGAGCACAATTGGGTTATTAGTGTATTGCCGATAACGTGTGTTTATTGGAGCACAAAGCAAGGAATACAAAGAAGTACTGCAGGATTTTACTTCTATTGCGGTCCATGCCTGTGTATGTTCTTCTATTTGTGTCCAGGTTCTTATCGACTGTATATTTGCGCCCAGTAATAAAACTGGAAGTTAGGTAGAGCCATGCCGCCTTCTGCCTTTTGTCTTTGTAGGGTCGCTCTTTTGATGCGTGGATGTTTAGAATTCCAAATAAATGAGGTTATTGTTGAATCTAATTGCTTAAAGAACGATTTATTAATGTATATTGGTATGTTTTGAAATAAAAAGGAGCTTAGGAAGAATATTCATCTTAACAGTGTTAATTCTTCCAGCTAGTGTGAGATGAAGGGTTGACCATCTATGCAAGTCTTGTTTAATTTTTTCCATGCAGACGACGAAATTTTGTTGATAAAGAGCTTTATGTTTACTTGTGATGTTTACCCCGAGGTATTTAAACTGTTCTGCAATGATAAAAGGAAGGGTGTCTAATCTAATATTATATGCTTGCGAATTCACGGAAAGAGTACACTTTTATTCAGATTAATTCTGAGACCAGAGAGCTTTTGAAATTCTGTGAGTGCTGCTAAGACTGCAGGCACAGAATTTTCTGGGTCCGATATATACAGTACCATGTCATCTGCATATAATGAGATTTTCTGTTCCAGTCCTTCTCTGCTAATCCCCTTTATCTGATCAGTATTTCGACAATGTATTGCCAGTGGTTCAATGGCAATTGCAAACAGCAGTGGTGACAAAGGGCATCCTTGTCTTGTGCCACGCTCTAGTTTAAAGTAGTCTGAGCAAATGTTATTGATGCAAACTGAAGCTTCTGGGTTAGTATACAGTAATTTAATCCATGCACAAATGTTGGGCCAAACCCAAACTTCTCCAAAATAGTAAAAGGTATTTCCATTCAATCATGTCGAATGCTTTTTCTGCATCCAATGATAATAATATTTCTGGGGTGTTTGATTTAGTTGGTGAGTATATTACATTAAACAGGCGTCGAAGATTTGAAGATAAGTGTCGGCCCCTAATAAATCCAGTTTGGTCTTGTGATATTACTGAGGGAGCACTTTCTCCATCCTTCTAGCTATGATTTTAGAGAGTATTTTAACGTCGTTATTCAGAAGTGAAATTGGTCTGTATGATGCACATTGTAATAAGTCCTTATTTTGTTTTGGGAAGACAGTGATTAGTGCTTGGCGAAAGGTTTGTGGAAGAGATTGGTTATCTCTGGCTTCTGTAAATGTTGCTAATAGGAGGGAGCTAGCTGAGCGGAGAATTTCTTGTAAAACTCTGCAGGGTAGCCATCAGGGCCTGCTGCTTTTCCACCTTGGAGTGACTTTATAGCATCCAGTAATTCTGATAATGACAGAGGTTTATCGAGCTCCTCCACACTAATAGCGTCAATTTGTGGTATCTGTAATTTATCCAGAAATGCATTAGATTGTATATTGTCTTCTTTAAACTCAGTAGTATATAGGGATTTATAGTAGTCTCTAAAAGTGTACATTATATTTTTGTGTTCGATGATTTTATCTCCGTTCGTGTTAGTAATTACGAGATTGCGTTGCGTACATCTTGCTTGTGGATTTGTTGCGCTAAAAGCTTATTAGCTTTCTCTCCATGTTCATAATAATGATGTCTGGATTTGTAAATTAGTTGTTCGGTTTCTTTAGTTGTCAAGAGGTTTAATTCTGAATGTAGAGCCTGCCTCCTCTTATGTAGAGTCTCGCTTGGTAGTCTGGCATGTTCTTCATCTATTTTAGTAATTTTGCTTTTTATCTCTGCTACTTTCTTCGCTTCGGATTTATTTCTGTGGGAAAGATATGAGATAATCTGTCCTCTTAAGAAGGCCTTAAGAGTTTCCCAGAGTATTCCTGCAGAGATCTCAGGGGATGTATTTGTCTCTAGAAAGAATTCAATTTGTTTGGATATAAATTCAGTACAATTCTCGTCAGCTAATAGAAGCGGATTGAGACGCCATCTGCGGGGTGAGTGTATGGGGCTTAGTAATTTAATTCCATTTACATTTATGTGTTTCCCAGATGTGATTTATTCCATAACAATTTAGTGAAAAAACATGTGTTTGGGACATTGTGAACATACAATTGGATGACCTGACATTTTAATTTTACAACATGAGTCAGTGCATTTTTTTCATGGATGTTTTGATATTGTTTGCTGTTGTCCAGTGTAGGTTGCCGTAGATGGCTATTCTATCAGAAACGTTTGTTACCTCTACTGCACGAAAACACGAAAAGCATACTTTTCTTGGGCATTGATTCAAACCATATGGTGTAAATAACATACAATATGTGGCCAAAAGTTTGTGGACACCTGACCATCACACCTATATGAGCTTATTGGAAATCCCATTCCAGAAGCATGGGCATTAATATGGAGTTGTCCCGTTTGTGGTTATAACAGCCTCAACTCTTCTGGGAAGGCTTTCCACAAGATTTTGGAATGTGTCTGTGGGAATTTGTGCCCATTTAGCCAAAAGAGCATTAGTGAGGTCAGATACTGATGTTGGACACAATGACTTGTCTCACAATGGGTGCTGAAATATATCCCAAAGGTGTTCAGCAGGGATGAGGTCAGGGCTTTGTGCAGGCTGCTTGATTCCTCCACGCCAAACTCATCAGACCATGTCATTATGGACCTTCCTTTCTGCTCAGGAGCACAGTCATGCTGGAACACAAAAGGGACTTTCTCAAACTGTTGCCGCAAAGTTGGAAACACACAGGTGTCTCAAATATCTTCATATGCAGCTTCGTATTCTCCTGGTATCCACCATACCCAGATTCAGCCATCAGAATGGCAAATAGTGAAGCGTGATTCATCATTCCAGAAAATATATTTTCACTGCTCTAGAGTGTAAGGGAGTGTACTTCACACCATTCTAACTGATGATTGGCATGACACATAGTGAGCTTAGGACTGTGTGCAGGTGCTTGGCTACAGAAACCAATTTCATAAAGCTCCCAACACACAGTTCTTGTGATGATGTTGCTTCCGGAGGCAGTCTGGAAGTCTGTTGTGAGTGATGTAACAGATGATAGGCAATTTTATGTGCCAAGTACTTCAGCACTCAGTGGTTCCACTGTGTAAGTTTGCACGGTCTACCACTTCATGCATGAGCTACTGTTGCTCATAGACACTTCCACTTCACAATAATATTACATATACAGTAATTGATTGGGGCAGATCTAGCAGTGCAGAAACGTCATGTACTGACTTATGGTAATGATGGTATCCCATGACAGTGTCACGTTTATTCACTGAGCTCTTCAGTTCAATGACTTCTACTTTGCAGCAACTGAAGACAGCTGCAGTAAAGGCTAGGCAAAGCCTCACTAGGGTAGAAACCCAGCACCTGGACTTCAGACAATCATTGTAAAGGATTTTTAACCAAATATTAATAATTATCATTATATTTATAATTATGTTAGTTTAGCAAAGTACTTTTGAGACCCTGGAAATGGAGGGGCTATGCAGAAAAGTGGCAGTCATTCTTAAACAGCTCATACGATATTTTTGGTAAACTCCTTAAAATAAAACTGAAAGTCTACACTTCAATCACACAATGATTGCTTAATTTGAAATCCATTGTGGCGGCATACAGAGACTTAATTATTAAAATTGTGGACCTTATGGACCTAACTGTATATAGCTCCTTTCCCATGGTCAAAGTGCTTCACAGAAATTCAGAAAGGACAACTGGGCATATACAACGTTGGGCACAAATTATATCCTCATAAAACGCTAAATAAATATACAGTAGATACAGGATACACAAAGCTTTGAAACAGAATAAGAGAGAATAAACCAGAATAAAATACAAAAATACAAATATCAGAAAAAAAATCCTGAACAGATAACATAATCTGTAGCACAAATACAACTCATCCAAAGCTACGGGACAGAGAAGGTAAACTGAAGGAAGGGTCAGAAAGTCAGAGTAAGTTAAACACCTCCCTGAACAGATGAGTTTTAAGTTGTTTTTTCAAAGAATGAATTGAGGAGGGTGATATAATTATTTTGGGAGTTCATTCCAAAGCCTGGACGCTACTGAGCTGAAGGCTCTGTCACCCATGTAGTGTAGGGTTAGGGTTAGGGTTAGCATTAACAGATTAACAGAATCAGTGCACCTTACTGGGTGGACAGGAGCAGAGTGATGGAGAAGGATGATGTAGTCCGGTGCAAAGCTATTTAAAGTTTTATAAGTTAGTAATAGAATTATAAATTAAATCAAGCGAGACACAAGTAGCCAGTGAAGGCAAAGCAGGATGGGTGTTGTGTCCTTGCTGTTTCAGGTCTGTGTAAGGACTCTTGCAGTGGAGCTACCAGTATGGAGTTACAACAGTGGATGTGACGTTTGATAAAAAAAACATGGACAAGTTTCTCAGAATTGGAAAATGAGATAACATGGGATATGGTACAAAGGTGGAAGTAAGAAAGTTTCTTAATGTGATTTATGTGGGTAAAATTAGGAAGGGAGGAACCAAAAATGACACCAAGATTGGGCCACAATATCATCACCAAGAGTGATTTACATACATGGAGCTCGTTTTCTGAAGCTAAGCCTTGATGTTAGTTAGCATGACTTCAGTTTTGTTACAGTTTAGGTTTAAATATTCCTATTTCAAAAAGATTTTAATTTAATTGAGGATGTGAGTTTCACTATGGACAAGAATAAAAATTGGGGGTTTGTCCTAAGCATAGAGCGAAAACCAAACTTAGGTAGAAGGGCCAAATCGGTACTGCTTTTGTGCCGTTAGTGTTCTGTTTTTGACTATGAGTGCCAATGCAGCAGGTTCACTTCATTTGATCCCTGCTGTTAACACTAGTTGGTAGTTAGGTTGATAGCTCACTAATTCTAGCAGCATGTTACTTTTTCCTGCCCCTACAACAGACCAAATGGACCATAGGCTCTTCTAGACTCTTCTAGAATTAAGAACAAGTCTGATAGTGCAATTCTCATTTAATTCAATACCATTTGAGTTAAAAATAGGCTTTTATTGTCTATTTACAGATGGACATGAATTCTAGTTGGCAAGAAAAGCTGCAAATACCTTCCTTAATATCATTTGTCTCCATAAAAATCTTTTCATACATGCAGCATGATTAACAACAAAATGCTGCACTGCAAAGTCAATAAATCTGTAGGATGGTACAGCGTTATCCTGCCATACACAACTCCAAAACAACTATAAAATAAGTAAAAACTTTTTGAAATGCATGCTATCACTCCATATTCAGATCTTGTTTTGGCTTTACACAAAATCGCTTGGTTATGATGAAAGCATTGTGAGTGCAGGTCAGCAGGGTAACAATCACACTTGGGCTTAGTATGGAACAAACGTGCCTAGTGTCAGTACTCCCTCAGAGTGTTGCCACAGCTTCAGTTTTGGGGCCTCTACTATTTATTGTTTATCTGCTTTCTTTATGTCAAATAATTCATCTACATGGCCTGGACTGTCAATGTTATGCTAGGCACACCCAGATATTGTTGTGGAAAAACTTTCCTCTGTCTACAACGAAGGCAATCACGGAGCTCAGATAAGAATACAGAACATTTCTTTGTTTGCAGAAAGTTATGCAAAAATGTCTGTGATGATGTGGGTTCGCTTCATGCTCCCGTCTGGCTTCTGGAAGCCCTTGAACCTGTCACCGCCGGTAATGTTACTGATGAGCAAGGCAGTGATGCACTACAATGGAGCAAGGGTATGGTGTAAAAGTGCCAAGTGCTTTTATTAAAACAACAATAAAACAAGTGATCAAATAAAAGTGCAGTGCATTAAATCTTTAAATAAATAATCCATTAAAATAGAAGTGAAGTTTAAAAAGAGGTTAAAACAATGCTGGAAACAGTCTCTTTAAAAACAAAGCCTGGTGTCTTCTTTTTACCTGGTGGCTCCCCTGCTTCTCCCATCGGGCTTTGCAACTGGAGAGTCGCCCTACCTGCAGCTGACCTTTCCACTCTACTGGTCTGGAGGCTTCCCAATCCCTGGCTTCGGTCTAGCACTCTCCAGGTTGACACTTGGCTTCCCTAACGATCAGGAGGCTCATGTCAGGGAATTCACCGCCCAAGCCTCCCGACTCCCGCTGCCTTCTCGGCCTTACGCAGCCAGCCGTCCTACTGCCAGTCACTCCCGTTTCTCCATAAAATGCTCAGCAGAAGCAACCACTTCTAACTGCTCTAGGTGTTGGCCAAACAACCCTGCTAGGGCTCAACTGTCCAGCTACCTGCCTGCGAGCCTTCGCTCGCTCACACCGTCTCTCTCTCTCTCTCTCTCTCCAGGCTGCTTCCTGCAACCTCCGTCTTTCTTTTTCCTTCCTTTTTCTTCTTTTCCCCTAGCCACCTCGCGCTTCTATTTATGAAGAGGACGTGGCAGCTGTGGCAATCAGCAGCTCCCAGGAGCAATTACAGATGCGGATGATTTCCCATCTGTGCACTTAGGTGAGAAACGCCCACATCACTAGCTCCCCAGGAACCGCTTCAGTCACACAACCATATCCCCTCGCTAAGCTGCAAGTGCGGCATTTATTTATTTTAAAACTGGCCTCTTGACATGAGCTGTGGACCCGCTATACCACAATGTCTCAGTCCACGGAGTGACCCATCAATTAAACAATTCATCTGCTTTATAACTTTTCTATTACCATTACCTCATCTAACACATCACATCATCTCTTAATATGCAGACTTTTTATTACCTTATCCAATCAACTTATTCCACCAGTAATTTGACTCCTGTTGGTCTTCCCACTGTTCTGAACACTGCTTCGATAAGAGAGTTTTTTTTTTTTTGTAAATTGTTCTATTGATCTTAGCACCGCTCAATGGGAGGGGTGTTTGGGCTTTCCCATCAGTATATCCTTGCTTTCTGAACTGGTGTTTGTTACTTATTTACCTCATTCTAACATTGAAAAAATATGCTGGTATCTTCTTTAAGATGAGGCAAAAACCTCATGTACAGTACCTAAGATTTATGTTAAAATTAGTTAACCCTTTAGTTACACTCAATCCTTATCCTTCCTTTTAATAATTCATTGTTATAGCTTCATATAAATATATACTTGTCCATCCATCCATCCATTATCCAACCCGCTACTGTATATCCTAACCACAGGGTCACAGGGGTCCGCAGGAGCCAATCCCAGCCAACACAGGGCGCAAGGCAGGAACACACCCCGGGCAGGGCGCCAGCCATATATACTTGTATTTGATTGAAAAAAAAATTACTATATATTGAGTAAAAATTCTATAACATATTGAGAGGTTTCTGAACTCTTTTAGGGCCACCCCTAATGGGATGACACGCCAAAGTGTGACTGCCACGTTTGTGGCGGACTGCTTCTCCGTCACCGAAGAAACTGCAGGTTTGAAGCTCAGCAGCATAACACCACGGAAACAACTATGAGATCAAGCTATAACGCCTGTCACTGATGGATGATGCAAGGAACATTATAAATACAGGGAACATTTTAACTTCGCCACTGATCTGGCTCCAACTATGTCCGTTTGCTGTGTCTGTGTATAGGAGAGTGGTAGCTCCCGTCGCAATAAATAACCCTACTGTTCCTGTTTCAAGTTGAATAAAGTTGGTTTTGCTAAAGTACTGAGACTCAGCCTCGTATTTTGGGGTGCAAGACAGTGACTCATGCATCACAATATGTAAAAACATTGACATTCCTTCCACCTTCTTCTCTTACTGCTTTTCTGAAGGATGTCAAGTTATGGCTGATATCGAATTTCTTGAAATAAAAATAGTAAAAAATCAAATACTCTTGATTGTGAAAAAGCCTCAGTTGTCTATGAGAGATCATTTTACATTATTAGTTGATGGTATCCCTGTTCAGGCTTTAGCTATAGTTAGAGGTCTAGGTGTTACATTTGATTCTTCACTGTCATTTATTCTACACACAGTAATAATTAGTAAAACGTTAAAGAAGATCAAATATTCCATATTTATGCAGATAGGTCAGTTTACTTTTACCCTTGTTCCATGTTCTTTCCATCTTTGGAAGAACTGCTCCTGCAATAGGGTGCAACAAACACTAAAGTGATCATAGTGCTACCAGCTATATATATCCCACTTTACGTTAAGAGTCTCTTACTTTCTCAGACATCATAGACATAGGTAGCCATCAGATTCTTCAGATCCTCTTTATTCAATCTGACAACTTTCAATTTCCCTGCTCATCCAAAATGCAGTTGATATGAGCATACAGCTCAAATCTGAGTCTGCCATGACAGCAGCATGTCTTCGATTTAAACTATAATCAGTGGTAGCTGTGTGAAGAATGGACAACTTTTCACAAAAGTAAAGCAGCTGATACAAAAATGAAAGAACACACATTACACAGAAACTCGACACACCATAATCAATAGCCAGGACTGCCAAGCAAATCCTCTGGTGATGGCTGTAAACAAACCACCAACTCCCACTGTGAAGTGACGGTATTAGTCTTTTTGGTTGTTCCTGCTGTTGCCCCATATCAAATCTTGTATAATTTGTGGAAACTTATTAGGTCAATGTATGCATAACTAAAGCCTTGAAAAGGTCAGTCAAGCAATAAAAACATAGCAATGGCTGTATGCAAGTATGCAAAATGTGGTAACATTAATGTGAGGAGTTAATCACAGACTTAAGCTCATCACTTTATGGAGGTTAGTTACCTATTTGAAAGGTTCTTAGAAATCGAATTCGCACCCATAGTATTATATTTGCAATTAAAGGACATTCTGAAAAAACATTTAAGCTCTCCAAACCAGTTAACTTTTACACAAAAACAGGCATTCACATATATTTCAGAACCTATCTTCTTACCTGGGTTCAAATGTTTGAACGATTTCTACATGTTGCGATGAAATATATGCAGATACTCTTCAATTAAATTCTGCAATGTGCACTTTAATCACAGCATAAATGTTTAATTTATAATTTCAAACTGTTGGTACCAGAGGGAAATCAAGGAATTTTGTCTTTGTCTCAAACATTATGGAGGATATGCTATTAATCAGAAAAAAATTAACTTGGTCACCCTAATGTAGCAGGGCAGCAAGGAGATGATACCCTTGCAGTTGCAGTTTACAAAGTCAGAAACTTGCTTGCTTAGCTGTGTGAAGGGAGATCTGATTAGCTCAAATGGATATGTTTCTGCTTTCAGACATGGCAGCCCACAGTTAGTTCTTGGGTAGGTATTTCTCCACAGCAACATCAGATATTTGCCAAAAAAAAAACCTATTTACTGTCTGCCAATCATAGGTGTGAAAGAAGCTAAAGACACCATTGTATTACTAGGGTACAAAAGTGTAAGTACAACTAAAGGAACAAACTACAGATAATCATACTTCATATAACTTAACATAAAGAGGACATAATTCAGCCCATGGTCTGTTTGGCATGTTTCAGTATCTCATCACACAGATACACTTGTAATCTAAACACACAAACTTTAGTGCCTTTGATAGATGGTATACCTAAAAATCTTAAGGTACTGAGGTCAATGGGCCAAAGGGCCGTTACACTTATTACATTCTCCAATTAGTTAAACCAGGAAAACGTGCGCACAAAAATGCCTGCATGCTCTCATAATTGAGAGATAACAAAGTTGCACTTTTAAACTCAACTATGTTGCCCTTCTTTGTCTATTTTTTCTGTTTAGTGCAACTCTAACACCATCTTCTGCCAGAGAATGCCACACCTCTCGTAAGAATGGTGGTGGGAGGTCAATTCAATGTGAATGCTACTTATCATGGACTCGAAGAAGTGTAAACACCAAGGACAAAAAGAGTGCAATGAACTAAATCTACAGTAATAACTGCTGGATCTGCAAGAGATGTGGAAAATCGGATGATTAAATTTCCATCAAGAGCATGGCATAAAACAACATACAAAAACAACATTTCAGTCACTTAATAAAAAAAAACTCCAGTCAAAAACCAGTGCTGAAATTGCTTCCTTTCAGCCTGGGAGCTTATTGGGGGAGTTGCAAAGCCAGACAAAGACATTTGTAGAAATTTCACCAATATGCACCTCTAACACATGATCGTATAAACTAGAGGGTGGCATACAGACCGATTAATTTTCTACTCTGGTTTATAATACAGAAAACTTGAGCTAAAAAAGATATAAATTTGCAGTTTTGATGAATTACAAATCCAAATATAGTTCAATTCAAATATAATAGTGTAATACTCATTTTGAGTTTATTCATTTTTAGAGGCTTAGATATAAAGATACTTACATCTGCTGCAAATGCTTCACCCTAAATGTACAATCTGTTCCTGATGTTTTCACTACACCCATCAAAAGCTGGCCTTCCTTCAATGGCTGCTGATTTGTTGTTTCAGTGCGAGGTAATAAGTAATGTGAGGCCAACCTGCATAGCCAATGTCTTTTAATTAGACTTCAATAGTTTAGCTAAAGTGATAGCAAAAACATTGAAAGGCCATGACTTCTTTCCCAGACACACGCATCTACTGACAGCTGCTCAGTTAGTTCTTGGCTCATTAATTTTTCACCCAGTTTTTTAAATAATGAATTGTGAAAAGAAAATAACAACGCTGCCCATAACAGCTAAGTAGCACAGATGGTTATACAGAATTTAGAATGTGCACTGTGCTTGTACATTGTACACAAAGCAGAAATAGCTTTAATGTAAAATATTTACATGCAAGATGGAAATGACTAGCCTCCTCTGATCAGCCTGAGGAATTAATGGCCGGTTATTGAACCTAGTCATCTTAAATGGGCCATGAGATGAAGGTACAATGAAAAGCTGCAAAATTTACTTTCCTTTCAGTTTTGACACACTGTAGAAAAAAATACTTCATTAACATAATGGAAACTTAAAGTAATGATAAAGTCAAATGAACAAAGGCAGAACCAGTAAGGCAATTATAAGGCAGTGACGTGCGGTGCGGTTCATGGCTGGTGAGGCACTGACTCCTTCAGAGTGAGATTTACAAATATATGAACTCAAGAGTAGCTTATTCACTATTCATTTGGCAGCATGCATGCACATTGACTACTGGTTATGTTTCATATCTCATCAGCATTCTTTACACACACATAGGTAAGGCACATATTTGGCTACAAAAGAATGTTACGTTTATAGCGTCGAGAGGGAGCGCATTTGCGCTGCACCCTCCATGTGTTCGAAACTTGCCGTTGCAATTCCACAATTCATACTCATTCAATAAAAATGAAAGTATAGAGTGGTGTACAAAACGAACAAAAAAAAAAAATTTTCAATTTTGACCTTAATTGAAATATTTAGTTGTTTTAAAAGCTTTTAATTCTGATTCTTTAATACAGGCTTCAACAAAAAGATAACAAGAAAGAATATTTTATTTAAGGTCAAAATTTAGTTTTTAAATACTGGATTGGTTTTTCTCATAGTCTGATCGCATTTTTTTTTATAAAACTGAAAACCATTTATAGTCTTACTTTTATTTGTAAATGAAGTTCATGCGCCTATCCTTCTCCACGAAAATCTCTGCTACTTTCTGGTAAAAGTCCTCCTTATTTTCCTTGAGTTTTAAAAATCTTAATCTTCTATTTTGGCAGTCAGTCGGAGCAAAAAATAAAAATAAACAGACCACTGCAGTGCACTTGACTTTCTGATATTGCTAACTTATTGGCGCCTCTGCATAGAAGAACAGCAGCAGCAACAAGCATATGTTGGGCTCACATGCGCCCCCTTCATTGTGACACGGTACTGTCTGCCTCACCTTGTGCCTTTTCTCTGTGGTTTTATGTCTGATTAGCAAGACTAAATATGTCACACACATTCATTAAAGATAATAGCCAGACTGTGTAAAGTCAGGGTGTACAATAAACGTGTCTGCAAATATTATATTGGCGACATACAGAGAGACAGCAACAGGCATGCGCCAGTTGCATACATCAACCCCATGTGTGAGGGACAGCGGAGTCTGAGGTGATACTCGTCGCTAATGCATCTCATGTTTCTCCCCTGTATTTGAACAGGAAATGCGGCAATTCAGCAATTTTGACTATTAAAATGATCACAATTATTGGAATCATAGAGAAAAATTTATAGCAGAGAGCAGTGCGCAAATTTATTTTATCATTAGTTTTTTTATTTTTCATATTGAAAGCCTCACCTTCCTCCCCTGACCACACATCCCTGTTACAAAGTGCATTTAGGACAAATTAAAACTAATGTATTACAAAAGCACACACTTCTAAAACTCTGTAGGGGACGTTTACATGGACTATGGTGCTAGCTTGTCCGACTAGAAATTCTGTAACGCAGGATTAGTCGATTTTTAGACTAAACTCCCTAAAATTTATTCTTACTTAAAGCAGTCAACAGTCCTGAATGGGTCACTGGCCATGACAGGCAACTGTTACACCTCCTCCTACCAGCTCAAGTAACCCAAACCACATACCCACACCCCTATGGCACATTTAAGGAAAATCAGAATAGAGAAAAAGCCAAAAAGACATAGAATGAGAAAATTCCAAACTGTCAATTCCATTCTATATTTTCATACTGGTCATAAAACATAACAGTGTCAGGGGTGGGCAAATTGTAAATGAATAATGGTAGTCTGCTGATCTACCAGCTCTAAAACTTGGTGGTCCAGATAAGCTTTCTGGTAGCCAACCTTGATCTTCAGGGTGTAGGGTCACCTGCAACTTTTTACAGCAACATTTACTTGTAAAGTTTTGCTATACACAAGTGCATAGCACTCTTCTACCACAATCCGAATCTTGGAATAATTTAACAATAATAGTATTTTATTTATATGGTGCCTTTCCCATTCTGAAAGGTTATGTCATGTTTAATGTGTGGTCTTTTTCCAATGTACAGAAAGATATTTTATCAAAAATGAACCAAGATACTACATTAACACTACATTCTCAAATTTTGTTTTCGGACCTAATTTAAACCCTCACTGATTTGTTTCTCCATCAAAAATACCAACAGTTTGACCTTCATGATTAACCTGAGGTACAGTATGTCTTTTAGAGTGTCATACACCTTTAGTTGACCACAAGCAGTGATCTATGTATACAGTTGTATTAAAATGTTGTCACGCTTGGACCATTCAGAGGTTTACGCCTGAAAAGCATGTACACGCTACAGTTTCTGGGCTAATAGGAAGGAATATTTTCACAACCTCCAGTATACCTGTGAGGAGTCCATGGTATACTGGTGTGCATCATTTGTTTTCCTCTTTGTGACTACATAAGACTAAATCCGTTTGTAATGGTGTCCAGCACTCTGATTTCAAAAGGTTTATGTCCTAAGTCTGAATACTTGAAAATTTGTGACAGAAGCACTGTTGGAACAGAGAAGCCATCATACATGATCAACAAACTGGTGGATATTTTAGGTCATTTTCTCAGTGATAGCAAGTCCCGTCAGTTGAAGAGTTACCAGCTGAATTGTAAATGTTTTTTGTTTCCAAGTTGTACATTTCATGAAATGACTACACACTGCATCAGCATTTGTTAGATATTGGAGGTTGACTGGTATACTGTCTAACGTTACTGATTTCTCACCATTTCAATCCTTAAATTACTTTTGCCTGAAAAAGAATACCACTTTATATCTGTAGTTTCTGGATGCTCTCTGCCTACATCACCATACATTCTGTAACTTAGCTGCAATGCTGTTACTTGTTACTTTATGGAATATTCTCCCTATTTTATACACTAAAAAAGTCCTTCCAGCATTTGGTTATTATCTATTTATTATTGTCATAATGCTACTTGTAATTATGATTATTTTCAGTTGGGGAGTTGGTCTCTTCCGTTATGGGAGATGGATGTCTGAAGCGGAGCTCTGTTAGTAGCGGCTTATTTTTTCTCTTATTTCTTGTTATCCCAAGGTATCCTGTATTTACCCAACCCGAGGAGTTTCTACTACAGTATATAAATATGAGTAACAAGAAAGGCGGTCAGAAAGAAATGGAAAAGAAAATTAAAGCTACATCCAAGTCTAGACAGGCATCAGGCACCAGTATAAGGTACAGCCTTTCAGAGACCTGGAACAGGCAGGCGAAAGCACAGACTTCCCAGGAACCCGCTCCACTGCAACATCTCCAGTCAAGAGCGAAAATGGGAGTGAAGGTGCAAATGATGCAGGTCACAATAGCTCGCCGATTCCAGAAGATCACTTGAAACTAAAGATGGCCTTGCAGTCTGCGCATTCATCTAATCCTCGCGAGCTGGAAGCATCGGCTGTAGCGGGGTTTGCCACTTAACCCGCGGAGCACAAAAGGCAATATAATTTGTCTGAACTGAAGGAAATGATCACAACATTGGTCACGGCCACAAGTGAGCTCAAGAAAGACATTCAGAAAAATATGAAGAAAGTAATAAATGGCTTGCTCAAGACAAACGAGAAGACAAATGAGAAGCTGCAGCTGGAGCTGCTAGAGATGTGGCAGGAATATAAAGACCTGGAAAAATATATATATATAATCATTTATGAGAAAAATTGAGAAACACATTCAGGAAAATGCATCTAAACTGAGAGAACTTGCCGATCAGCTGGAAGATGTTAAGCAGACATTCACGGCTTGAATTGAAACAGTGGAACATTTGGCATCTAATATAGATGGAAAAGCTACAGCTGCGAATTCCGAAAGCAAAAAACTTGGAGACAGACTTGTGGCTCTGGAAGATGGAAGCAGAACGAATAATATTAGAATCGAAGGTCTACCTGAGAATTGTGAAAGTCCAATCCCAGTGAAATTCGTAGCTGAATTATTCTCAAAAATAATTGGAGAGGACTTTAAATCAGATACCGAGATAGCGGCAGCTTATCGCATACGTGGATCAAATACCTTTAAACCTAGGTCTTTAATTGTCCGCTTCGAGAGATTACAATTTAAGCTTAATGTAATGGCACTTCTCAGACACAAACAAGAGATTATATTTGAAAATAACATTCGTATTTTCCCTGATTTCTCACCCTAACAGCTGCTAAACATGCAGTTTTTTACAACATTAAACAGCGGTTACGGAAAGCTGATATCAGGTACAGCCTCTTGTATCCTGCAAAACTGAAAGTGGAAATTTAAGACAAATATCGTATCTTTTCTTCCACGGATGAAGCAGAAAAGGAATTAAGAGAGCTGATCCCAACACTGTTTTGAAATACGAAAGTGAGTCACATCCCATCATGGTATGGCAAGAAGATATTACCTACTGTCTGATCTGCTTGCAATGATACGGGTACCATAATTATACATCCTTTTCTCTTCTCGGTCACTTTTTATGTTTTAATTATAATTGCAGGCGTATGTGTAGAAGAAATTAAAGCAGGTTTTTTTTTAGTTTTTAAGTATTCTAAAGGAGACTGTTTAACATCATACCCTTGGTTTTTTGTTATTGTTATTATTGCATTAGGGTTTTACTATGCTTATCCAGGGGCACTTTTAAACACCACTCCCTGGGTTTACTGTCTTAATATTTCAAGACTGTTGATGATTATATTTTATGCTTATAATCTGTTAATGATTACATTTTATGCTTATAGTATTTAGACTTTATCGGCAAGACTTATCTCTACTTTTTAATCCTCAAATGCCTCTGCTGGGGGGCTTGTTTTTTTTAGACGTGCTCTGTCTCTAGGTATGTCAGAGGACCGGGACTTTGTGAAGTGGGGTCCAGCCTCACGTGGGGTGGCAAAATGTGGGGTGGGGGGATAAGGGGGAGGAAAGAAAGAGAGCAATCTATATCTAATCTATTATTTTAATCCTTATAATGAGAACTACAAATGTCACAATAAGCCGCATGACAAAAACTCGTGGGAAAATTGGAAATTAAGGTTAAAGTTGTCTCACTTCCAGTTAAGACTACAAAATGACATAAAAAATTCAGAATCGATGTCTCCATGATGGGACAGTTAACTTTGTGAGCTGGAATGTTAAAGTCCTGAATCACAAATTAAAGAGAAAGAAAGATTTCTCTCACCTAACAGGATTAAACGCTAAGATAGTATTTTTACAGGAGACCCACTTACTAAGCAAGGATCAGTTCCGGCTGCAAAAGGACTGGACTGGCCAAATGTTCCATTCCAGCTTTACAAAGAAAACTAGAGGTGTGGGAATTCTCACACATAGAACAGTCTATGTGCTTGGTCAGCAATAGAAATAAAATCCTGCAGTACTTCTTTATATTTCCTGCTTTGTGCCCCAATAAATGCAAGTTATTGCCGATATACTAATAACCCAACTGTGCTTCACTCACTCAGAACATGAAACCAATATAGAAAGAATTTTAAGATAGAGAATCTTTAATCTGTGGAACCTCTACATGAGAACCACCTTTTTCAGTTTTTAATATCTGGAAAACATTTGGGATTAAATTGCTTAGAGATCTTTATATAGACAACATCTTTGCATCCTATGAACAATTACATTCCAAATTTAACTTTCCAGCAACACATTTCTTTCACTATCTTCAAATTAGAAACTTTGTCAAACAGAACCTGCCCGATTTCCCTCATCTTGCACCTTCCGCTATGCTGGAAAAAATATTGCTCAGTTTGGAGGACTCAGACAGCATTTCTGCAATATATAAAATTATTTTACAGTCCCTTCCTTTCAAAGATCCAAGAGGACAATGGGAAAAAGATCTATCACTCAACATATCAGAAAAGGTGTGGAATGTATCAATGCAGAGAATTCACTCAAGCTCCATATGTGCAAAGCATACAATTATTCAACTTAAAATTATATATCGAGCACATCTGTCTCGATTAAAACTGTCCAAAATGTTTCCAGGGCAAGATCCAACCTGCGAAAGCTGCAATCAAGTCCCAGCTTCACTGGGTCACATGTTTTGGGCCTGCACCAAATTAACACCATTCTGGACAAAAATTGAAAGTGCCTTTCAGACAGCCTTGGTGTCACAGTCCCTTCCTAACCCATTAACAGCTGTGTTTGGTGTTCTTCCAGATGGGCTTAAAGTGGAGAAGAACAAACTGTGATTGCCTTCACTACACTATTGGCACGCAGACTTATTTTGCTAAACTGGAAGAATCCGAACTCTCCCATTTTAAGTCAGTGAGTAACTGACGTTTTATACTATTTGAAATTGGAAAAAATTAAATTCTCAGTTAGAGGATCTGTGCAGAACTTTTTCAAAGCCTGGCAGGATCTAATCTATACTAATAAAAGGCAAAGCCCTCACTCACTCACTCACTCACTCACTCACTGACTCATCACTAATTCTCCAACTTCCCGTGTGGGTGGAAGGCTGAAATTTGGCAGGTTCATTCCTTACAGCTTCCTTACAAAAGTTGGGCAGGTTTTATATCGAAATTCTACGCGTAATGGTCATAACTGGAAGCTGTTTTTCTCCATTTACTGTAATGGAGATGAGCTTGAACGCCGTGGGGGGAGTTTCGTGTGACATCATCATGCCTTCACGTAATCACGCAGTACATAGAAAACCAGGAAGACCTCCAAAAAGCGCTGAAGAAAACATGCATTATATAATTTAGAAGGCAGCGAAACAATAAGAAGCGAGCGAGTGACATATACAACCATATTCATGAGTTCTGCTACTTGAAACAAAGCACGATGTAAACCTACACTTTAAATTAAGTTCATAGACAGGCTGCCGCTGGCGTTTGTAATTTAGTGCCTGCCCATATAAGGCCGTCCGTCAGCGGCAATCCAATAGCAAACTGCCACTAAATATTCACGGGTTAAGGACTGTGCTTATGCAGAGGAAGATGAGATGGTCAGGGTGGTGTTTGGTACAAACTCAGCGAAACTGCCAGAGAAAGTTTTAAGTGCCAGGACTAAGGTAACATTAAATACAGCCATGGACATAGCACGAGATGGCACCAGCACAGCTGGGAACCTTCGATGCATGTACACCGAAGCGGCTCACGTGAACTGGCGCAGTGCACAGATAAAAGCAACAGTTCCAAAGAGCTGAACAAAACCGAATTACACAATTGAAAAGGCAGCAAAAATATGAAGCGTCTGATACATACAAGCATATTCATAAATCCAAAACAAAGCACACGTTGGAAAAAGTCAATGTTCCGCTAAAGGAAGACAGTGTAAAAAAACCCGTGCATGCAGTGTGTCAGGTCTCAGATAAAGAAGAAGACGAGCTGTTTATTGATGCAGTAAGAAACGAATCGATGAATGAAACCTGTCATCTTTACAACGATTGACAAACACGGAATGTAACTTGAACACAACACATCCTACAAATACGAACCTGATTGAAAGAAATAATGATAATCAAATCCTTGATGACAGCAACACTCAGTAACACTCACAAAACAAATACTGTATATTGACAGTCATGTTACGTTATTTTTAAAATGTTCCCTTTTCTTTTCTAGCTTTTTAACACACTACTTCTCGCTGCGATACGGGTATATATATATGTATATATATATATCCCGATCTACATACTCGAATAATGGATACTTTATTCGCCATCAATGATTGTTTTGGTAAAGCCATACTCAGTGTATTCATTAGATGAGCGGTAAAAAGTAAGAGCGAGGGAGGATGACTTATTGAGGCATGCAGGCTGTAGTGCGTCAACTCTATCTGAATTGCGATCACATTTAAAAAATATATATTTTCAAGTTCTATTTAGTCCATATGTGTCAAACTCAAGGGCCACGGGCCACATCCGCCCGGCGTAATTATATCCGCCCCGAGATCATTTTATATACTGTATTATTGTTATTAATGGCCGGGTATATGAAGCGCTGGTAACACAATAAACTACAGATCCCATAATGCAGCGCTTCAGCTGCCTTGCCGAACACTTACGCGTTAATCAAGTCTAGCTTATGATGCTGCAAGTTATTGCGAAGCTAGCTCACACGATGCTGAAGAGAAAAGTTGATTCTGAAAATAGACCTTTAAAACCGATGGGAGGCTGAGTATATGTTTACTGAACCCGTGTGTCTCATTTGTGGAGCTAATGTGGCTGTAATTACAGAATTTAATCTAAGACGGCACTATGAGACAAAACATCAGGGTAACCTGAAAGACCTAATGCAATGCAGAAGATACAGAAAGCAGAAGAATTAAATAAGAATCTGACACTTCAGCGGACGTTTTACCGTGCACAATCACAAAGTGATTTCAAGTGAAGCTGCTTTTATGGGAGACACAAATGCACCAGTGCAACTTTGCCCCACTTTTCCTGTTGCCAAGTAATGTTAAACCAAGTCGTCACTACGGTGTTCCCAAATACGCACTTTGCTGATAAACTGAGCGCACTGAGTTTGCACGGCGCTTTGGTGACTTTGAAGAACAAAAAAAGTCCGTCTACATGCGGCTCGAACCTTGTGCATGTTTGGTAGCACATATCTGTGTGAGAAGCTCTTCTCAGTGATAAAGACTAACAAAACAGCACACAGGAGTCGCCTCACTGATGAGCACCTGCAATCCATCCTGAGAATCTCCACAACACAGAACCTCACACCAAACAGAAACGAACCTGTTGCCAAAAAAGATGCCAGGCGTCCAGCTCTAAAATGACATATGAGCAAAGACAACTGAATGATTTGATTTGTTATTGCTGAAAGGAACACATTTTATTTATATTTCCAGGTTTTGTTATGCAGCATGTTCATATTTGAATTTGTATAATTTTGACAGGATATATTTTTATGGAGAGCAAAATCTTTTGGGATATTTAAAATCTAAGTTTATTTTTTATATAAAATTACATAAGAGTAAAGAAATTTGAATGTTTGTTCTTTTAATGTTTACTGTATTTCTAACTTGTATAATTTAGACAGGATATATTTTTATGGAGAGCAAAATATTATAAGTTGTTTAAGGTTTGAGTTGATTTATTCACGAATAATATTCCTGTCTGTTTTTACCATTCCTACCAAAGATATTTCTGTCGACTAAATAAAAATTCCTTCTATTTAAAATTTAAATAGAACTTGAACAAATCGATAGTTCATAATATCCACGCAGACTTGAACGTAAGAGCGGGAGTTATCCGTTTTAACAAGCAGCGTATTGCACTGATACGAAATAGCTGTGTGTGTATATATGTGTGTGTATGTATATGTATATACACTCACCTAAAGGATTATTAGGAACACCTGTTCAATTTCTCATTAATGCAATTATCTAATCAACCAATCAAATGGCAGTTGCTTCAATGCATTTAGGGGTGTGGTCCTGGTCAAGACAATCTCCTGAACTCCAAACTGAATGTCAGAATGGGAAAGAAAGGTGATTTAAGCAATTTTGAGCGTGGCATGGTTGTTGGTGCCAGACGGGCCGGTCTGAGTATTTCACAATCTGCTCAGTTACTGGGATTTTCACACCCAACCATTTCTAGGGTTTACAAAGAATGATGTGAAAAGGGAAAAACATCCAGTATGCGGCAGTCCTGTGGGCAAAAATGCCTTGTTGATGCTAGAGGTCAGAGGAGAATGGGCCGACTGATTCAAGTTGATAGAAGAGCAACTTTGACTGAAATAACCACTCGTTACAACCGAGGTATGCAGCAAAGCATTTGTGAAGCCACAACACGCACAACCTTGAGGCAGATGGGCTACAACAACAGAAGACCCCACCGGGTACCACTCATCTCCACTACAAATAGGAAAAATAGGCTACAATTTGCACGAGCTCATCAAAATTGGACAGTTGAAGACTGGAAAAATGTTGCCTGGTCTGAGGAGTCTCGATTTCTGTTGGTGGAGTCAGAATTTGACGTAACCAGAATGAGAACATGGATCCATCATGCCTTGTTACCACTGTGCAGGCTGCTGGTGGTGGTGGTGTAATGGTGTGGCGGATGTTTTCTTGGCACACTTTAGGCCCCTTAGTGCCAATTTTGCATCATTTAAATGCCACCGGCTACCTGAGCATTGTTTCTGACCACGACCATCCCTTCATGACCACCATGTACCCATCCTTGGATGGCTACTTCCAGCAGGATAATGCACCATGTCACAAAGCTCAAATCATTTCAAATTGGTTTCTTGAACATGACAATGAGTTCACTGTACTAAAATGGCCCCCACAGTCACCAGATCTCAACCCAATAGAGCATCTTTGGGATGTGGTGGAACGGGAGCTTCGTGCCCAGGATGTGCATCCCACAAATCTCCATCAACTGCAAGATGCTATCCTATCAATATGGGCCAACATTTCTAAAGAATGCTTTCAGAACCTTGTTGAATCAATGCCACGTAGAATTAAGGCAGTTCTGAAGGCGAAAGGGGGTCAAACACCGTATAAGTATGGTGTTCCTAATGACCCATTAGGTGAGTGTATGTAGATATATATGTATGTATATATGTGTGTGTGTGTATATATATGTGTATATGTATAGATATGTATATATATGTTTGTGTGTGTGTGTAAATATATATGACAGCAATACTCATCACTCACAACAGTGACAAAACAATTACATTGACAATCATGTTACGTTATTTTCAAAATGTTTCCTTTTCTTTTTCATTGCTTCTTTAACACACTACTTCTCCGCTGCGAAGCGCGGGTATTTTGCTAGTCAATAATATTTTAGAATAAGCTCTTAAAACACTGAGGAAATAATTCTCTTTGCATTTCTTTTTTTTATCCACCTATTAAACTCATCAATTTATGTATTTTGACCAGCTTTAAGTTTTACTCCGTTGGCCATGCTCTCTTTCTCAGGGGTGGGGGTTGCGTTGATTTGTTTTCAGTCCTATTTTTTGTAAAAATTGATCTATCTGTATGGAATGATTACAATAAAATCAATAAAATTAGAAACAAAAAAAAATGATTACTGTCAGTTGTAACTGGTACTCAAGCAGTGATGGAACAGTTCTCCTTGTCTTGAGGTTCTCACATTTTCTTTTTTATCATAAGAAATTACTACCTGTTTATACTGTAGTAAAGAACAAGCCAATTCAATTCACTTTTGGCATTCTTGCTTTATAGATTTGCCACACACTTTAATTCACTACTGAATATTTGTGTGCATACAGACCCATTAAGAATGGCAGCAAAAGGTGGTCAAGTACAACATCCTTATTACTGAATGACGTGCATGTCTTTCTTGATGACCTATTGTCTCACATTCATCCCTTCGTTTATCATTCTGGTCTTCCTTAGAATTCACCATTTAGGGTATATCAGGCGAACAGCAGGTGCAAAGCTAGAAAAATTCTGTGTACAGCGCGCCCAGTGGACATTGCCTCATCCAGTGTCATTTTCTACCATGCTGCCCTCACTGCCTGAGCAGAAACATCAAGCATAAACCAGGCTTAGATGGGGGTTATGGCTACTGTATAAGCAGGCAGTCTTTAAAAGCAATGCCAAAGCTAAGACCATAAATGAAGAACTGGGTCTTTTGTTTTTTTATCAAATTGTGTTCGACTAGGAAAACACTGCATGGGCCAAAGATCCAAAAGTGTTAGTCCACAGGGCTTTGCAAATCTGTAGTTAGGTTGTCCAGGACTACCGATTCTGAAATTTTACTGACGGCTTAAGGGAGTCACTGAAGCAGCTAAAATATACTTGACAAATCCACTACTATGCAGCATGTCTCTCAGAAGTGAAAGTGTGAGGTTTTTTAATTTTAATATGCCAATTGGCTTAAATACCAGAACTATGGATCGGGACATTTACTACCATCTTTATATAAAGCAAACTTCTTCTCAAAATCACAAGTTCCAAGGCTACAAGGTAACCCTGGAAAGTAGGGTGTTAAGTAATACGAGGTGAGACACAAAATAAACTGGACTGGGCTCGGGGATTTCCTGGAAAACCATCTGGAGGTTGGCCAGATGTGAATCATATAACTATATCCCCTCCTACATGCCCTCGCAAACCGCCGAACGGCTAGGTATATCCTGTGAATAGCCCAGTCAGTATTTGCACAACAATCGCTAAATGAGTTGCCACAATGATGTCAGGTGAAAAAAATCAAACAGAGGATCAACATCAAGTTTCTCACAACGTTCTCTTTTTCCAAAAAGCAGTTTTTGACTAACAAAAACATTCCTGTCCTCGATCATCTTCCCTGTTTGCCCAATTTAGCTCCCTGTGATTGTTACTTGTTCCTGAAAATCAAAAGTGACCTGAAGGGAATGCATTTTTCTTCAATGGATGAAGTGAAGACAAAATGGGAAGCCTGTTGCAGAGCCTCAAGCAAGAAGACTTCCAGCAATGTTTCAATCAATGGAAGATGCATATGGAGGAACGGTGTAGAGATCGGGATGGGGAGTATATAGAAGGTGACAATGTTTAGAATGCTGTAATTCATCAATAAATACATATTTGTTTTTACCAATCCAGTTATTTTTGTGTCTCACCTCGTATATCACCAAGATTGTAAGGATTCTTAATATTTAACAGAAATCTCACAAAAACAAAGTTTTACATATCCACCTCCAATTTACGCGCTTCCTTTATGGGAAGATTTGTACCAAAGGTGTCTAAATATGAGGGGTGTTCAAAAATTTCCACACTTTTATATTTTCATTGGAAACAGTGAAGGTGGGAGTAGTAGTAATTGGTCACGTCCGAGTGTCATGTGACTAGTTCTCTCTGGCCAGCCTTCTGCCCTTGCAGTTTAGTACAAAGGTTGACACTGCAGTGAAGACGACAGCGTTGTGTCAGATGATTTTTGTGGGCAGGTGGTGTATCGGGAGCACAAATTCACCCCCACATGTGTGCTCAGTATAGGGATAAAGCTCTCTCTCTTAGAGTCATCCGAGTGGATTGAAATGTTTGAAAATGGCCATGCTAGTGTGATGGATGCAGAGCACGCCGGCTGTCCAGCTACAGCCACAAGGAATGAAAAAAGGACCCAGCAAACTGATTCACGATAACAGAAGAATTTTTTGCTGATGGCATAAAAAAAAGCTGGTATGACGGTGGGAAAATTGAATAGCAAAGGAAGAGGACTATGTAGGAAAGTGATGTAATTTTTTTTTTAAATTAAGACCGTTTAAAAAAAAAAAAAAAAAGTGTGAAAACTTTTTGAACATCCCTCATACATACTGAGAAATTATGAGCTTAAGATCCTACAACATTTCTACAGTTATGAGACGGAGGTTAAATATTTTATGGGTACTAATAGCCGGCAATAGTCACAGTGGAGCAATGTCAATTTATTAAACTGCCCGCAGCAACACATTGTGAGACAATCTGCAAAAAGTAAAAATGACAGATGCCCACAGAATACATTTGTCAGTAACAACCCTGCAAGACCCAAAAGCCAGCACCCCCCAACCAATAGTTTCCTAAACTAAGATTTAAAGGGAACACATCTGCATGAAACTGAACTTTACAAGTACACATTATCAAGTCACTATATAATTTTATTTTTCAAAAAAGAGTGGATGGATATCTTTGTCTTAAATGTGAATATGAGGCTAAAAGAATTTATATTTCAAACACTAAGGTAGACAGCATCATACAATGCTGACGCAGCATTGGCGAGAGGACATGCAGGTGACGTGTAACAGAACAAGATGCAGACGACAGAAAGATATGGAACAAGAAGGTCCACTGTGGCAACCCCAAATGGGAGCAGCAAAAAGAAAAAAAAAAAAAAATCAGTCTAATCTCAAATGCATTTCCTACAAGACAAAACCTTTACATAACTTTGAAAGATGCAAGTAGTCAGTGCTCACAAAAGCAAGAAAATTATTCTCTCATTCATTTTGATCATTATTAGCACATGTGGAGTAAAAAATTGTCTGCATTTTTTTTCTTGGGACAATAATTCACTCATACACAATGGGGTTCACAAACTAAAAGCTAAGAATTTAAGGCATTGCCTCGCCTTTACTGTCTGGTGTTCTTACTAGGGACATCCACTAACTTATCTAGCTCAGTAGGAAAGAAAAGGTTCTCAAAAAATTGGTTTCATTTTTCACTATAGTCTCCCAATAGCTCCATACACTTCATCCACTTTTCCTGCAATCACTTTAACACCTTTGAAGAAAAAAAACCCATCAAACCAGGAAGTCATCACTTGAAAACCGCTGTCCACTGCGAGATTTCTTCAAAGCTCTGAACAGGAAATAGTCTGAGGGAGCCAGGTGAGGACTGTAGGGTAGATGGTTCAACTGCTGGAACCTACATTCTTGGATGGCAGCCAGTGATTGACAAGACATGTGAACCAGGGCATTGACATGAAGCAGCAGCACACCTACTGCGAGTTTTCCTCCTCTTTTCTTCTTGACTCTCGCAAAGCGATCATTGCAATAGCATTACTCTTCCCGGGTTATGGTTGTCTTGTGTTGCATAAACTGCTGAAATAAGTATCCTTCAATATGCCAGAAGACAAATTGCCATGACTTTATCTGCACATTTTTCGGTCTTGAACTTTTTTGGGGAGCAGGAGAACTTGTGCTTCTACTGCATTTACTCCAATCTGGAGTCAGGATCTTTGGGATAGACCCAAGTCTCATCTCTAGCCACCAAACAATGAAAAAAAATTCACTTGGTCTTCACAGAGCATCTCCAAGTTGTCCTGCCAGCCCTGGACCCTCATGGCCTTCTGACATGGCATCAGCATTCTTGGAACCCATCTTGCACTGACCTTTGACATGTCCAACATTTCATTAATTATTTTCCAAACTACCTACCAAGATGCTCATTTCTTTAGCTATTTGAGAAACCTTAAATTTGTCTAACAAAATTAAATCCTCTACTTTCTTGCACATATCTGTAGAAATTGCTTCCACAGGCTGTCCGGTGTGAGGGTCATCTTCAAAGGAGTCTCAACCCCACATAAACTGCTATCTTTAAAATTTTACTTTGAAGAATGATGGGGCAGACTCGCCATAAACTGCAGTCATGTGTTCATGGATCTCCTTTGGCTTTTTTGCTTCTGTTGTGAGCAATTATCATTGAACAATGCTCAGAATCTATCATTTTCTTACTTGAATCAAACAAGGACTCTCCTGACATGTCTCTTGGAATGTTAGACTCGCATTGAGCCATAACTGTGCATGAGTAACCTTGATACATGTCCTAATATGCCCAGACTTGTTTCAATATGCTTGCTACTTTCTTGCTTAGGTAGATTATTAATTATTGAACACCCTTCGTAATTCACATTTTTCCAGCGGTGCAACTTGTGGTTTGCTATTTTTCTAAATTTCTTGTTTTATGATGTTTCGTTGAACAGTGCTATATATTGGTTTTCTGCATGTGTGCCAGTGCCATGTATTGGACTGACACAAGCTGTCTTTGTCTTATTACCACGTGAACCCGCAGTATTGCATTCTGCATGGCAAAGGTGTTTGCTTTAGTATCTGTTGCTTTTGTACTCTCAGGCATGTTTAATGTGAACTGAAAATACAGTGGGCTTTACTTGTATTGTAATCACAAATTGGCTCTGGTGAAAAATCTAGTGGACCCCTGCTGAAACTATTGGGGCACGGACACTAAAATGAACATTTAAAAAAGGTCACAATTTACCAGATTTACAAGTTTTCGATTAACCTCCGCCAACATCACTGCCTGTACTTGATTTATTATTGACAATGTGCATGTGATGATTGTAATTGGGGTGGGTGAGGAGTTATGAGAGGTTGTCTTTTGAGTTTGGACAATCTGGGGCCTGCTGAGACCTTAATTCTGCCTTGGAAGTACCATAATCTGTATTTTTAATTATAATGACAAAGCCTGTACTATTTTTATTTAACATAATATGCATTAAGTAGGCATACCTAATTATACAGTTGGAAGTACAGGGAATACATTTCACAACTACTTTAAGTATACTAACAAACAAGTACTTTTACTGAAGTAGAACGATCAACGGGGTTCTTCAACATTAGAATACATTTTTGCTGGTGTGTAGTGTTATAAGGGAAAACGCACTATTTCTTAAGTAAAATATTAAGAGTACTTCATTACTGAACTTATTCGAAGTATGTTGCTAAGTGTCAAAAATGGAACAAATTGGTAAAAGTGTAACGGAGAGTTCTTTTTTTTTAAATAGGTACTTAGATCTGAGAAAAGCAATGTTGGAATGTCACATTATATTTGAAGACCACTGTCTGTCAAGTGCATGTCTCACTGCACAATGCTTCATGCCATTAGCCTAGGAAAATCCTGAAACAGTTATGGACATCCAGGACATTAATGTTAATAAAACAGCTCCACCAATGCCTTCAATCATCAAACAGGCCATCTGCATATAGAATGAAATGGAGCTCAGATCTACCAGTTTTTCTGCAGTAACTAGATCTTAACCGAAACAACATTGGCAAGCATCCACTAGACAAGTTATCAACTGCTAACAAAAGACTTAAGTCATATTCATTCATGACAAGGACATCACTAAAGAATAACCAGAATTTGTAGTTTAAAGATACGGTTTGACCTTGGGAGACTGGCATGGCCTGTTAGATTGTTATGTTTTGAAAAGTACACCTTCTGGAAACATGCTGACTAATTAAGGTACAATCTAACATTTATTGAAGTCATTTTCAAGCACTAAAAATGTTTATCAAGACATCTATTTCAAATTACCCTTTCATTCCAAATGTTGCTTCACACACAACCAGAATACTGTATTCTGAAAACATCTTTCTTCAAATTCACATTAAACACACACACACACACAAAAAAACAAAACATATCAAGAACAAAGACTCAATCTATTAACTTAAAAATTTAATTCAAAACACAATGTGTGTATATATATATTTATAAAAAAGTTCAGGGTCAAAAGATGACAAGAGCAATAAATGTAATTACATTTGTATTAACTCCCACAGGCAAATAACACTGAAAAAATAAAACCGAATATTGGAACAAATGGAAAAACCCAATGTGCTCAACTGGCATTACTTAAAGTCATGGTTTTATGAAATAAAAAGTAATTCCCAAATCAAAAACAAACTGTACATTCTAGAGCGCAACCGGATTACAAGAACCTATTAACCAGTGGTGTTTTGGGCCCTTCATGGTTATTTATGACTGTGGAGATGACTGAGCCTTTCGCATAGATCGCAGAGCCTTTTCTCGAAGATGCTTTTCTAAATCATCAAGGTTGTCTTCTGCGTCAGTGTCTGAACCCTAAAAAAAATGAAAAATGAAAAATAAATACACACACACACACACACACACATATATATATTAAGAATGTTGTGTGTATTTATCAGGTATGTTAGTATTTAACACAAGGTAAGCAATTCAGATAGCATGCAAGAGCAGGATCTCATTCCACACTTTAACAATTACCTTTTTAAGATCTGGATCTGAATCAGCATCAGCATCAGCTTCAGCTTCAGGCTCAGGCTCAGGTAAAGAGGTTTCTGGGAAAACAGCAGCCACCCCAGCTGCTGCTGCAGCGGCTGCTGCCTTTTCCTTTTTATGTTTCTTGTGCTTCTTGTGTTTTTTGTCTTTTTTGTGCTTCTTGTCCTTTTTCTTCTTCTTTTTCTTTCCTCCAGCTTCTTGATCAGAATTCTGTACGAACAGCAAAATAAGACCCGTTTAAGATTTCTTGACACACTTTTGTACTGGTCAGTACAAGCGTAGTTTCCACCAAAGTAAAACATACACAAATTTATAATGAACAATTGTTACGTTTATCAGGAATAGTACAAAAAAAACATTTCTAAACCTTTGCAGGAGATGGACTACGAGATTCACTCTTAGCCTTTTTCACTGGTGGAGGTGGAGAACCTGTTGGTGATCGAGATCGACAAGCTGATGGTGCAACTGGTCTTTTCTTTCTAGAGGGATCAGGTGATCCAGATACAGATCTTGAGGGTATCCTATTTACAGCTGGAGGAGGACTAAGTGACTCCCTACAATAATTAAAACAAAGAAAACCTGGTGTAACATGTGCCAAAAATGTTTTGTATGGAGTGATCATTTAATCACTATCAGCAATACAATGTCAGAGCACGCATTTGAAAAACTAATAAGAATTGTAATCATTAGCAATAATTAAGATATGCTGCCAAAAAATCACCTACTTTATAGTCTTTTTAGGTTCCGGTGTCCTTGATACCCTTCTGATAGGTCTATTGCTTGGAGAAAGCGACTGCTGACGTCTTTGCTGTTGTGGTGAGCCTGAGGACCCTCGTCTTGGAGGTGGACTTCCAGATGCTCTAACATTTCTTCCTCTGGGAGCAGGGGATGGTGAGAGACGCTTACTGTGAACAGGAGGGGAACGTACTTCCCTTATCTGTCTGCTTACTGGAGGACTCCTCCTATGTCTAGGCGAAGGAGACCTCCTCTTTGGTGGAGGTGAAACCCTGCGCTTAGGTACGGGTGATCTGGAGGCACGGCGTTTGGGAGCTGGGGATGGAGAGGTTCGTCTTTTTGGAGGAGGAGTTACTGATCCTCTTCTTTTAGGTGGTGGTGGTGATGGAGAGTACCTCCTCTGAATTGGAGGAGAGTATCGTCTTGGTGATGGTGTACGTCTACGTGGTTGAGGTGAAGGCGATCTAGATTTAAAAATAATACATCAGTACTGTACCTACAGCAACAGGTTTTAGAGAAAGCAAAGTAGGTGATTAGTAATTGCCTGCGCCGAGGGGGAGGAGATGGAGTCCTTCTGCGTCGAGGAGGTGGAGGGGGAGATGGAGTGCGCCGTCGTCTTCCTTGAGGGGGAGGAGAAGGACTTCGTCGTCGTCTAAACAAAAAAAAAATATTGGTGGAGAAAAAAAAAAAATTAAAGTGATGGTTTACCTTCACAATAACAACATTTATATAAAACATTAGCAAAAAAGATGGTAACCATCTAAACCAGGTAATCACTAAATAGAACATTTAAACAAGCTATAACATCATCTTTTAAAATATTGATAATGTAATGTGTAAATTATACACCAGCTAAAGAAAAAAAAACCAATTTGATACCAGTACCAAACATATGTTCAATTCAACTGCATCTCTAAAACAAGTGTGTGCGACTGTGCACAGTGTTGCCTTGAAACAGATTGGTGTCTAGTCTAGAGGTTGTCCCTCCTTTGCACTCAATGCTGCTAGAATAGGCATCAGCACCCTACACTGGATAAGAGGGTTAGAAAAATAAATAAGAGTGGATATCTTGCTACCCAGTATTGCATGTTAAACAGACCCATATAAAAATTAGTTTAAAATGAACTCCAATAGGAAAAGGTGCGTCTCACACCCAGCTGTAGCTAAGATGTGTAAGGGATACTATGAGTATCTTCCTAAATCTAATATGCCTAACACAAAAATAGCTTGTCTAACCAACCTTTTAGCCAATGGAGACTGCCACCTCTTTCCAAGCGGCATCCTGGCAGCAAGAAAGAACAGAACCAACCATCACAACTAAGGTTCAACATCAGTATTATAGGTTTAGACAAAGGCTCTTATTGTTGGATGTTTATTTTTTTGGTCTTAGCGACAAAGTACTTTTTTTTTTTAAACTGTACAACTAACTCAAAACAAAATTCCAATAGATTCATTCATAGATGCTGTTGTCTGGCATGAAGTAAATGTTTTATTAACTAAATTACTGATAGTACAATCTAAAGCTACCTAGGGGATGCCTCTCTTGGCCGCCTCCTTGGAGAAGGAGAGACACTGTGCGAAACTGAATGGGGTCTTCGTCTTTTGATTTCTCCATTTCTTGCTCCTGACTTTTTAGGTCCTTCATCTTCAGAGGAGGAGGATGATCCAGTTTCTTTCAAAAAACACAAACAAAATGGATGAGAATCCCAATATAAAAAATACATTCAAACCGTATGGGAGGAATTATGACAAAAGAAAACATTTTGTCTGGTCCAGTTGGTTCATATATCCACATCATATAGCAGGTATACAATTTTAAGCAGCAATAACAAAAACTGTTACTATAATTCACATAATTAAAAAAAATTAACTGAAACCTATTTAGAGTCATTTATTAGTTTTTAAAATTCACATAATGTTCACAAGTTATTTTGCTGTGGAGTAGGAAGAACCAATTCACCAATAATTAGTTCATGTTTAGAGTAGGCTTACTGAGATAATGGTGGAAAAGAAACAGGAATTGGCTTTGTTTTTATATTAAAAGGTCCAAAACATTAGATTAATATGATGAAGTGATACTCTTATCAGCTGCTGATCTTTACTTAAAAAATATTTAATACGGAAGACTAGATCAATGAATTTGCCAATAAAAAAAAAAAACGTTAAGTTTTACAGTAATTAAGTTGTAGTCCTTTATGCAACATATTATGGCAGTTGAAATTGCACACTTGTCTTTTGCTACAAACGTTCTGTAAATACAGTGCAGCAAAGCAGACTTAACTCAAGAGGGAGCAAATTTGAATCAGTACGCTGTAAACTAAATATACAAGTTTCACTTTTTGAATGGAATTACTGAAATAAATCAACTTTGTCATATTCTAATTTTATGACCAGCACCTGTATACAAACTTACTATCTGTAAGTTGCTTTAAACAGAGACTAAACAGAATAACTCAAGTGATTCATATCAAAGACTAAAGCATATTTCACTGTACTATTATAATATTTTTAATTCACTGCTATGTTGCTTGTTATCATGAGTAAAGTAATATTAAATATATTAAAATTTTTCAATTATGCACAGACCTTTTATATTTGAAATAAGGGTAAACTCAGACTGATAAAAAAAAAAAAAAAAGCTTTTCTGCCAAATAAAACATTATCTGATATTATTCACACATTAATGAAGCAGTACTTTCTAGACAGATCTGCATCACACAAGTATGATACTGGTTAAGTTTTCCTAGGCTACTTTAAAGTACATTAACATGGGTTTTATAGCTTCTTCAGCCACAATATAAGCAAGATACTTATATACATTCACTCAATATACTGTACATTAAAGAAAATACAAATCTCTCTTTTACATCAGTTTGCAGGCAAACTTGTGATAAAAGGACTTAGCATTAAAATCAAAAATAAGTGCTATATCATTTGTATCTTCATATCTAGTAAGTTATTAGTCAATGATGGATTTGCACCTGGTTTAAATAATAAAATTGCTCATTAGGTTGACTTCTAGTTGGTAAAGTAAACTGTACTATTCAAACTTTAATTTGCTATACTAACAACATAGGAGAAAAATTGAACTTCAAAATCGGAAATAGGATTTAAAAGATAGATACATTTAATAAACACTACCTATTGATTTATGTAAATTTAAAGAATTGATGCCATTTAAGTAAAATGTATATCATGATTAATGCCAGTGAAGTTTTTTTATCTTCTATAAAACAGGCTTTAAAAAAATGTAAATAAGAAAAATGGTATTTGATAAACTTGGGAGTTCTGAAACAAAGAAAAGTTATATTAATAGTTCAAGGAAGACTGGAACTGCCCAGTTCACTTTGGTCCAAGTCTTCTACTTAGGCAGACACGTGCAAGCCCCTCACTGACACTTCAGCTAAAGTGTATGTTTTCCTCACAGGACCTGTCTTTGGAATGACGATTCATCATCTTACCAGATGTGACCCAGAAACTACAGGCAAAAGGCATCCATAGAAGTCTCAGTCTTACACAGTTTATGACTTTAATCAGTGAGCAAAAGAGCCATACCTCAAGTAACTACGGCAAAACACTGCACCAATTAAGAAAAAACTGGAACTACAGTATATATAACCAAGATACTAATGGCAAAATGTTTAAGCTCTTCATAACCATTAGAAGAAGTGCTCTCTGCCCATTTTCAGTAAGGCCTCAATGTTTACTCTAAAGTTACACCACCTATTGCTTTGGGCATGTCAATTAGAAAGGACAGGGAAACCCCTGCAGTACATGAATCTAGGACTACTTTACACTCTGGATCTGAATATCCACAGTAAAATACAAACCTAATGGAGAACACAAACTCACACATGTGGCTTGTATTAACTTACTGACAGCAAGAGCTTTACAGTCACGTTTTAGTAGTTGATTTACCCACAGTAATAGCATTTTACAGATAATTGTTTTCTGGATAAAGAATGTTCCATTATATGTGTGGTGGGCACATAAGCATCTTGTGCCAATATTTTGGGGTCTGCAATCAAAATATACACAGAAACCATAAAAAGGCATATTCTGTTTGAGTGTGGTTTGCACACACTTGAAAGCACACATTAAAATGCAGAGACTTTACAGTGTTGGACTGCTAGTGATCCAACACCCATTATTACAAAATTTCACTTTTAATGATCATTTATTTACCTAGTTTAGGTAGTAAACTGTTGTGGCTGAAAAAGATATGAGGTATACTTTGGGAAGGGCATCCAAACACACTACCTGACTCTCTATGATCTCCCGATCGAGAAATATAGCCTAGAAAAGCCTAAAAGGTTACCCACATCTTTGCCACACATTTAAAATGCTGAGGATTTAAGATTCTAGCCTTTTGTCTCATAAGACGACAAAGGCACTATAGTAAGCTGGAGTATCACTAACCCAACTAGCACTCTCACTGACACTACAAATCCACTGGCACTTGATGTCTGCATGTACATTGTTTCACATGCTTTTTCAAAGAAGACTTGCCCATATTTTCAATGTCAAAGTTCTTCATACAGTAACTACACACAGCCATAAGCCTGTATGAAAACCAATCTTTATAGTCAGGATTTTCCAACCATTTTAATTTAAACACACACTTTCCTGACATTTTGACTGCTCAATAAATCACAGTGTCAGGTCTAACGTGCATACTGCAGTTTACCTTGCAAACCATTTATCACTTAACACATCACTGATAATTTGACATGCAAGCTAACAGCTACTATATATATATGATAATATAATAATATATATCATAATGAGATGTGGATTTTTTTTGGCAAAATATCTGATATTTAATCTCATGTGATAAATGGAATTCGAATTAATATTTTCCCTGACTTAAGTACCATTTCTTCCTCAAGAATAAAGATTAAAATGGGATGGAGAAATCCAACACAATTCTGGGACTACCTCAAAAAACACCAAAGAAACAATTTAAACTCCAAAATGAGAAGCTGTGCAAGGAAGGATGAACAGATTGACATCCACCACCTCCAGCTCACTAGAAAGTTGCCTTGCTTGGGAAAATTGCAAATAATTAAAAATAATCAATAGTAGTGTTGATGCAGACGCTATGCAATGCAAATACTGACTTTTCCAGAGATAAACACCACATGGAAAGTACTTCATATCATCCAACACCAATGAAAAGGAATATATATAATTATTTTTAATATGCTGTGTGCCAAAAAAACCAAAACTATAAATATTCAGATCCCCCGGGTCACAGGCAACTGAAGTCTACAAAACTTTAAAACACAATGCACAGAGCAACCATGGACAGAAGTCCATCTTTAAGAACATTCATAACCACATTTACTGAGACAGTTTGGAAATGTTAGTCAATCTAAAAACTAATTAGTGGAATGTGGCAGGAACAAATTATTTCCCAAGAAAAGCCATCCCTACATGAACGAAAAGCAAAAACACACACAAACCTAATGTAGCTAAACATAAATGCATTTAAATAAAAAAAACTGCAGGTAAAGAAAATTAAATATTTTCACAAAAAAAGGCTATTTAAGTTCTAAGATATTATTCTATATTTAATATGGTTGCATTAAGGGAAGGAACCATGCTAGATGTAATATCTTGACTTTAATTTAGAAAGCTCTTCCATCCTGGCTCTCAATTTACATCTTTTGAAGTGGCCCTAGCAGCCCTATAGGGCATATGCTTATGTTTATTTACCAACACTAAATAGAAAGGTAGGAAAGTGTTTACCTGATGAAGACTGTTGATTCTGCCTGCGATATTGGCGTCTCTGTTGCACAGAATCTGCTGTTGCTCCTTTTCCCCCTTTCTCCTCTTCTGCAGTACAAATGAATTGAAGTGTCAGATCTTGCAATTAAAAAGGTAATAATGCAATACCATACCCAAGATGGTTCTCCACTGGAAAGTCTTATGTGGTAAACATGCCATTCTTTACAGAATATAATTTTCTCGACAATACAAAAAATGAACAGATGAATAACTGAAATGCCTTCAGACTATAACACTAGGTGTCACAATATATACAAATATTTTCCCCATAAGTTTTCATAAAGTGTAATTTGTACAGCACCAAAAGAAATATGAATCAAAAGCTTAAAAAATTTCAGAATGCATGCTACTGCTCAAAGGCGTGGGATCACCCAAGAATTCTCACATTTTTAACAGAAATTTCTCTCTTTTATAATCAATATACAATTAAATCTATTTAAAAATACAGCCAAAGCATGGTTAGTATTTGATGACAATTACTAAGTTTTAGATTACTATTCACATATAGCTGCAGAGATCATTTCTAACTATAACACTACCCATTTAAAGAACAGCCATTATAAAACACAAGTGCTGTCCTGGCTACAGTGTATCCGGAAAGGATTCACAACGCATCACCTTTTCCACATTTTGTTATGTTACAGCCTTATTCCAAAATGGATTAAATTCATTTTTTTCCTCAGAATTCTACACACAACACCCCATGACAACGTGAAAAAAAGTTTACTTGAGGTTTTTGAAAATTTATTAAAAATAAACTGAGAAAGCATATGTACATAAGTGTCCACATCCTTTGCTTAATACTTTGTCAATGCACCTTTGGCACAATTACAGCCCCAAGACTTTTTGAATATGATGTCACAAGCTTGGCACACCTATCCTTGGCCAGTTTCATCCACTCCTCTTTGCAGCACCTCTCAAGCTCCATCAGGTTGGAGGGTAAGCGTTGGTGCACAGCCATTTTAAGATCTCTCTAGAGATGTTCAATCGGATTCAAGTCTGGGCTCTGGCTGGGCCACTCAAGGACAGTCACAGAGTTGTCCTGAAGCCACTCCTTTGATATCTTGGCTGTGTGCTTAGGGTCGTTGTACTGCTGAAAGATGAACCGTCTCCCCAGTCTGAGGTCAAGAGCGCTCTGGAGCAGGTTTTCATCCAGGATGCCTCTGTACATTGCTGCAGTCATCTTTCCCTTTATCCTGACTAGTCTCCCAGTTCCTGCTGCTGAAAAACATCCCCACAGCATGATGCTGCCACCACCATGCTTCACTGTAGGGATAGTATTGGCCTGGTGATGAGCGGTGCCTGGTTTCCTCCAAACATGATGCCTGGCATTCACAACAAAGAGTTCAATCTTTGTCTCATCAGACCAGAGAATTTTGTTTCTCATGGTCTGTCCTTCAGGTGCCTTTTGGCAAACTCCAGACGGGCTGCCATGTGCCTTTTACTAAGGAGTGGCTTCCGTCTGGCCACTCTACCATACAGGCCTGACTGGTGGATTGCTGCAGAGATGGTTATCCTTCTGGAAGGTTCTCCTCTCTCCACAGAGGACCTCTGGAGCTCTGACAGAGTGACCATTGGGTTCTTGGTGACCTCCCTGACTAAGGCCTTTTTCCCCCCGATCGCTCAGTTTAGATGGCCGGCCAGCTCTAGGAAGAGTCCTGGTGGTTTCGAACTTCTTCCACTTAAGGATGACGGAGGCCACTGTGCTCATTAGGACCTTCAAAGCAGCAGACATTTTTCTGTAACCTTCCCCAAATTTGTGCCTCGAGACAATCCTGTCTCGGAGGTCTACAGACAATTCCTTTGACTTCATGCTTAGTTTGTGCTCTGACATGAACTGTCAACTGTGGGACCTTATATAGACAGGTGTGTGCCTTTCCAAATTATGTCCAATCAACTGAATTTACCACAGGTGGACTCCAATTAAGCTGCAGAAACATCTCAAGGATGATCAGGGGAAACAGGATGCACCTGAGCTCAATTTTGAGTTTCATGGCAAAGGCTGTGAATACTTATGTACATGAGCTTTCTCAATTTTTCAATTTTTAATAAATTTGCAAAAACCTCAAGTAACCTTTTTTTCAGGTTGTCATTATGGGGTGTTGTGTGTAGAATTCTGAGGAAAAAAATGAATTGAATCCATTTTGGAATAAGGCTGTAACATAAAATGTGGAAAAAGTGATGCGCTGTAAATACTTTCCGGATGCACTGTATATTTTAAATCAATTTAGTGGTATCAAAAATATGGTATCAATTAGTATCAAACACATGAAAATTTCATGGTGATCCCAAACTTGTCACTGGTTGTGTACCTAATTTGAAGTGATAAAAATCACATGCCATGCCTAATGCATTTCAGAAGTATGAGTAGCAGCCGCAAAATGGAGCAATGTTTAAAATGTACATATTCTTAGCGTATTTTTTTCTCAGGAAATGGTAAACACTTTTCAATTCACACATAATGGCTCCAGTGGAGTTTTCATGTAACTGAAAAAAACAGTGCAAAAGGTAGGTACTTTCCTAACTGGATAAAGTGGGAAGAAAATCAATTAAAACATGTTTGTAGATCTTTAGCATGATGCTGCCTTTCAGCTAAAATGATTGAAAATGAGCAAGTAAGGAACATTTACATTTCCTTTCATCTTCTTTCAGGTAATCCTGATCCTTTAAAGCTATAGTTTGTAGTACTTCTAGTTTTTATCACTTCCTCCAGTCCATTTTTTTCCCCACATCAAAAGACCTCTACACCTCTGTGAATAATGACAGCTAAAAACTAATTATCAATATCACAAATAGCAATCCTGAACCACAAAATAGGCTCATAAGATTAATCTGTTTCTAGCAATAACACCCGTTAGCCACACTTCTGCAAAGGCATTTGACCTTGGTAGTCATTATTCATATGTTCACCACCATTCACCTGTTTCCCCAAGACTCATTGTATAGCTGGAGGGTATACATTTTCCTCTACATCATCTTTGGTATATAAAAGCTTCTAACTGGTGCATTATGGTGTAGCAGTGCTACTGTGGGAAGAACTCCATTTCCCACCAGCCCAAGGGGGATTTCCCACATAGGATGACTGAAACAGAATCAGGGGCTGCTGGGGATGAAAGACACCAGCAGGAAATTTGAAAAGGGGGGCCTGACAAAGCAACAAGATGGTGTTTTTGTGTATCCTGTCCAACGTCATCCGAAAAGTCAACTGTGCCCTGGATCACTTCCCATTAGGATGAATGGACTGTCTCGTGTCTGCCTGTCTTGTGTATAGTGGTGGATTAATCGCCACGTGTTTTCAAAGAGTGCTCCTGCAAATATCACCCCTCACCACCCAGGCCTACTGGTAGGACTGTTTCACTCATTTACTACGGAAGCTGTTTTTGGAATTGTCATCTTCACACCAAACAATTTTACCAGCTTTTGCTGTACTGGACTCTACAAGGATGTTGTCATGAGTGTTTAATGTTGTGGTTCACTGTTATATTACAACTGTAGCAGCGATGTGCGCTTGTGGGGGGGCAACAGGGAGATTTATCCGATTGTCGTGTATTTTGTTTTGATTAAATATATTAATTTATTCACTGCTTTTGGGTCTATGCTTGTGAGAGTGTGTGGGTCGGGGCAAGGCTGCGTGTGTCCCTGGGAATCTACAGCAAAAAACAAATAACTCATAGTATCACTGGTATGAATCTTAGCGGCACCGGACCACTACAATGGTCTGTCCAGAGAGAAAAGGATAAGCAAGGTGGCTAAACATTATGTTGGTAAAATAAAACATTTTAAATGCGCTTTCTTGTCCTTAAGTATTAAATTTTCATTGTGTGTGTATTAGGGAAATTGTAACCACAACTAAACCAACACTAAGCAATAATAAGTTTACTTTTTGTTTCACGTTTCTTCTGTCCCCATTGACTGCTACTGTGTTCTCCTGGGAGAAACATTTACATATAATGCTGTACTTAAAAAATGTTTCCATGGTCAACAAATGCATGTTACGGCAGTAGAAAAAAATCAAAAATGTCAAACATGCTTATTTTCCCTTGGGAACAAACAGTATAATCTAAATCTAAACAGAAACAAATGGTAGGATCCTTAACCCTGTCCTGATTCGCACTAAAACGAGCTGTCATATGGGCTGGGTAAAATTTACTCAGAATAGATTTATTTCAATCTGCAAATTATTAAAAGTTGCTTCTGCTTGTTAACAAAATGAAATACATAAAAGAAGACACTGACCCGATTCTGAATGTTCAGATCTTCTAGGCTTTGGTGCTGGTGATGGGGATTCATTCTTTACATTGATCTTGCGTTTAGAAGCTGTTAAAAGATACAAATTAAATTTCTAAACAGAAAAAAAAATTGACATCAGAAAAAAAATCAGATTACTTTAAGTTCAAAAACTATGTAAAACACACAAAGTAACTTCAAAATCCCTACCTGTAGGTCTTGTAGGAGAAACTGAACTACGCCCTTTCTTTGAACGACTAGATGGCTGAGGAGTCGTGGACCTGCGACTTTTGGGAGGTGGACTAGGAGGTGGTGTCCTGTGACGCCTGCGGGGTGGGCTTGCTGAAGGAGATGACCGACGAGGCTTGGAACGGGGAGGGGTATTAGAAATGCGTTTAACAGGTTTCTTTGGAGGAGATCGTGACCGAGATGAAGACGATGATGAGCTGCTCCCTGATGAGGAAGGGGATGGAGATCGTCTTCTGGAAGATTAACAAAACAAAATTCTATTGCTTGTAAAAAGATCAAAAACAACTGGTACATTTCATAAGCAAAACAAACACATTTTTTAATTAAACAAAGGGGTGGATAATACTTTGTGTCCTATCCAAATTATTGCTGGATAGACCTTTGTGCTTGACTACCAATTATTCTATACAATTTTCATGCTGCATTTTCATTTTATACATTCATTTTGAAATAGCACGTATTTGTAAAAATGGATCAAAATTACTTAGCCTAATGTAAACTTTGAGAAACTGCTTTTTTGGTAACATCCATGATCAGTAAATTGAATGTGTTTGACTTGGTGTGTCTAGTTAGGTTCTCCATTAGTAGCCAAAAAAAAAAAAAAAAAAAAAAGGGTTGCAAGAAGAAAATTACACTAGCAGCCAGAGCACAAGCAGAAAAAAACAATTACTTTCAATAAGACAACATATACTTGAACTTAACAAAAGTTTAGTTATAAACTAAAAGTGCTAAGCATGTACAAAGATGCAACTTGTGTTTGTGCAGATAAATGAGACAGAGTATGATGCAACATTTTACTGATCAATTCTGATTAGAACTGCAAGTCAACACCACTGATTTATGAACTGCAGTTAAATGAAACATAGCTCTAATTAAGATCACAGCAGTGAACACTGAACAAGTGGGATAGCTAAAAAGTAAATATTTGCACTCCAATACACTGAAAAGATATTTACATTTCCATACACTGGGAAATGCGGTTGTAAAATTCAGCTAATAATGTATCCATGACACAAACAAAAGTTGGGCTTATGCATACCTATTACTAAACTCCACCTCCAGCATTGTATTTTGCACTTTTGCGGCTAAAACAATATCTAGTAGTTTTACCATGTGAATGCAGAACAAACCCCACACCAAAACAGTTAAGAGCACTACTTTTCTAAATCAAAAATACTTCATACATAGGCATATTACAAAAGTACTGGTGGTCATGGCTAGTGGAGAGGCCAAGTTTTGTTAAGCTCATAAAGACTGATATTCCAACAAGCCATGCCAAATCGATTTACTGAATGAAAGTGCTACTTAATAATTTAAATAAAATTCACGCTCAGCCACAAAATATGAGATTTCCTTAGAAATCCTTAGTGTATGTGTACTAAACAAAAAAGAGACTGTGGCAGAACTTCAACTGTTGTGAGACATTCTTGCATGGCTACAAACTGAATTGATTAGTTAGGCTAGCAGTCTTTGCCTTTTACCGAATTTTCAGTAGAAAAGATTTCATCACCTACTAAAAGTAAACAACCAGCATTCTAGGCGCCTCTATGCAAACTCTTGCAAGGCCAGATGACTCAAAATGGGCTCAAGCAAGAACAAACAGACCTATAATTCAAGGAATGAGATCTGGGATGTACAGAACACCACACCCATGAGAAGACTCCAATTTTGTAACTGGTAGTGACTTTAATTCAGTCATAAAGGGTTCCAACTTTTCTTTTTAATTAGTTACTCATCCCATCTGAATATATTCTCTCTCCCACACAGAACTCCATGGATAATTCTGAGGGCACAATGAGAACTTTCAGGGGAGCACTCTGCTCTCACTCTCTAAAGTCTCCCCCCTCTCCAAAACTAAAAAACACACTTTTCAGCCACTCTCATTTGTGGGGAGTTGAAACTGACAAATTCTCTTCTCTTTTTGGAACAGAAAGCAGAGGTCCACCTGACAAGCCAAAGCTGTGTGCCAGTGAGAGAGAAGCTAAGTAGTAGACAATACTTCAAGAAGGGAATTTCAGCATCTAAACTCGTGTTCTAGAAAGAGTAATGCCCTTCCCTGTTAATTTGCAGACAACATATCAAAAGGCCTGAGTAAAGTCACTGCACACCACAAAGAGAAAGATATCCACTACAAAGCAAGAATCCTCCACTTGAACAAAGAGCAGCAATCTACATATATAATTCACGAAGGGTACGCAAGACAGTGAGCGCACACAAGACAGAGAGGCCCGCCCGCCAACTCTAAGACCATGGGATACGCACGACAGAGCCCTGACCACCATCTCTAATCCTACTTCCGCGTCTGTCGCCCTCGATCAAACAGAAATAATTAGCAAGCAAAGATAACTGGCAGTAACAGTACAAAATTCACAATTGGTACGCCAGTTTGAAAACATAAGTTTTGAGGGTAGTTTTAAAAGAATTCCCAAGTTGAGGCGTACTATGAGAGACGCTCGAGCTCCCATAGCACAGAGTTTGATGTGTGGTACAGAAAGTACAGCTGCAGACGAGAATCAGAGTAAGCGAAACGAGTGTCAGTCTGTAGGAGATCAGTGAGGTTATGGAGAGCTTTAAATGTTAAGAGCGCTATTTAGTATTGTATTCTGTAGTTAACAGGGAGCCAGTGAAGTTGAGAGAGAATAGGTGTAGTATGTTCAGTGGATTTAGAACAGCGGTTATTATCCTGGCAGCAGAATTTTGAATAAATTGTAAGCGATGGATACGTTTTTGTGGGATGACAGATAGAATACCATTACAGTAATCTATACATGAGGTGACTCTGGCATTAACCAATACTTTAGCACTGTGTTGCGTAAGAACAGGACGAAGTCTAGAAATGTTTCGGAGATGGAAGAAAGCAGTCCCAGAAATGTTACTTATACGGGAGGAATTATTTAATATCATTATTATTTAATAATTGCCATTATTAGTGTAAAAATGGATATAAATAATTGCATGTAAACAATTCGCCAAAATTTGTTGTATGTAAACGATACCGTTTAAAACGTTTTTTCATCAGAAAACCCGGTTTCCACGTCTACCTACATTAGTTTAAATGGCACTTTTACCACTCGCAATAGGGTGGACACGCTGACTTATCGTGTCAACTGGGCAACACAGCGAATGCGGCGTCTATCTATACATGTCTGTTTTCCATAGCCTGCTACAGGAAGGCACTCTCTCGACCATTGGCATGGGTTTCACTCCTTGCTTTTTTGATATACTGCGACGGTGGTTTCCTAAGCCTATGTTATAGCGAACTCCTTTCTCACGGTTTTCCGTTCCTATTTTTGCACCGACGTATGCTACAGCGGGGTTCGGCTAGTAAAGTAGTAACTCCACAAAACACCAGACATCATCTTTAAAGACTTGGTATCATGAAACAGTTCCATCTGTGAAAAGATAAATTTGCAAGAAAACAGCCAGCATCTCTAGCATATATGTTTGTCTGCTTAATCTATGTTCTGTTTTGTATTATACGGTATAAGCAGCTATACTTCTATAATCCTTGCATTTATCAATAAATAGCATTATTTCTTAAAATGAGTGTGTTTTAGTTACCTTGATACAGTATAAGACTAACAGCTGGATACCAGACTCCTACAACAGAGGATGGCAAAGTAAATAAAGCGGGAGCATTACTACATTTTTAAATTTCTGGCATTGCAGAAGGCAGAACTGATAACCCAGCCACAGGGGACGCACAAACCAGTGTGCTTCTTCGTGCCGGTCCCAAACCCGGACAACAATACTAATTTCCATACCAGATCGGTCGAGCCCTGGGTTAACATCGACCGCCACCAGTACTGTTAGTCAACAGGCTGCTGGCAGAAATTGGGCTACTGTTGGCCGAAGGAGGAGAAGGGGGGTGGGGAGAGAGAGATAGCTTGGAGATGTGTCTGGAGGCAGAAAGGTAAAGAGAGTGGAACCGAGGGTAGGAACTTTGAATGTTGGCAGTATGACTGGTAGGGGGAGAGAGTTGGACATGTCTGTGGTGAATATGTATTTTAAAAAGAAAGGGAGGAACATAGGCTTATGTACAATAGTGGAAGAAGATGCACACAGGTAGATTACATCCTATGCAGAAGAGATAATCTGAAGGAGACCGAAGACTGCAAAGTGGTGGCAGGGCAAAGTGTAGTTAAGCAGCATAGGATGGTAGTCTGTAAGATGATGTTGGAGATCAAGAAGAGGAAGAGAATGAGGGCAGAGCCAAGGGTGAAATGGTGGAAGTTGAGAAAGAAAGACTGCAAGGTTGAGTTTAGGGAGGAGGTGAGACAGGCAATGAGTGGCAGCGAAGAAATACCAGACAGTTGGGAAACTACAGCAGATGTAGTAAGGGTGACAGCAAGAAGAGGACTTGGTGTGACATTTGGACAGAGGAAATGGAAATCTGGTGGTGGAATGGGAAAGTACAGGACAGTATACAGAGGAAGAAGATGGCGAAGAAGTGGGATAGTCAGAGATGCAGAAAGTAGACAAAAGTACAAGATGATAAGGCACAAGGTGAAGAGAGGGGTGGCGAAGGCTAAAGAAAAGGCATATGATGAGTTGTATGACACCAAGGAGGGAGAAAAGGACCTGTACCGATTGGCTAGACAGAGGGACCGAGCTGGGAAAGATGTGCAGCAGGTTAGGGTAATAAAGGATAAAAATGGAAATGTACTCACAAGCAAGGAGGGTGTGTTGGGAAGATGGAAAGAGTACTTTGAGAGGCTGATGAATGAAGAGAACGAGAGAAAGAGGTTGGATGATGTGGAGATAGTGAATCGGGAAGTGCAGTGGACTAGCAAGGAGAAGGCAAGGACAGCTATGAACAGGACAAAAAAAAAACAAAAAAAAAAACCGTAAAAGCCGCTGGTCCAGATGACATACCTGTGGAAGCATGGAGGGTGTTTAGGAGAGATGACAGTGGAGTTTTTAACCAGATGGTTTAATGGAATCTTGGAAAGTGAGAGGGTGCCTGAGGAGTGGAGAAGTGTACTGGTGTCAATATTTAATAAGGGGGATGTGCAGGACTGTAGAAAGTACAGGGGGATAAAATTGATGAGCCACAGCATGAAGTTATGGGAAAGAGTAGTGGAAGCTAGGTTAAGAAGTGAGGCGACTATTAGTGAGCAGTAGTATGGTTTCATGCCAAGAGCGAGCACCACAAATGTGATGTTTGCTCTAAAGGTGTTGATGGAGAAGTATAGAGAAGGCCAGAAGGAGATGCACTGCATCTGTGTGGACCTGGAGTAAGCAAATGACAGGGTGCCTTGAAAGGAGTTGTGGTATTGTATGAGGAAGTCGGGAGTGACAAAGTAGTATGCAAGAATTGTACATGATATGTACGAGGGAAATGTAACAGTTGTGAGGTCTGCAGTGGGAGTGACGGATGCATTCAAGGTGGAGGTGGTATTTCATCAGGGATCGACTCTGAGCCCTTTTTAAATTTGCAATGGTGATGGACAGGTTGACAGATGAGATTACACAGGAGTCCCCGTGGACTATGATGTTTGCTGATGACATTGTGATCTGTAGCGATAGAAGGGAGCAGGTTGAGGACACTCTGGAGAGGTGGAGATATGGTCTAGAGAGAAGAGGAATGAAGGTCAGTAGGAATAAGACAGAATACATGTGTGTAAATGAGAGGGAGGTCCGTGGAATGGCGAGGATGCAAGGAATAGAGTTGGCGAAGGTAGATGAGTTTAAATACTCAGGATCAACAGTACAGAGTAATGGGGATTGAGGAAGAAAGGTGAAGAAGAGAGTGCAGGCAGGGTGGAATGGGTGGAGAAGAGTGTCAGGAGTAATTTGTGACAGACGGGTATCAGCAAAAGTGAAAGAGAAGGTCTACAGAACAGTAGTGAGACCAGCTATGTTACATGGATTACTGACCAGAAACCAGGAGACAGAGTTGGAGGTGGCAGAGCTAAAGATGCTAAGATTTGTATTGGGTGTGACGAGGTTGGACTGGATTAGAAATTAGTACATTTGAGGGTCAGCTCAAGTTGGACGGTTGGGGGACAAAGCCAGAGAGGCGAGATTGCACTGGTTTGGAAATGTGCAGATAAGAGATGCCAAGAATATTCTGAGAAGGATGCCAAGGATAGAACTGCCAGGCAAGAGAAAAAAAAAAGCCTAAGAGAAGGTTAATGGATGTGGTGAGATGACATGCAGGTGACGGGAGTAACAGAACAAGAGGCAGAGGACAGAAAGATATGGAAGATGATGACACGCGGTGGCAACCCCCAACGGGAGCAGCCGAAAAAAGAAGAAGCAGAAGGCAAAACTGATAATCGAGTTGTCTTTCCTCCCTTCCTACATTATTAGAATTGTCCCTGGGTAGGCAAGTTAAAATTAAAAAATTTTCCTCTTACAGGTGCTGGTCATAAAATTAGAATATCATGACAAAATTGATTTATTTCAGTAATTCCATTCAAAAAGTGAAACTTGTATATTAGATTCATTCATTACACACAGACGGACCTTACTTATTCTATCTTAATTAATGTTGACTTATGTTTATTTTTTATTGTGTCTTCTATTTCTCTATTAATTTTGTAAAGCACTTTGAGCTACATTTTTTTGTATGAAAATGTGCTATATAAATAAATGTTGATTGATTGATTGATTTCAAATGTTTATTTCTTTAATTTTGATGATTATAACTGACAACTAATGAAAGTTCCAAATTCAGTATCTCGGAAAATTAGAATATCAATTAAGACCAATGCAAAAAAAGGATTTTTAGAAGTGTTGGCCAACTGAAAGGTATGAACATGAAAAGTATGAGCATGTACAGCACTCAATATTTAGTTGGGGCTCCTTTGGCCTGGATTACTGCAGCAATGCGGTGTGGCATGGAGTCGATCAGTCTGTGGCACTGCGCAGGTGTTATGAGAGCCCAAGTTGCTCTGATAGTGGCCTTCAGCTCTTCTGAATTGTTGGGTCTGGCGTATTGCATCTTCCTCTTCACAATACCCCCATAGATTTTCTATGGGGTTAAGGTCAGGCGAGTTTGCTGGCCAATCAAGAACAGGGATACCATGGTCCTTAAACCAGGTACTGGTAGCTTTGGCACTGTGTGCAGGTGCCAGGTCCTGTTGGAAAATGAAATCTGCATCTCCATAAAGTTCGTCAGCAGCAGGAAGCATGAAGTGCTCTAAAACTTCCTGGTAGACAGCTGCATTGACCTTGGACCTCAGAAAACACAATGGACCAACACCAGCAGATGACATGGCACACCAAACCATCACTGACTGTGGAAACTTTACACTGGACCTCAAGCAACGTGGATTCTGTGCCTCTCCTCTCTTCCTCCAGACTCTGGGACCTTGATTTCCAAAGGAAATGCAAAATTTACTTTCATCAGAAAACATAACTTTGGACCGCATCTTGTCCTTCCCTTCGCCTCTCTATTAATGTGCTTGGACACAGAGCTCTGTGAACAGCCAGCCTCTTTTGTGTCTTGCCCTCCTTGTGCAAGGTGTCAATGGTCGTCTTTTGGACAACTGTCAAGTCAGCAGTCTTCCCCATGATTGTGTAGCCTACAGAACTAGACAGAGATAATTTAAAGGCTTTTGCACGTGTTTTGAGTTAATTAGCTGATTAGAGTGTGGCACCAAGTGTCTTCAATATTGAACCTTTTCACAATATTCTAATTTTCCGAGATACAGTAATCCCTCCTCGATTGTGGGGGTTGCGTTCCAGACCCCCCGCGATAGGTGAAAATACGCGAAGTAGAAACCATATGTTTGCATGGTTATTTTTATATATTTTAAGCCCTTATAAACTCTCCCACACTGTTTATAAATATTCCCCGCAGAGTTATACAGCATAATCCCTTTGTATTTTCTTAGATATTAGGTAAGATTCATTGAAATGATGTATATAAACACACTGTTTATATACAGTAAAACCTAAATATTAAAGATATTGAGTGTCTCCGATATCACATATGTTACAGCCATTACGATAGACAGGCCACCAGCAATAAATACGTACAATACAAGAAAAATAGTATACAGTAAATGTGTGTACAGTGACACTAAACGTACGTACATGTACTAAGTACTGTAAGTAGAAAATTAATTATGGTTACTCACCAAAAATGACATGATGACTTGTCCGATAACAATGAGTTTAATTTTACTGCACAACAAAGGAGAGCGTTACAGTTCTTCCAAAGGAGCCACTTCAGGCGATTGTGTAGCACTGCCGTTGTTCTTCTTCTGGCAGTCTTCAATCCAAATCCCTAAAGCAGATTCCATCCAGACTACTACCTTATTACATCCACTTAAAACTCGTTTTGCACCCTGGTTAAAAGGACACGGCGGCCGTAGATCTTATATTCCTTTCCTACTTTTTAAATAAAAAGAATCGTAGCCTTCAGCAAATCCAAAACGTTTACCTTTTTCGGCAATCATTAACATCTTCTGTTTGCGCTTGGGCACGGCCCCTGAAGCAGTAGCAGATCATTTTGGAGCCATAATGAAGGGCTTAACTACACAAAGATAAACACAAAAGAGCACAACTCTTTACACAGAGAAACACGTTGATGCTTAATGATCGAGACGAGACTTCCTGGTTAACACTGCATTCAGCACACAGGAACTTAACTGCATGCTCTGATTGGTTAGCTTCTCAGTCATCCGCCAATAGCATCCCTTGTATGAAATCAACTGGGCAAACCAACTGAGGAAGCATGTACAGGAAGTAAAAAGACACATTGTCCGCAGAACCCGCGAAACAGCGAAAAATCCGCGTTATATATTTAATTATGCTTGCTAGAGTGAAGCTGCGAAAGTCGAAGCGCGATATAGCGAGGGATTACTGTACTGAATTTGGGACGTTCATTAGTTGTCAGTTATAATCATCAAAATTAAAAGAAACAAACATTTGAAATACATCAGTCTGTGTGTAATGAATGAATCTAGATAGATAGATACTTTATTAATCCCAAGGGGAAATTCACAATCTAATATACAAGTTTCACTTTTTGAATGGAATTACTGAAATAAATCAACTTTGTCATGATATTCTAATTTTATGACCAGCACCTGTACACTGCTACAGCCAACAATATACATAACACAGGATCCATTAAACCTAATGGAGCAGTATATATCAAAGGTGTACTTCAGTGACCAATATAGACAGGAAACAGTTTCTTGAAGAGCGTTTTCTTAATGAGGGTTAGACAAGATTAATAGTGTGTTATTATATTTTTCCTTAAATTAACTCCCAAGGTCTTCGATTAAAAAAAAAAAAAATCCTAAAAGATTGACACCAAAGCCAGGTATGTGGACTTCTACATTACTAAAAGCTCTCACTGGTGAATAAACATCAATACAGAAAGTTTCTATGTACGCAGTTATGGAAAATACTTTAATTTTTCACAATGAACATGATTGGAGCCGGGTACAAAGGGAGACAAGTTAGTGGACAGAGGTTGATGGGAAACAAGTTTGTAGCTTCTTAATTCTATTTGTTTTGCAATATATTTGATCATACCATCGTTAAACGTGAAAACATGAACGCCTTACAAAAACCTGCTGCAATAACCAGTGTGTGCCATCAATTTTTTTTAAGGCTATGCAAAGCCCAGTTTCTGGCCAGACATTACCCCTACATATTTCAGTCTTCTTGGGAACACTTTCCTGATAATTTAACACTGACCAATTTGAATCTCATGCACCCTGGAAAAGAACTGTTCCCAAGACCACCACCACCCAAAGCATCAATTTAGGACTATAAAAACATAATTCATAACTAGATAATTGACAGACTTGAAAGGCTTCTTCTCATTTAGCATTCCCTTTAAGGTCTGGATTTAAATAGTAAACTGATGAGAGGTAAAGCATTTCTGCACAAAAACCATAAGAAACTTATTACTCCACTTCTGCATCCAAATACACACTACTGTAGTCAGAGTAAAGTTGTCTGCTAACACAAATAGGCTTAACTAATCAAAAATAAACTTTAGGAAAAAACAATGGATTGCACAACTAGGACAAAACATCATGGTGACTCTCACCACTAAAAGACATTTGAAAATCTGACTAATACCTGAAAGCAAACATTTAGGAAGCCCAAGTGAAAAGCGAATGCAAGTGAAAAGTTTATGCCACCTTTATAAAAAAAAGGTATAGATGGATTTCAATCCATTAAAAGGATAAAAAAGAAAACTGGAATTGTGCTGTGCAGAAGTTTGATCATGCATTTTTTTTGACCTGACAACTTCACAAACTTAAATGAATCCCGGTTTTATAGAGCTGAATACTCTATCACATAAGGTGCTGTGCTTACTATCAGCAACTATGGACGTTTGTGAAACAACTGGCTGAAAACTTGCAATACAGCTGACACACATGTAGATTAAATTTCCACTATCAGATACATAATTAAAAAACAAAAATTAAGGATAAATGTTGGAGAAGGCATGATCTGGATGACAAAAATCTCACAAACAGCTTAAAACACTCTTATTCCTAATGTAGAGCACGAACAACACTACAAATGGACTACAGAAAACATTTGCTGATATTAGAATAGTAATCTATAATATAGTGACGATTATACACTTTCCAAATGGAAAGCTTTCCTATAATCACCACAAATATTGTTTTGCTTACTTTAGACAGTAAAAAAAGAAGCATTTTAAGAACAAAAGTTCTTTACACTGATAAAACAAAAATCTTTACTACAACCACAAAAGATCTATTTGGAGAAAAACAGGTGAAGCTTTTGAATAAAACAAAACTGTTTGTGAGGAATACATTGAATTAAGTAACTACTAATGCCAACTTCACATATTCTATAAAGAACTATGCTGAAAGGAGATTTACATAATTTTCTTTCTAAATTGGTTAAATACATTTTAAAAGCAACCTGTACTTCTAGAACAGGAAGGATAAAATGGCTGGCCTTTACGGTGTCTACACTGAAATACAAACAATATACTGTAAGATCTCAGCAATCCAGTACAGTAATCCCTCCTCGATCGCGGGGGTTGCGTTCCAGAACCCCCCGCGATAGATGAAAATCCACGAAGTAGAAACCATATGTTTGTATGGTTATTTTTATATATTTTAAGCCCTTATAAACTCTCCCACACTGTTAACATTATTAGAGCCCTCTAGACATGAAATTACACCCTTTAGTCAAAAGTTTAAACTGTGCTCCATGACAAGACAGAGATGACAGTTCTTTCTCACAATTAAAAGAATGCAAATATATCTTCTCTTCAAAAGAGTGCGCGCATCAGGAGCAGAGAATTTCAGAGAGAGAGAGAGAGAGAGAGAACTCGCTAAGAAAAGCAAACAATCAAAAAATCAATACGTGCTTTTGTGGTTTTAAGTATGCCAAAGCACCGTGATAAAGCGGCATTTTTTAGAGAAGCGTCCATATCCTCTAGGCAAACAGCCCCTGTGCTCACACCCCCTCCGTCAGGCAGAGAGAGTGAGAGAGACATAGAAAAGCAAACAATCAAGCACCGCACGGGAAGCATATTTTATATCATTGAGGAGATTTAGTTAATATGTAATACATGCTCTGATTGGGTAGCTTCTAAGCCATCCGCCAATAGCGTCCCTTGTATGAAATCAACTGGGCAAACAAACTGAGGAAGCATGTACCATAAATTAAAAGACCCATTGTCTGCAGAAATCCACGAACCAGCGAAAAATCCGTGATATATATTTAGATATGCTTACATTTAAAATCTGCGATAGAGCGAAGCTGTGAAAGTCAAAGCGTGAAATAGTGAGGGATTACTGTACATACTAGAAGGGAACAGAGAAGGAATGGGGTTAAAAATTCTAAGGCAAAAACAGATGAGAGTTGTGCTGGGCTAAGGAAATGTTTAAGGAGCTATTCAGTACTAATTGACTAGATGCCTAAACGTTTCTGAAATTCACCATGATTTGCATTTCCCTCTAAATTGTTAAATTCACAAAAGACATAACTGTGCAAAAATGTTTGTACCCTATATAGATTCAAAGGAAAAGTCACCAGTGACTGTGTATTAAAAAAAGTCCCATGTTATTTGTTACATAACCCAAAACAAATAAAGAGTTGTGTTCACACAGATTGTTTCGAATAATGGTGTGACAAATATATTTTATAAAAAGTAATGAAATAACCAAAATTTACCTTCTCACTGGTGACCTACTTCTCCTGTGTCTTGCAGGTGGAGGGACTCTTCTTGGAGGGCTCCGCCTTCGTGGAGAAGGACGTCTTCTAGGACTTGGCCGTCTCCGGAGGGACCATGATCTGAATTAACATAGATAAAATTAGATAAAACATATCAAAAATTAAAAAAAAAACAAAAAAAAACAAAGTAAATCTACCTAAATAATTTTCAAATTCAAAATAGTAAATTTAAAAATGGAATCCTGTTGTGCTAATTTGATATCAAAAATGCAAGCTTTTACCTCAGGAATCACTCCAGATTACTATGACAAGCTAAACTTGTGAAAAACAAAACAGAATTTTATATTGCTGTATATTATATCCTTTCAGGCCACTAAAAAACAATCAAATATACAGTACTGTGCAAAAGTTTTAGGCAGGTGTAAAAAAATGCTGTAAATAAAGAATGCTTTCAAAAAATGAAAGTGTTAATCATTTATTTTCATCAATCAACAAAATGCAGTGAATGAACAAAAGAGAAATCTAAATCAAATCAATATTTGGTGTGACCACCCTTTGCCTTCAAAAGAGCATCAATTCTTCTAGGTACACGTGCACACAGTTTTTGAAGGAACTCGGTAGTTCCAAACATCTTGAAGAACTAACCACAGATCATCTGTGGATGTAGGCTTCCTCACATCCTTGTCTCTTCATGTAATCTCAGACACACTCAATGTTGAGATCAAGGCTCTGTGGGGACCATACCATAACTTCTAGGACTTCTTGTTCTTTACGCTGAAGATAGTTCTTAATGATTTTGGCTGTATTTTTGGGATCATTGTCCTGCTGCAGAATAAAATTTGGGGCCAATCATACGCCTCCCCTGGTGGTACTGCATGATGGATAAGTATCTGCCTGTATTTCTCAGCATTGAGAACACCATTAATCCTGACCAAATCTCCAACTCCATTTGCAGAAATGCAGCCCACAAACGTTCAAGGAACCTCCACCATGCTTCACTGTTGCCTGCAGACACTCATTGTACCGCTTTCCAGCCCTTTGACGAACAAACTGCCTTCTGCTATAGCCAACTTTTTCAAATTTTGACTAATCAATCCATAGTGCCTGCTGCCATTTTTCTGCACCCCAGTTCCACATCGGAGGTATGGCTTTTTGGCTTCAACTCTTCCATGAAGACCACTTCTAGCCAGACTTCTCCGGACAGTAGATAGGTGTACCTGGGTCTCACTGGTTTCTGCCAGTTCTGAGCCGATGGCACTGCTGGACATCATCCGAGTTCGAAGGGTAATAAGCTTGATGCGTCCTTTATCTGCTGCACTAAGTCTCCTTTGCCAACCACTGCATCTACGATCCTCAACGTTGTCCATTTTTTTGTGCTTCTTCAAAAGAGCTTGAACAGCACATCTTGAAACCCCAGTCTGCTTTGAAATCTTTGTCTGGGAGAGACCTTGCTGATGCAGTATAACTACCTTCTGTCTTGTTGCTGTACTCAATCTTGCCATGACATGAAACTGTCTTCATGAAACAGCATTTTTCCCCACACGTCTAAAACTTTTGCACAGTACTGTATATCACCAATATTCAACTGCATACAAGTTTGCAGCAACTTTATATTCTTAAGCACACAGGCCAACAATTTAAAAATCTAAAAATTTACCTGGAACGTGACCTTTGTCGTCGTCTTGTTCGAGAATGTGACCGAGACAATGACCGTGATTTTGAACGTGACCGAGATCTGTGTCGGTTTCGTTCTCTAGTCTCTTTCTCCTTTTCTTTCTGTTTTGGCTTTTCTTCCTTCTTTAAAGGTCTGTCTGGTGAGGCATCTTTTGCTTCCTGAACAGAATCAGGTTTAACTTCTTTCAAAATATCACTGACAAGAAAAAATAAAATGATACATTTTTTTCTGGTGTAAAAAAATGCTTCCCAATTTTACACACATGCCTTCCCCCACATTGCTCAAAAAACACTTTACAAAAATTCAGGTACACACAGAAAATCTTTTAATATACTTTTTATTTTTGAATGAAAAAGATGCTGATCTTGTGCAGTTAAGAATGAGCCTAGAATTATTTCAAAACATGTACCATTTGCTCAAACATCTGACAATCTTCGCATTACAGCTGTCATTATATTGAATTCCTACAAGTTCAATACTTTGAAAAGTACTGACATTAGATATCATTTTCAATACAAGTTTTGGAGAAAAATGTGAGGGACATGCAAAATATTGAAGACTAAATTTCCTTTTAATTAAAAAAAAAAAAAACTAAATAACTAGATCCCTCTTTTAGAGGGTACATGGTGGTCCAGATCTAATTATGCAGATCCAGATCGTCTGGATGACTGATTTATGCGGGGACGATTCCAGTTCAGCGCGAAGATGATTCTTCATATTGTCAATGCGCACATGTCTCGATGGTCCGGGATTTTTTGGGTGATTTTCTATGTAATAATCTTAAGTTATAGTATAATGAAAATTGCATAATTAGATCTGGACCACTCCATAGAATTGATCAGAAGTCTCCAAGATGTTCATACATTCAAAAATACAATAAAAATCCATAAAGAACAGCAGTGTGTAAACTGTTCAAAATTTTTGCATTAGTGAGATTATTCTTGAGGCAGCACACTGGTTCAAAACGCCTCTGAAATTATCACCTATTCCTAAGTCAGTAGAATGCAAGTACAGCAGTCTACCGTAAACATTACTGAGCCTAAAATAGCACTTCTCTCTGCGATTAACACCCAAGATTTTCAAATTCCGATTAACACCCTAACATAGTAGTTTGAGAAACTACTTGAGTAACTGTTTGAGAATAAGGGACTAAATTTCTTTAAATAATTGCCCTTTAAATGTCTTTGTACACAGTACTTGGGTGTTAATAAAAATAAGCATGTTTCTTATTACTGCCATTTTACTATGCTTACATCACATTAGTGCTGGGCGGTAAACCGGTTCATACCGAAAACTGTTTATTTTTGTTATGATATGGATTCTTCTTATACCGCAGCATCGGTTTAAATTGCCTAAATGACGTTCGGAACACAGCACAGCAGGAAACTGTTCAAGTGGGGACCTTTTTTCACTGCTACACCGCTAATCACAGAGGTGTTGCCCGGGGGCTCTCTTTCGCTGCTACACCGCTAAATAGGTAGTGGTAGTGTATGTATTGCGCGTTGAAAATGGACAAACATTCTGAAACGGAAGCTGTAGCTGAAGCTGAACATGACAAAGAAGAGCTTTTGCCAAAAAAAAGGAGTCATGTCCATTGCCTGGAGATACTTTGGTTTTAAAAGGTCGAATGTGGACCATTATGTTCAAATGTGTAAATACTGTTTCTATACTACTGGATAATACTGCAAGCCAAGTTGTACTTGTTTTATTTGTTTTCAATACAGTGTAATGTACCTGGGTACTGTATAATAGTGTGACGACATGTTGACTTTATTCTCGTAATTTGTCATTAAAGTACATCGTAAACTAAACTATCGTAAAATTAATATTTAATTTACTAGATTTTCTCAAACCCAGTCATAAATTAATATAGCACATTAAATGCTTTGTGTTGTGTTTTCTGACCCAGTTGTTAATCACTGCATGCTTATTAAACTAACTTCCTCTACACTAAGAGAAGGCGCAGGCAGCACACACAACACATTCACTTCATGATAACCCTGCTCTCTGAAAATTTAGAATGCTAAAATATATACTTGATATTTTCAGGATGAAATGCATTAAAGCAGGTATTAAAAATGCACGGTATTGTGGCGGTAGTGCTGGTACAAGCAATACGTACACTAGCAGGGTCAAAATAGCATAATAAAATCCCACACCCTACATGACTTTGAATGGAAAATGAAGCACGCCAAGTAAACCCACCAGAAAAACATGCAAATTCAAGGCATGGAACACCCGGGACCCCCTTGCTGCGAGGCAGCAGTGCAACCTCCACGCCACCGTGCCACCACATGATTAGTACATGCTTTAATGCATTTCATCATGAAAATCATATCAAGTATTTATCTTAGCATTCTAAATGTTCAGGGAGCAGGAATATCATGAAACTAATGTATTCTGTGTGCTGCCGGCGCCTCCTCTTAGTGCAAGAGGAAGTCAGTTTAAGAAGCACGTAGTGATTAACATTGCTTGGGGAACACGTAACTGAGAAAATCTAGTTAATTAAATATTCATTTTAAGATGAATTTTAATTTGATGTTCTACTTTAATGACAAATTACGAAAATAAAGTCAACATGTCGACTTTAGCTTCCAACATAAACGGCGAGAACAAAGTAAACATGTCAACTTTATTCTCAACGCTTATGACGAGAATAAAGTCAACATTTTGTCACACTATTACACAGTACCCAGGTACATTACACAATATTGGAAAAAAAAAAAAAACAAACAAAACAAGTATAACTTGGCTTGCAGTAGTATAGAAACAGTATTCACAGATTTGAACATAATGGTCCACATCCAACCTTTTAAAACCAAAGTATCTCCAGGCAACGGACATTACTCCTTTCTTTCGGCAAAAGTTCTTCTGTGTCATCATGTTCAACTTTATCATCTGCTACAGCTTCCATTTCAGAATGTTTTCTGTCCATTTTCATCGCACAATACCTCCAACTACTGCATGTAATCCGTTGCATACATGTTTAGCGGTGTAGCAGTGAAAAAGGGCCCCTGCACAATACCTGCACTAAACGCATGTACTCTGTTGCATGTGTTTGTAGCAGTGTAGCATAGAAAAAGGTCCCCCTTAAACAGTTTCTTGCTGCGCCTTTTTCCAACCATTGTTTAGGCAATTTAAACCGGCGTTGCGGTACAAGAAAAATCCATATCATAACAAAAATAAACTGTTTTCGGTATGAACTGGTCAGCACTACTTCCACTAAGCCATTGAGGGATTGCTTTGAAGACTACTTATATTTTTTAAAATGATGAAAGTGACTGAAATGGTGACAATTAATAGACTCTAGTAATAGTGGAGGGAAAGCTTTATTTGCGGCACATGTGCTTCTAAGCCTACACTCTGCATAGTGCCATGCTTCAAGTTCTCCCATTCGAATGCACAATTTTAGTCTTAATGCTGGTCAAAATAAAGCCATTAACAGTTTATTTACATTTTTCGCTGAATTTATTTAAATTGACAGTTTTTGTTAATTCAAAGTTGCCGATAATAAAATTGTTGCTTTCTAATATATTTTACACGTTTTGATTTTAATTATTTATCATGTATGTATAGACCTATGCAGCATTCTGATAGTAAATGGACAAACAGTCAATGTATTAATAAAGTTTACCTCAAACCTGTATCAATGCTAAGTATCAAATGGCTACATAAATCAAACCAGAGGAGTCTCTCGGAGTTCAACATGATGCCCAAACACACTCCAAACCTTAAATTTGCAAATTTTGAGCTACATAAAATAGAATTCTGACCTTAATGTCTGTATAAAATGTTTACAAATTTGATTTTTTACACTAAACATTTGTCTAATGTTTAAACACCACTACAAAAATGAGTCACTTTTCAGATGCACAAGCTCCATGGACATTTGACTTTGGTCACACTCATTCTACCATAACCTAGAAACCCAACTGGCTCTAGCTTTCCAAACTTAAGTTTTCTCATTGCCAGTTTCCTGTAGCAGTATTTCAGTATGTATTTCTGAAATTCAGCTACCTTCACCATGAGGCTATAGATTAGTGAGAACTTTACACAGAGCTCAATGTGTTATACGAAAGGATATAGTGGTTTAACAAATTACCTTGTAGATGAAGCTTCCTGTATGAGCAAATCTTTTTTCAAGATTGGCAAATGGTCATGCTCAGGTGACAGCTGTAAAGATTTCTTTGTTGGAAGTGGAGGAGGAGATGGTGAAGCACTGGGACTCTTTGTCTTTCGACGTGGAGACCGAGAATGACTACGCTTTCTTTCTCGTCTAAGTGGTGACCTTCTCCTAGGTGAAGGAGAACGTGTTTTTTTCCTAATAAATAAATAAATGAATAAAAATTAATCACACACCATAATGTATACTCTTTTTTTTTTTGTTGTTTTGTTAGGCACTCAAAGAACAGAATACAGACTTAATAAAAAAACTGCTGTAGAAATTGGTTAAGAACAGCAGCTATCACATGCATAAGAATAGTGATTTTGGTACATTTAATATTAAATACACACGGATGGACAAACTATATTCAGTAAGAGAACACTAATATTACTAAAATGAATTTCTAATGGAAGATCAATTAGTATTGGATCTTTTTTTGGCATAAGTTTATTCATACTTTCAAGAAAATCAAACTTTTCTGAGTTTATTACCTTAAAGGATCACTTAAGTATGCCTACTTCTACCTAAATTAAACAGATATACTGCTATCTAATAAAATCAACTAGGATGGCAAATTTCACTGATCATCAACACACTATTAGGGGTATGTGCAAGGTCAGCAAAAAACTGGTCTGCAAAAAACTAACCAATGTCACTGAAAACAGCTGGTAATGAAAACAATCACCAACAAATTTTATTATTAATAATTGCTTAGTTAAGTACTGCATATATCACTTCATTGGCAAAGTATCATTTTGAGATATTGTGAAGGAGAATGCAAGTAGAGTCAAAGACTAAATTTGAAATTTGGAGTAACTTCATCACAACTGATAAGAAATCTACACCTTGCAAGATTTGTAAAAATGAGCAAATTCAGTACAGGTACACAAGCGATGTGGGAGCGCCTGAAAAGCACACATATGAGTAATGGTGGTTCCTCTTTCACTTAACCCTTGGGGATAATTCAGCAGTATTCTCAACTACCCTTTCTTCCATTTCTTCTGGAAAATCTTTATCTAGAAGTGCAGAATGAGTTACCAAAAGTATACAAAACTTGTGCAAAGCATCTCTTTTGAGGACTGTGATGGCTGGTATTTTGATGCTGTACTGTAAACTGGGAGACTCTCTGTTCATCTTGTGGTCTTTGCTGCCATCTAGCAGATAAAATGAAAATGTGCTCTAAACAACTTTTACTGAGGCTTTTCAATAGTTTCATAATGGCTTCTGTCAATTTTGTGTCAAATTTTGATGACACAAGTTTAGAAGAGTAAAACTTGATCTTACAGTTTGCAAAAAGACTTGTTGCAATAGATAAATATTTTTAAGCATACTTTGTACCACTGTGCAACTATCATTTTACTTTAAACCTCCCAATTAATCAAAATTGACCAACTAATTGATCAGTAAAATAATTGCTAGTTGTATCCGTAGAGCGCACAAAAATGAGTTTTAGCTGGGGTGCATAAATTCCAAAAAACTAGGTAATATGAACGTAGTCTCACCATGTACCACATTCCATCTCATAGCCTGATCCACTATAATTTACTTCTAAAGAAAATAATAGCCACAGTAACAGAGTATATTACACAGACTGCCTGCCTACCCACAATGGCAAGTGAAATAATCAATACTTGAGATTACACTTATTGATTCCTTGTTCAATATACTCTCCTGGAAATCTCCCTTTGACTCTTACTCAAAACATGTGTAACACAGTTTACTTATATATTAGCACAAAATAGTGTCCATACAAAAAAAAAAAAAAAAGTACGTTCAAAGTATACCTTCTTGGGCTTTTTGATTTGTCTCTCTCTCTGCTTTCCTTAGTGTCCTTATCTTTTTTATCTTTTTCTTCATCTTGCTTCTTCAAAGAGGCCAGCTTTTCTTGTTCAATCTGCAATGTGGCAAAAAACACACTTTAAAAGGTGGCACTAAATGGCTAACATTTATATTAAAAGGGAACACTACACCCAAGTTTGATAAACAAGTTCAAAAGGGGAAAAAAAAACCCCACACCAGATCAGAAAATACTAAAATTGAGGGCATGCTAATTGGGCATGATAAACTCATGCCCATATCATGCCCAACAAGCATGTAATCCTTTTGCAGCAATTCAACAATTTTTAAATAATGCAAAACATACTAATGCTCCATTCTTAATTATAGCTAGCCCCTTGCCAAAATATAACCTGATCGTACCATTTTATGAAATCCACAAACTCTTTGCATGATTCTGAACAAAGTGCTATCTAGCCAAGTCATGTGGTCAAAGCTAATAATTACAATACATGGAACTGTGGAGCTTTGATCTAAGTATCACTTATTCTGGTTTGTGATGTCAACTGAAATTGGCTACTATTATAAATCAGATTTTTCACTCAAAATGAACTCTCTCAAAAAACACATTTTTCAGTATATGCTTTTCTAAGTTTTTTTTGATTAATTAAGTTGAAGTGTGCCCTTACACTTGAGTACTTTTAATACTTTCAAGTATGTTTTGTTCTACTGCCTGAACTTCAAAGACTGGAATAATGGCTTTTACATTAAAGTGGAGTAATAAACTGTGCATGGAGAGGACTGGCAGATGTACGTTGTCTAAACTTGGGTCGAAAGACGACCCTATGTCAAGTCTTCAGTAAAAAAAAATTGAGAGAAGCTGCTTAATGAAGTCTGACTTTTCTTTTTGTCCTTCAGTTAAAGCTAACACTCCTTGTCCAGATGTAAATGGTGAACAAGCTTGTGTTTAGCATAGCAGCTCACATTCTGAATTAGAAAGAGAATTTGCAATTTTATGCTTAATAGGCTGGTTAAAGAACTAAATTTAACTTGTCAACTTGTTAAGCATGCTAGCCTTGTACGTTTCTTACGAACATTAGAAAAGTGGTTTGTAATTACCAGAAGCATTTTATTGTCTATAATGCCACATTTATCATGGACAGTCTGTGTACGTTTTTTTTTTTTTTTTAAATATTTTCTTAAAACAACTATTAGTATTTATGGTCACTGAACAGTAAGCCGGCAAAACCTAATTTTGTTTAAAAATAGAAAAAAGAAAAAGCAAAACAGGTAACACCTGTGGTCTGTAATTTAATTGTAAAAATCTTAAGGTCAATGCTTTAAAATAGAGCATAAGGCTTCTGTACAACTGGCTGTGCCACAGTGTAGAAAAATGTAAAAGGATAAAAATACATAAATTACAATTCCGAACAACTGCTGTAATATTAAATAGGTTAGTGGTAGTGTCTGCAATTAATATGATGCAAATGTGAAAAAAAAAAAACAAAAAAACTGAGAAGATGGTTACCATCGACAAGACACAATAGTACAAGAGTTTAATAGTTTAATCCTTACACATTTAATCTCTTTAGTCTGAGCCTTTATGCATTTAATGATTTTGGATTATCATAATCTTATGCATAATTAACAATTTATGAGAACACAAAGAATTAAATTTGTAAAATACTGCTGATTGCCTTAGACAAAATAGTCAAAAAAAAAGCCAATCCAAAATTTGGCTATTCTATGGCAAAAGTAAAAAAGCTAAAATTTTGTACCTGTCTCTGTTTGATTTCCTCTTTCTTCTGCTCCAAGAAAGCAGAGGGAATCCCAGCAATGTTTTCTTGTGCACTCAAAAGTAATGGCCACAGCTCTCCCATAAACTCTCGTGCATTCTTCCCATTCAGGAATCCAGTGAGATTAATCTGCATCATTTTACTGTCTGGATTCTGCAACAGATATAAAGGCGAAGAAAAACACAATGCTTAACATACATAAGTAATTAACAGCATACACACAACTCCTATATCTGCCTAAACTTTACCTCTCAAAGAATTCACTGTCACAATAAACTTCAGTATCATTGATTTAAAAAAAGAAAAAAAACAAAAAAAAAAAACCTGACTAGTTGAATCTGTTCCTCTCCTTTAGTAGCAAAACCTTGCTCACCTTATCGGAGTCCAAGTGGCCTATTAACCCTTTGTTGACTTTATATGTAGTGCAGGAGCACTTCTACTTTCATAAGTGTAAACTTTACTTACAAAATGTAAGATTTGCTAAACTGATTAGTCTTAAATCCTTGAGAAGTTTACAGACTTGCTTGGTCGCTGAAACTCTATACATTCTGCTCAATACTCCCAAAACAAAAGGTCTAGCATGCATTAAACTACTGATGGCTACACCAAGACTCTGGCCTAACACCTCATCTTAAATTATCTTGTATGTAAAGTTATTGTGAGCAAAGATTTGTCTTCAAAGGGTTAAGTGGCCAGTAGTTTCACAGCCAATCCCTATAATGTTCTTTGAGGTTTTGTTCATAAAAATTCTTGAAAAGATTTTCTTGCTCAATCAACAAGATCCACATAACAAGCGTATCAACACCACAATTCAAGTACAGAGTCCTGATGTCTTCTCTTTCTCCGTGGAACCTTTGGTTTTGGAATCGCCAAGTCTCCTGCAGAGAGAGATGTTCCCTTGGCTTGCTTCCGACTCCCTACAGCAACTCAACCACCTTGAGTTTAATGTTATATCATTTATCTAAATTGCAAAAGACGAACAAGCAATAATGAGTACACAGCCACAAAAAAAATGTTAATTGCTCTAAATGTTTTTTTCCTTGAAGGTTAAACTTAATAAAAGCATAAGGAGTGCAAAAACTGGCAAATATCAATTTATCCTCAGTCAAGAGTGCTTCTAATAAATAAAAACACATTTCAGAAATTACACTCCTACCCAAGTAATGGTCTGAGTTTAGATGTTTTATTTTTTTCCCTCTTTAAAACTCTTCTAATATGCTACCTGAAATTATATACAGAAAAAAGTGGATCAGGCTTCAAGGCCTATATTTAAAAGAAAATGTGAGTTGTCATACATGAAACATACAGTCACACAGTCTACTACTCCTATTCTAAGACAAATTTGGGGAAAAAAAAAAAATTAAATCTACACATCTGAAAAATCAGTAACAGCTTACGTAGGCATTTTTTTCGGTCCTTTTTTCTTAGAGGGGAATGACTATATTTTAATGTCCAATGCTGTTAGGCCATTATATCCAACAATTGAAATGTAAAGCAGTATCTCTTATTTTTAATGTTACATGAATGAAACATTCAGTTAAATGTACAGCCAACCATTCAGAAAGTGGGTGTACAAAAGGGATACTGCAATATATAAAATTTACATGAATAGTGTTTCTTTCCCTTAAAAAAACAAAAAACAAACAAAAAAAAAAAAAACTACAGAGCAGTGTAAAGATTTGTCCAAGTGCTCTTCACTGGAATTCAGGTCACTTTACACAACTCACCTCCAAACACACACTGCATCATCAAGGGAGTTGGGTCAGAGCGACTTTGGACGCTCACTCTGCTGTGACCTAATTAGGTGATGGTGCTATACTTCAGACGCAAGGAATAACATCCATATTGGTTCAGGCCTTTTAAATCATAAATCACATTATCATTAGAAAACTTCTGTCAAAGGTAATTCATTAAAAATAACAAACACATTTAAATAAACAAGGTTGATTTGCATTTACCTAAGGAGAAAAGAGCTTTTTCTCCAGCAGTATAACACTCAAGAGAGAAGCAATCTGCCATTCTTGATTTATAAAGTACCCTCCCATATCGAAAAAATACTCGTAGCTATACACTAAACATCATATCACTTGAAAAATCTATTTAACATATTACCTTCTCCTCAAGTTGGTTAAAAATAAACTCAATGACAACATCATCTTCAAATCCCAATATTTCTGTAACTCTCTGTGTAATCCATGGCTTGATTACTTCAAGGTTCACCTTTGTCATATCCACCTAAAAGGAATAGTTATTGAACACTTTAGACAAAAAAAATGTAAATTTATCGCATTTAATACACTAAATGGACACCCTACCTGGTACAAAAATTCAGTTTACACAAGAGACTTTAATAACCCAGTTATTAGAAACCCAGGGCAAGTATTTATTCTGGATAAAGAAAGTAGGATATTGGTCTCTGAAAAACTGGGTTAACACAGATTTCTCCACGAATAACCAGTTTATTTGGCCATGTAAATCCTCAAGTAAGTAGACCCTACTTGATGTATATACCAGTATTAGAAAGATGTTGATTCCATTAGCATTTCTATATTGTATTACAGAAAAAGGTATTACAGTGTTACTTGAACAGATGTAGCTTTAAAAAAGCCACAGAATGTGATCTGTTTTTGCCACTGTATCTAAAGATAGAGTAAAAACATTTCACTGATATTGGTATCAAAATACAAACATTCACGTATCGTAACAGCCCTCGTAAGTAGTTCTAACTGACCATTCTTTAAAAAAGCGTGGGTATTATCCTGTACTAGCAAAATACCCGTGCTTCGCAGCAGCGAAGTACTGCCTTAAAATTTTAATTAAGAAGAAAATTAAACCTTTTTAAACTGGAAAATATACCAATAATTATTTGTTAAGGATCTCTTTGTATACCACATTGTGAGTTTGGCCCTCCGGTAGTAATATGACCAAGCTGTGCGCTGAGCTTACTTTTGAGCATGCAACGTACAGATGGCCATGTGAACAGTAATCTTGTTTCAAATCTCACAGCTTGGATTGCTGCTGTCATAATCGGTTTGAGTTTCATGGTTTGTTTCAATTACGACAGTATTTGCAGGACTTGTGTTGAAGTGACATTCGGCATCTGTCAAGCGTTGTAAGCATACAACCGGTTTCATCGTTAACTTCACATCCAGCTTTTGAGAGTTTAAAATATTCATAAACATCAAAGTGTCTACTACTGAAACCGTCACCTGTGAGTCTAAGAGGCACTGGCAGTTGTCGAAAGGTGTAAAATATTTGGCCATTTCGGTACACTTGAAAGCGACAACCGAACAATTCAGCGGCAGCCATCAACTCACATGCAGAACCATAGGTTAAGGGCATAAGCATTTCACTCTTCTAGTGCTCCTGTGTAGTATAATTATCTCCAGTACCATCATCAGCCCACACCTTGAACCTGTCCCAGTCATTCAATACACAATATATGTGGCCGTGTAATATGTAACACAGAGAATGGAAAAGGTAGGTGCCATCTCCGGGCATGGAAACCACTCGGTAAGTGACAGTTCTTTGATCAATGGCGATCACCTCGATAGACATGTTAATGGGGGTACGGTTGGAATGATAAAGGAAATGGGTACCTGAACAATGTAAAATAAGTCTAAAATACCTAAACAATAACTATAATTGTAATAAACGAACAATAAAACAGTGGAGAAGCCGTGGATTAAATAAAAAGGCTGTAGTTATCAGCAGGGAGACGTGAATTCCCGTGGCGAAGCAAGGAAGGGAATGTAGAGACCGGAGCGACGGATGGCCTTACAGTGGAGGAAATAATTATTTGACCCCTCACTGATTTTGTAAGTTTGTCCAATGACAAAGAAATGAAGTCTCAGAACAGTATCATTTCAATGGTAGGTTTATTTCAACAGTGGCAGATTGCACATCAAAAGGAAAATCGAAAAAATAACTTTAAATAAAAGATAGAAATTGATTTGCATTTCATTGAGGGAAATAAGTTTTGAACCCCTACCAACCACTAAGAGTTCTGGCTCCCACAGAGTGGTTAGACACTTCTACTCAATTAGTCACCCTCATTAAGGACACCTGTCTTAACTAGTCACCTGTCCACAGAATCAATCAATCAAGCAGACTCCACACTCTACAACATGGGAAAGACCAAAGAGCTGTCCAAGGATGTCAGAGACAAAATTGTAGACCTGCACAAGGCTGGAATGGGCTACAAAACCATTAGCAAGAAGCTGGGAGAGAAGGTGACAACTGTTGGTGCAATTGTTCGAAAATGGAAGGAGCACAAAATGACCATCAATCGACCTCGCTCTGGGGCTCCACGCAAGATCTCACCTCGTGGGGTGTCAATGGTTCTGAGAAAGGTGAAAAAGAATCCTAGAACTACACGGGAGGAGTTAGTTAATGACCTCAAATTAGCAGGGACCACAGTCACCAAGAAAACAATTGGAAACACATTACACGCAATGGATTAAAATCCTGCAGGGCTCGCAAGGTCCCCCTGCTCAAGAAGGCACATGTGCAGGCCCGTCTGAAGTTTGCCAATGAACACCTGAATGATTCAGAGAGTGACTGGGAGAAGGTGCTGTGGTCTGATGAGACCAAAATAGAGCTCTTTGGCATTAACTCAACTCGCTGTGTTTGGAGGAAGAAAAATGCTGCCTATGACCCCAAAACACCGTCCCCACCGTCAAGCATGGGGTGGAAACATTTTGCTTTGGGGGTGTTTTTCTGCTAAGGGCACAGGACAACTTAATCGCATTAACGGGAAAATGGACGGAGCCATGTATCGTGAAATCCTGAGCGACAATCTCCTTCCCTCTGCCAGGAAACTGAAAATGGGTCGTGGATGGGTGTTCCAGCACGACAATGACCCAAAACATACAGCAAAGGCAACAAAGGAGTGGCTCAAGAAGAAGCACATTAAGGTCATGGAGTGGCCTAGTCAGTCTCCGGACCTTAATCCAATAGAAAACCTATGGAGGGAGCTCAAGCTCAGAGTAGCACAGAGACAGCCTCGAAACCTTAGGGATTTAGAGATGATCTGCAAAGAGGAGTGGACCAACATTCCTCCTAAAATGTGCAAACTTGGTCATCAATTACAAGAAACGTTTGACCTCTGTGCTTGCAAACAAGGGTTTTTCCACTAAGTATTAAGTCTTTTTTTGTTAGAGGGTTCAAAAACTTATTTCCCTCAATGAAATGCAAATCAATTTCTATCTTTTGTTTAAAGTTATTTTTTCGATTTTCCTTTTGATGTGCAATCTGCCACTGTTGAAATAAACCTACCATTGAAATGATACTGTTCTGAGACTTTTCATTTCTTTGTCATTGGACAAACTTACAAAATCAGTGAGGGGTCAAATAATTATTTCCTCCACTGTATATAGGCAGGCAGCCAACAATGTGGGAGGCATTGGGATGGGGGATCCAACGCCACCTCACACGGTGACCGAGCTGCAGGCTATGGATGTATATAAGTACGTAAGTAGGATTCAGTTAGCGTTGGGAACCCGCGTACCAAATTTCTTGAAGATGGGCCCATAAGTAAAGACCGTTGAAAAGTTCAATACGGCGGCCAACAGTGGCATCACACCACCGAAATAAGTACGTACATTGGTTTCGGTTAGCGCAGGGAATCCATCTACCAAATTTCGTGAAGATGGGGCCGTAAATAAAGTTCAACATGGCGGATGTTGTCGACCGTTACGTGTAGAATTTCGAAATGAAACCTGCTTAACTTTTGTAAGTAAGCTGTAAGGAATAAGCCTGCCAAATTTCAGCATTCTACCTACACGGGAAGTTGAAGAATTAGTGATGAGTGAGTGAGTGAGTCAGTGAGGGCTTTGCCTTTTATTAGTATAGATTATTCAGAGCATGCCAGGTAATAAAATTTCTCTTTGCCTGCTTGTACTTCTCAGAACACAACAAACACCTATTGTTTTGAGATGCTCACATACTAAAGAATTGAAATCCTTTCCAAAATGACAAAAAAAAAAAAACTGACTTGCAACTAAGTAGAAGGAAAAAAAAAAAAACAACACACACAACTGGGCAACTTGAGTAGCATAACTAGACATTGGTGTGTGTGTAGTCCAGCTTAATGAAAGCAGATATTCCAGTGAGCTGGATTATGAAGGCAGAAAGGTGTTTCCAAGAATATCCCTCTACAGCAGAAGACTGCAAGATTTATACAGAGAGAGCAGAGAATCAGTAGCATAGATTAACACATTTTTACAGACCATTATTAAGGTCAGCAAGGTTATGTCAAGATGGCCACATTCATACCTCGACAGCAATGGTGTTCAAGGAAGGTAAAATTAAAAGTGGCGAAAACACTAAACAAACTTACCCAGCCTCCACATCAAGCTGCAAATGACCAGGGAATCCTACGTCAGATGCCCATCTTTGGTCACAAACCGACAATATAATTGCATAAATTTTTTTCCATTATGAAATTCACGACACATTTTCTGCTAACGAATGCTTTTTCATGTAGCATAAATTGAGTATTGAGGATATGAACAAAAATAAAGCCCCATAAAAAAAATAGGCATTGAATAGCAAAACACCTATATCACAACATACCTTGCACAGTTTAACTGTCTGCAAGTAAAAGGGCCAGTAGATTTTTCTTGGGATACTTAATTTCTAACACAAGTTACAGGATGATTCATGAGCTATTTAGCATGCAAACAAACCTACATACATATATACATGTCCATGAAATACAAGGAGAAGCAATTCTAGGCATGCAAAAAAACGGTCAATTCTTTTATGTATAGGTGTAAATGTAGTCTTCTGGACAAACAATAGAGAAGTCCTTATCTTCAATCAACAGCTATGTTGCAAAAGGGAAATGAAGGAAACAATTTAATTGTGTTGTGCAAATGTAATACAGTCCACACCTCAAAACATGCAATTTGTACAACAACAACATTTATTTATATGGCACATTTTCAAACAAACAGTAGCTCGTACAGCAAAGAATGGTGATGGAAGCATTACCCTATTAGACTTTTCATTAGTAGGAACTGGGCATTTGTTTGCAACTGAAAAATGGCCAGAGTTTTAATAATAACAAAACAAAAAAAAAATCCTAAAGCATAGGTCAAAAAAAAAAACACCACAAACAAAAAAAAAAACACTCAGCAGATCAAGAAACCACACAAGGTCAAAGAGAACATCAGAGCTGCTCAAGGACAAAAAGGTGAATGATTTACAATGGCCCAGGCAAAGCAATACTTTCAACTCTGATCAAAAAAAAATCAGTACACAAGAATGATCTGATTAATGTGTTGCTGCAAATTTGACTTGCACAAATGAACCAATCAGGACTGAGACTGATGTCATACACGAATATGGAAGTGTCAGTGTTTTGAAATAAGCATAACACAGAAATATCAGTGTAGGATGTGTTATTCAAGAAAATTAAAGAAAGGTTAAGGAACTGAATAACTGAAAGACAAGGTAAATGTTAACCTAAGGATTGCAAGGGTTTCTTCTTCGCTGGTAAATAAGCAGTTTTAAACTGAAAATTGGCAGATAACAACCAACAGACACAGATTAATTTATTTCTTCAGATACTACAAACCTAACATGGCTAATGTTTCCTTGAACAAACCAGTAATTTGGAAGCAATCAAAAAAGCTAAAAGGTAACAGAGCAGAATTGCTCAACTAATTTTAAAGTTCATGGTCTGTTATTACCTTTCATGGTGGCCATAGTCAAGGCAGAGGAACAGAATGCTTGAACAGCTATTTATACCATTCCAAGTTTCACTTTTAAACCAAACTTAATTTTTATCATTATATCCTCCTAACCTCACACAAATCTGTAGTCTTGTAGTCTCTCAGAGTTCAATTATTGGTAGGCATTTATCCTTTTTTTTGTATAAAGAAAACAAACCTCATGTGGGGGTCTAATTCTGAGAAAAAAAGTTACAAACCTTCTTTTCCAGGCATTCTGCAAACTTCAGCTGCTTTAACAATTTCTTCTGTTTGTTGCTAAAGCGATTGTCTTGTTCTGCGCTTGTACCCTAATAAAAAGGATTTAGAAAAGAAAAATCACTAAAACAACAGTAATCACACTTCTAATATAAATTAGCACACAAGTCAATGATTAAAAATAAAAAGCAAAAAAAATCTACATTTCTGTATATTTACACTGTGACTTCAAATACTGCTACAGATCTGTGTGCAAGATACAAGGCGCCTCATGTATAAATGGTGCGTATGCACAAAAATGTTGCGTACGCCCGTTTATGCTCACATCACGATGTATAAAAACTTGGCGTAAAGCCATACACATTTTCACGCCGGCTCAAACCCTTGCATCCACAAGTTGTCCGCTCAGTTTTGCAAACTTGTAGTACCCAGTGTCAAAGCAGTGCTCCAGTGCCTCTTCCTGTGTGGTTTCCCTTTCTTTTTTAAAGCCACATCCCTGATGCAGCTTTATCAAATACACTGAAATTAACCTCATATCGATTTTTAGTTCAAGGTATCTGATTATAACCAACCTATAACCATATAATGGTGCACAGAATTGCCAAACTATTCCAAATACCATAGCCACTCTAACGTAAGCGTACACCACTCAGAGTATTTTAACCCACTGTACTGGAGTGTAAAATCACATCTGTACAGCAGCTGATCAGAAAGCTCTAGGGCAGATTGTGTCAAGAGCGCAGAGAAATATCGAGATACAGGTTCTAGCACATGCTACCTCAGCCATGGGCACAGTCTATTTGAACCTCTCCCACTCAGCAAACTCTTCAGAGCCTTTCCTGAACTGACCTTGCAGTTCAGAAACAGTTTTATCCCAAGAGCTATAAACGCACTCAATCAGTCCAGTAAGTGCTTTCAGAAGAACTGTTTGTACTTAAGTACAATTACCTCACTGTAAACTAGCACTACAGATGTAATATTGCACAACCTGAGCCATTGATGCTTTCATATTGCATATTTTTATCTTATTATTGTTATTTTACCATTTTATAGAAAAATAAGTTTATGGAGGATTTGCATATTGAATCTCATTGAACCACACAACAATAAAGGAATTCAATTCAACAGAAGACAGCTCGTATTTACAAATGATGAAGACTGGCTTCTAAGTTGATATAGAATTCCAGGTGCTCTCTCTCTCTATATATATCAGTAACGGCGTACTGCATAATGTGCAGTGAATACACTTGATGTGAGCATTCCTAGTTTTCACTCTCTTTCTCCGTTTAGCATTCGTTTGCTCAGAGGTTGATTCCTAAGCAGCTCTTCTTTTCTCCACCCCAGCGCCCCGCTGCTTCTTTTTCATTGGCATCTTTTCACGTTAAACTAAGTTAATTTTTGTGTTGCAATTACTTAGTATGTTTTCTTTAATTTTTCACTTAAGCTGGCACTTAAATCTTCAATCTGCCTCAAGAATGATTAGCGAAGGTGGTAGGGAATGAGAACGGTGCCTATACGCAAAGCCTCCCTGTCGAGAGTTGATTCTACAATTAAATTAAATAAAAAGAGTAATAAAAATCATCACCCCGAAAGCGGATAGTAGACATCACATAATATATGCGTACAAAATTTCAAGTCAATAGGTAAAACGGTTTGCGAGCTACAGGTAATTTAAAATCCTGGACAGACAAATGAACAGCCATGGTAGAGTATTATATAGGAAGATATAGACATAGGTATATATTTACTACATTACACAGATACATTTTTAACTTCAATTGTATTGTTAATGATTACATATGCGAGGACTCGGTGGCACTGCAGCAACGATGAGCGGACGCCCCGCTCTGGGGTTATTCCTTCCTCACGCTGTACGCGACTCTGGATGGTTAGAATAATTAAAGATGTACTATGACGATACTTCAATGTTCCTTAAAACTTTTGAAGAACTGCATTCTAAGCTTACAGATGGCTGACATTTACTAAAAAGCTGATTGTGTGGCGATTGCTTATTTGAAAAAGGAAAAGGACGGACATGAATAGGGGTGAGTACATTTGAAAGAGCGAGTACTGCTGCAATAAATTATTTTGAGAGTCGCGCACAGCACAGCAAGCATCTTGTGGTAGGCATGGACACTCTGGAAGGGGTGCCAGGTCGTCTCTATCACTTTGCTTCAATGTTTTATAGATGCTTTAATTTTTATCATCATGAAAATATCAAGTATGCATCTTAGAATTTAAATTGCTCAGAGAGCTGTAATATCATGAATGTAATGTATTCTGTGTCCTGTCGGCGTAAGAGAAAGCCTGTTTAAGAAGCACATAGTGATTCACATACATAAGAGTACACAGAACATACAGAATACGAACCATTTAATGTGCTACTTTAGCTACAATGGGATTTGATGAAATATTAAAGGATTAAGATGTTTAATCAGTTTATTTTGTCATTAAAGTAGAACGTCAAAGTGGAAGTTTCAACCTCCCCCATTGTGTCCTAGTTTTTTTCTTTTCTCTGTACCCTAATATGCTTCCATATGACACCCACATGGTTTGACTCGCCTTTTCACAGCGACTTTGATATCTGACCACTTCTTGTTTATTTCGGGCACTGTGCGACTTTCTGAACTTTCAAGTTTCTCCACCAATCTGTCACTTGATCAACTTCCTTTTGTTGTTTATATTGCTGCTTAACGAAATAGCACTTTTTTCCTGCCTCTACTTGGTATTCCCTGAAATTCTACCTCCCCGTACTTTTGCCGTTGTTTTTTCGCCAAACACAAAACATAAGTGGCTATTTATATTGATTTGCAGATTCAAAGAGGTGTAATTCTGGGAAGAGTCGGACTGGGGAGGCAGGCATGTGCATGAGTGTTACTTTTAACGCTGACCGAGATTTATGGAGTGGAAGAACATGGAAAATGGTGTATGCACAGATTTAGGCATCTGGATTTTTCTGTACATACACAAAATTCCGCTTTTGTCCGTACGCCAAGTTTTAGTGTGAATTCTACACATGGCATTATGCATGAGGCCCCAGAAATTTAACTGAACAATGGGGCACAAAAAGATCTTAAACTCAGCAGACACCACACTACTATTTTCGTGTTACCAATATAGTTCTAACATATCTAAGACTATTCACAAATAGCAACTATCATCAGTCTGGGAATGCCACAACATAACTAACTGACAGTATGCTATATAATCACCATTTGCATTTGCACTAAGATACTACAGAGTACAAGGTGCTTGAAAACTACCATTTACTTCAGGAACCAAAATTAACAAAATGCTGATACCGTAACCATTTGGGGTTTTCATTGGTTTTTCAGTAGTGATATAGCACGCAACCCTAGTGCATGCACACACAGTCATGCTTGTTCATTTAGAGCAAAAGTAAAAATAAATAATCTATAACTGAATCCCTATTATCAGTGGGGTAAACTTGACACAGAAAGTGACCATAGCAGGTTTCAAACCCAGTCTGCTGCACCAACCACCATACTGCTCCTTGTTTTATTGAACTTTCTACAAAATATGCCACATTAACATACTCAGTTAAAATTGTAAATATCACACTGAGCAAATGATCATGGTGACTTCCGTAGATGTGCTTCATATATACAGTAGTCAGTGCAGCTAATCCAAACTGAATTGCAGTTGGAAAGAGTTTACACAACTGCTTGTCGAATCAGCTGATGCTGGGATGTTGCTTTTTTGAAAGGGAAAACCTTCCACTGTAATTCAGATTGGATTACCTGTGTAAAATGCATAGGTGCATGAAATTCTGGCTCTGATCTAAACAGAATTTTGACATTTTGACTAATTAAGCGAAAGCACTCTTACCCTTTTCAGGCATCTGTTACAGTCCACCTATCACAGATAGGCGTTCACCAAATACCATAATCAAATGGTCTGTGTGAGAAAGGAAGAGTTTTACTGAATAACACCCCCAACAAGTGTTCTGTGTAAAATGTTTTGTCCAATCCTTCCATTCCCTTCCTAAATTAGAAAGACAGTGATTTTCTAGAATTGTTCTAAGTTAGGTCAACTGTATTGCAAAGAACACCTGTTTGTGACAACAGTAATGAACAAAGCCTCTTTGAAAGTTTAATAATGTAGGTTTAAGAAATTAAAACTGGTCTAATGTAATTGTGTTTACTGGTATAGTCAGCCCTATTTATCTCTGCTTTTATATTTAATGTGAAAATAATTTGTCAAACAAATGAAATGTTTCATTTCACCAATATATAGAGGTGTCACTGAAAATGTAGGCCTAAACAATTTTGGATGAGTTGCTGTATCCTGCTACACACTCAATTTTTAACACAAGTTTGTAATGAATGGCAAGGTAATGGGGCAGGGATCACCAACCTTTTTGAAACAGCTACTTCAAGGGTACCAAGTAATATGAAGGGCTACTTGTTTTATACAAACTTCCTGAATAAAAAATTTCACAGTTCAGCTTTAATGATATTAATAGACTGGAAATTTTCCCTTACTTTTCGACCATGATTTTCTTTATTTTTAGGGGTTAAAAACTGTGTCTAGCTCCTCATCGTAGCTGCGCCCATGAGCTTGTCTCAGCGAACAGTGAGATGGAGGTTTGTCTTTGCGCACAATATTGAACTTTGACCGCACATTATCCCTCAATCTCCAACAATTCAAGTGTTATTGATTCAAAAAGAGCAGCAAAACAATTAAATGCAAACTTTAGATGGAGCTCCATGGTGTCTAGTGCTATTTTTAGAACACGCCCTATGGACAACTCACATGGTCCCTGCGGGTGACCAGGTGCCCACGGGCACGGTGTTGGCTACCTCTGTAATAAGGTATACTTTTCCAGACTTGATACTCTGGCAAAGATGCTTTCGTGAATATGACTGCCACATCTACTTTATCAGAAGCTGTGTTTTCAGCTGCTGGAAATGCAATAACAAACAAGACAGGCATGCTGTGATTTTATGGTCATGCTAAGCTACTACCAAATCTTTTCCTGTACTATATACAAACAACTATGTAAATTTTATTTTTGAACAGCTAAGAGTGTGACTATCACACAAAGTATCTCTTCGATCAGAACTGCTCCCCAACTTAATACTTCATGTAGTTACTACAATTTGAATTTCGAAATAGATGCATTGCAATTTTGATTTATAGTTCCTTACAATGTTAGGCAACAGAGCTGCGAAAAGAATGGATGTACACCGACGACCGTTGTCTTTTCAAAGTTATAAAGCTTAGATCTAACAGAACAAAAGAGCCTATTTTGCAGGAAGATAGATATTTAAGGAGGGGTGTGCCATCAACACAAATTAAATTTGTGACTTCATTAATATCTTTTGTTAATTTTTTTTTTTGTTAATATAGATAGCTATCATTGTACTTTATGGGAAACACACCACAATGCAATTTTTTTACAGACACTTAAGTGATAACTCAATGAAAAGCTCAACTCCATGACAATATTATGCAAAACAAAATAACTTTTTATGCACAATTTAACCAATGCGTGCTTGCCATGTTAGTTTACAGGACTGATTTTATCATGAAGAACGGACTACTGGCACTAAACGAGCCATATACTGAAACAAATGTGTATGTGCCAGTCATTTCTACGTATTATAACACCCATTTACAGATGCTGAAAAATTTTTTTTTTTTTTTTTAAACTAAGGGGGAGAGCCAGGCAGCTTAAGCCCAAAAATGTGGCCAAGCGAACGTTCTTCAACAGTAGAACTGAGCACAAATAAGACTAAGTTCTTATTGCCATTCCTAATCAATCAATCATTAAAATTTATTGTTAATGATGTCTTGAAGTTTAAAAATGTAGCGGTTTGCCTTTTTCTGCTTTAACATACGTAGTTTAAAATACCTTTAAATATTTCAATAAAAAAATCACATTAATATACTTGAACAAGTTGGTATAAATCAGATAAACATACTACTATATAAAACTGTATAAAGAGCAATAAACACTGGCAGTCCAAAAATTAGCTAGCAACCTCATCTTTAATGAGAATATCACTGCACCTAATTAAGAAATAAATACCAAAGGACTTTGCCTCTACAACAAGACAATTGCGGGCAGCTTTGTGATCTTTTTGCGCATAATAAATTGTTAAACGTTTCCACTTTTGATGCGTTTAAACAAACATTCTAGTAAAACAATACGCCACAACTGCAAATATAATGGTTTATTTTACAATTTTAATATTAAAGTAGTAGTATATCAAACTTCTTGAAGGTTGATTAAAATCTGTTACCAGGGCCGAAAAAAAAAGTTTGCGAGTGAATTGGCACCTTCAACGCTTTGTCATAGAAACGTGTAGCAAAATGAAAGTTGCAAACTTAAGGCGGAGTTTCAGGACATGCAAACGCATGCAACACATTTAACTTTAATGGTATCTACTCTGATCTGGAAATTTCATACATTAAATCATTCTCCAAACCGAAAGAAAACTAGCAGTAAGAGATCAGGCTGAATGGAAATTTGACGATATGCTTTAAGGATATCTACATAGACGCCGAGTCCTGAATCGCCGTTAACGCCAATTGTTAATTTTGTCATTTTTTGACTACCTTAACCATGCTGCCACGGACCGTCTTTTATACAGTGCACAACACATAGAACTAAATTAAAATGAAACTATGTGAAAAGATGGCTACCGAATGAATTCTACTAAGTCGAGCCGAGTCGAGATTAAGTGTATATTGAACGTAGCATGTGGGAGGCTGCTATCGCAACCAATTACTAAATGTATGTATTCTTCCCCTTTGCACATCGTGTAAGAAAGTCTTAAACAACAAACAAATACAACGACGAGTACTGGTTGTATAATGTTTTATAGTAAAGATGTAAACGCTAACGCGCGCTGGTGAACCGGCAGGATGAACACATGAGCTCAAGCATGCAGGCCCAAAACGTGAGATGACCCTCGATTATTAACAACGAAATAAAACCGTGACACAGAATCTGAACAGATGTGTCTATAATAAAGACAATATAACACCACTATATAAAAGGTGAACAAGTTTTCCGAAAGAAATATTTAACTCGCTAAATGCGTCTTAATTCGCCTTCGCCATTTTTTTATCCCCAGACTGCTGCAGGATTTCGCGCAACTTCACACACAAGCATTCGCCTTCTAAAATCAGTTTAACATTTCTACCACAACTCAAGAAAAAATAAATTTTCCTCGTAGTCAGATTCAACTGGAGAATCTACACTAATAAGGAGTCTTCTCATCATGCTTTTAAATATAATTATAAATAAACAAGTACTTACGCGGAAGAATCCCGCGTCCATCTTCCACCGCTCTACGAAAAGTGCCCACGAACCCACAATGCACTGCGGCAACGTAGAGACGCTTGCCGGCTAAAATATAAATAACGCAAGAGGGCGCCATGTGTCGTCGTCCAGATAACAGGAGACCTCTTGGTCGTTTGACGCTCTGGATTACGGCAGCGCGGAAAACGAGAAGTTAGAATCAATGCATCAAGTGTAATCGAACGGAGAGTATACGTTTGGGAAGTAAATGGTTTTCTTATAATTGTAATATCTGTAGATTTTGAAGTAAAAATGAAAGTAATTTATGTGATTTTTTTCTTTAAGAATCTTTACGCGTTTGTAGTTTAACAGGTATTATCTATACACCTATTGATTTAGGTGCTGGAAGGTACTTTAAAGAGGGGGTGTACTGTAAACAAATTTTAAATTTGTGACTTCATTACATGTCTTTTGTTAATTTAGGATTTGTTGGTCAAAACTAACCGCCATATGATAATCTTTAAATATTAAATCACCCATGCCAAATTTCTATATGCATTGATCTAACTGGACACCCCACTACAAAATAATTTGTCCAAAGCCAAAAATATTATAATTAAAACATTCTATACATGAGTTTTATTAGGGATGCTAATTAAAAACTAAAACGGAATAGGCTCACGGATGGCATGGTGGCTCAGTGGTAGCGCTTCTCATTCACCGTGTGAAGTTCAGCACTCACATCCTGGGCCCTTCCTGTGTGAATTTTTCATGTACTCCCTGTGTCCACAGGCGTTTCCTCCTACACTCCAAACACGATCGGTAGGTGGACAGGAGAAGCACACTTGACCCAAGTGCTTGTGTGTCTGCCATTTGATGAAATGGTACAGGCTCCAGCTTCCCTGCGACCCAGCTGAGAATGACATGGGTTTAGAAAATGGATGGATTATGGTCACAATCCTATACTGAACATTGGTCACAGGGAAATCTCTCTCTCTCTCTCTCTCTCTCTCTCTCTCTTCTATCTATCTATCTCTATATATATATATATATATATATATATATATATATATATATATATATATATATTAACCCACCCTGTGACTTTGTCCCTGGAGCTACCAGGATAAGTTTCAACACCCAAAACCTTAAGCAATCTAATCAAATTACTTTAATTGAAGGTTCATTTTATTACACAGTTCAGAGCAGTAAAAACCAATGCTTTTTTCTATTGCCATTGCTTATAGATTCTCCTTATTTCGTTTTTATCATCCTAATTTGAAACAAGTAAATCTTACATTGCTGCCATTACCAAGACAAAATAATCATTATTCAAACTATAACATAAAATAACCAAACCAAATATATGGCATGTCACTGTGTAAACCACTTATGGAAGTGCTAGTAATTTGAATTGTTTTTAAAAAAACTTTACTAATATAGGTTTCTTGTAGTCATGTTGGCTGTATGATTCCAAAAGATTCAATATACGAGGGATATTCAAAATGTTTCTGAACTTTTATATTTTCGTTGGAAACCATGAAGACGGGAGGAGTAGTAATTGGGCATTAAACGGTTGGTGCAATGCTGGGAAAATTGCACCACAAAAGAAGGTGACTATGTACTGTAGAAAAGTGATGTAATTTGTTTTTGAAATACTTAATAGAGTTAAAGAGTGCAAAACCGTTTTGAACGTCCTTCATACATATGTAAGGAGATTTGTGGCTTTACATCTCCCAGCCTAAAAGAGTGTGAGCTGCACTCCTGTTTGTGATTCACTCGTCCAACTAAATACATTTGTATGTGGTTGTTTTTCATTCAATGAACAATTAGTCATTTTCCAAGTTAGCATACAATTAAGCTTAGGTACAATCGACAATTTCTTGAGTTTTTAAACAGTATGTGCTTTTGAGGGAGACTTTCAGTTAAAGCAGTATCATATTTTTTACATGTAAACATGGCTGGTTACATTGCATATGTTTATATGAAAGGAGGAAGCTGGCATTTTTGCAGTAATATTTTATTAAACATATTGGACAGATATGTAGCGACAACACTGATAAATGTAATTAAAAGAAAAAAGGACAGAAGTTTGACAGTCAGTTAGGAAATACAGGAGTGTTAAGCACAATGAAAGAGAGCAAGGAGACTGCATGACAGGTCAGTCCCTACACGGTTCATGATCAAATGAACTGCAGTAAACCAACTCTGAACTGTAGAACTGAATGAGTTGTGTATCTGTGATGAAGAAAGCTCCTGAAGGACTAGGTTAAAGAAGGATGTCTTCCAGTGACCTGAACTAACAGAGTGAGATAATCTCCACTGGAAGGCAAACAATAGTTTTCCAGCAATAGTAACTACAGCTCTTTTACACCTTCTACTGCAGTACAGAGAGGGAGAGAATGGAAAAATGAAAGAGAATCTGAGGAGAGAGATTTGCTGTGCTGATGATAGACAGTCGTACCTGTTATTCCCTCCAGAGGATCACACAGTATCGGCTACAATTGCTGTATGTCTCACTAATATTGCAACCTGGATGAAGGAACACCATCTCCAGCTCAGCCTGGCAAAGACAGAACTTCTTGTTATCTAAGCTCATCTGTCTATGCAGCACCCTATCTCTGTTCAACTTAACTCATCACTAACACCTGCCAAGTGACCAGCTGTCCTACAAGGACCATGCTGCTATGGTCTCTCAGTGTTGTAGATTCATTCTATACAATATCTGCAAGATTAGACAGTATTTGGCAGACTATACAGCACTACTTCTGGTTCAGGCTTTGGTCTTATGTCTAGACTACTGCAACTCTCTGCTAGCAAGAGCACCAGCATGACACCAAGCTACTGCAGGTGATTCAAAATGCAACTGAGGTAGGCACATGTCACTTCTCTCTTCAGATCACTAAATTGGCTTCCTATAGCATTAAGAATTAATTCATATATTTGATCTTTGATGCCTAATAATATTTCTGAGGTCTTATGCTCTTTCCTGACCACTCAGGTCTGCCGTTAAAAGGCATCTAGTGATGCCATGTCTATATGGTTATCAAATCTCAGACCAGACTCTTTTCATGTGTAGCTTCTGATAGTGGAATGAGCTGTCAACTCCCATATGAAATTCTGAATTCCTCACTGTGTTTAAGAAGCTTTTGAAGACTCATTTGTTTGATGAATTTCTGTTTGATACTGTTAGATTTTGTAATCTAGGAACTGCAACTCACTTTTATTTTGTTCTTAGCTCTTCACTTGTGGTGAACAATTTTGTACCATTGTCCTGTAACACTTGTTCCTAATTAGTCACCCAGACTGATGTTTACTCGATTATGTTGACCTCTTTTGTAAGTCTCTTTGGATGAAAGCATCTGCTAAGCAAATAAATGTAAATGTATATGTAAACTTGAACTGTAAGGGCGGAAACAATTCAACTCCTGAATCATTGAAGATAACCTCTAATGTGCAAATTACCCTTCTAGAGCAGTTTGGAAAAACAGTTGACTTTATTTTAATGCAGAGTTGTTAAACAGAGGTGTGTGATGAACATTTCGACCTGGGTGTGGTCTCAAACATTTCTCAGCATGATGCCATGTAAATAAGGGGGCCTGTTTTGGGGAGGAAGGCAAAGATTTACATCTGCAAGTCAGAGATGGGAATAAACCATAGAGGGTGAAAGGAGACACAAATGTGCTTAATTTCTAGCCAGGAAGGGGTGTTCAAAGGAGAGTTTATCCAGTGCCAAACTGGATGGAGGGTATACAGTAGGCCCAATGATACAATTCAAAGTGAAAAAAGAAGACCCCCTATCCAACAAGGTGAAATGTTTTACAAAGGACTTTCTTGAGTTCCATAAAAGAAACATTCACATATTTTATTTCAGACAAGGAGCCTCATATATAAATGGTGCATACGCACGAAAATGTTGTGTATGCCTGTTTCCAACTTCACTTCAAGATGTATAAAAACTAAACCTGGTATAAAGACATGCATATTTTCACAGCAGCCTCACACCACGTGTACACACGTTTCTGTTTTGGTTTTGCAAACAGGCGGCTCCCAGCATCAAAGCAGCGCTACTGTTTGAGTCGTTTCTCTTTCTGTTTTAGATTCTCATCCATCACTTTTACAACATCACTTATTTATTGTTTACAAATTAAAGGAATTTGATAGTAATCATTCTGTAACAATATAATGGTGCATGGAATGGCCAAGCTATTTCAACTACCATAGCTGCATTGCCTTTATTAAAGGACATTGCAAACAGAAGAATTAGAAGAGAGTGTGTATTTACAGATGATGATGACGACTGGCTTCTAAGTCTATTTAGATTGCTAAGAGCTGTCCTCTTGGAGCTGTGTGCTGTTAGAATACTAGGATGCATGCTTGATATTTCTATGAAGAAATGCATTAAAGTATGTACATGGGCGTATCCAAAGATACTCGGAATCTGTTCCAGGGGCCTCATGTATAACGCCGTGCGTAGAACTCGCACTATAACAAGGCGTAAGCACAAAAGCCGAAATGTGTTTACGCACAGAAAAATCCAGATGCAGGAATCTGTGCGTACTCCAACTTCCACGTTCTTCCGCTACATAAATCCCGATTAGCGTGAAAACTAACGCTCGTGCACGCGCATTATGTAGCGCCCCAAATCCTCCCAGAATTACGCCTATTTGAATATGCAAATCAATATAAATCGCCCTTAAGCGCAGCCTTCTGTGAAAAGACAATGGGAAAAGCACGGGGGAAAATACACTGTGTGCACAATTATTAGGCAAGTGAGTATTTTGACCATATCATCATTTTTAATGCGTATATTCCAACTCCAAGCTGTATTAACTTAATGCTTATTGGATTTAAGCACGTCAGGTGATGTGTATTTGTGTAATGAGGGAGGGTGTGGCCTAAGGAGGTCAACACCCTATATCAAGGTGTGCAGAATTATTAGGCAGCTAGTTTTCCTCAGGCAAAATGGGCCAAAAAAAGAGATTTAACTGACTCTGAAAAGTCAAAAATTGTAAAAAGTCTTTCAGAGGGATGCAGCACTTTTGGAATTGCTAAGATATTGGTGTGTGATCACAGAACCATCAAACATTTTGTTGCAAATAGTCAACAGGGTCGCAAGAAACGTGTTGAGAACAAAAGACGCAAATTAGCTGCCAAAGATTTGAGAAGAATCAAACGTGAAGCTACCAGGAACCCATTATCCTCCAGTACTCATATTCCAGAGCTGCAACCTACCTGGAGTGCCCAGAAGTACAAGGTGTTCAGTGCTCAAAGACATGGCCAAGGTAAGGAGGGCTGAAACCCAACCACCACTGAACAAGAAACATAAGTTGAAACGTCAAAACTGGGCCAAGAAATATCTGAAGACCGATTTTTTTCAAAGGTTTTATGGACCAATGAGATGAGAGTGACTCTTGATGGACCAGATGGATGGACCTGTGGATCAGTAATGGGCACAGAGCTCCATTCCAACGTGGAGGTGGGGTACCGGTATGAGCTGGTATTTTTAAAGATGAGCTAGTTGGACCTTTTTGCATTGAAGATGAACTCAAAATCAACTCCCAAACCTACTGCCAGTTTTTCAAGACACTTTCTTCAAACAGTGATACAGGAAGAAGACCATGATTTTATGCAGGCCAATGCTCCATCACTTGCATCAAGTTCTCACTGCGTGGCCAGCCAGTAAAGGCCTTAAAGATGAAGGAATAATGACATGGCCCCCCTTCCTCATCTGACCTAAACCCTATCGAGAACTTGTGGGCACTTCTTAAACGCTAGATTTACGGGGGAGAAAAACAATACACCTCTCTGAAGAGTGTCTGGGAGGCTGTAGTCACTGCTCCACAAAAAGCTGATCGTCAACAGATCAAGAAACTGACAGACTCCATGAATGGAAAGGCTTATGACTGTTATTGGAAAGAAGGGTGGCTAGATTGGTCATTGATTGATTGATTTATTTTTTTTGAAATGTCAGAGATGTTTATTTGTAAATTTTGAGGTGTTTGTTTATTATTCTCACTATAACGGATGAAAATAAACAAGTGAGATGGGAAAATTTTCATTTTTCCTTTAGTTGCATAATAAATCTGCACACTAATAGTTGCCTAATAATTGTGGGCACATATGTATTCCCCTGATGATGTTCACACTCACATTTCCGTTGTGAAACATTCAGGTTTCAGGTTTATTGACATTTTGGATTGACTGATAGCACTGTGTTTGTTCCATATTAAAATTAATCCTCAAAAATACAACTTGCCTAATAATTGTGCACACAGTGTATAAGAATTTCAGCGAATACCAAGTGGAGGCAAATGAAAAACATACTATTTGTTCAAATAAACCGTGGTATAATCAACAAAAGGAAGTTGATCGAGTGGCATAGCGTGTTGGAGAAACTTGAAAGCTCACATTAACAAATCGCACAGTGCCGGAAATAAAAAAGAAGTCACATATCAAAGTCGCCGTGAAAAGCCGAGTTGTAAGCCCACTGTCTGAGTGTCATATGAAAGCTTATTACGGTACAGAGAAAAAAGGCACACAGTGAGGAAAAAGCACGAAATGTCAACTTCAATCTCGACATTTCCACTTTAATCACGTAGTTTATTTTGTCATTAAAGTAGAACATCATAAACTTCATCTTAAAATCGTTTAATTAACCAGTTTCTCAAATCACATCGTAATTAAATTCGCACGTTAAATGCTTTGTTTTGTATTTGATCTTCTACTCGTATGTGATCTATGTGTGTGAATCACTACTTGCTTCTTAAACCGGCTCTCTTCCTCCAACTGGACACAGAGTCCATTACATTCATGATATTACATCTCTCTGAATAACTAAAATACTGAGATGTATACGTGATGTCATTTTCATGATGATAGGAGTTAAAGCACGTTATTAAGCATGTGTTTCACTTCGATGAAATAATTTATTGCAGCAGTACAATCAGGGGCGGCTCTAGGCTTGTGGTGGCACTGGGCAGAGGAAGAATCGGTGGCTCCTTCCGCCCGTCAGTAAGGTAGCTTATGCACAGTGGATGGCTACGTCCATTGTGGACACTGCATAGCCGCCTCGTGCTCATGACACAAACATTTAACTTTTGCCGAAATTTGTCGCTGTGTTTTTAGCTGTGTTGTTATTTTCTCTTTCTGTTTTATATTCAATATATATTGGCGTAGCCGTCACTGGAGTCAGTGCTTTTCTTTCCCCAAGTAACCGATCGCCATACAATCAGCTCTGTAATAGACGTTAAGCCATCTGTAAGCTTAGCGCCGATTCTTCAAAACGTTTAAAGAACATTGAAATATCTTCGTAGTACATGTTTAATTATTCTATCCTTAACGACACTCCCAGTGAAGAATATAGATTATTTAAATGAAGTTAAAGTTTTATCTGTATAATTTAATAAACATATTTTGCTGAATTTCACCTTATAAATGATATCGTTTCTGTTTCTGAACCATGAGGTCCGTACAGGAAAGGCTTTAAAACATTTTGCAGTGGCTGAGACAGCGTGTCCTTGAAGCTGTATACCGATAATTCCCTTTCCGATCAGCTGCTGCTGTGATTCACACTCAGATACAGTGATATAAATACTCCGAGTGGTGCAGTGAGAGAAATATTGAAAAAGATGATCCGCTGTGGCAACTCCTAACAAGAGGAGCTGAAAGAAGACGAAGAAGAAGTGAGAGTAACAACGCTAAAGCAGTTATATATAAATAACAGTGGGAGGTCGAGCTTTTAGTTACAGGGCCCCTAAACTGTGGAATGGTCTTCCTGCTTCCATAAGAGATGCCCCTTCAGTCTCAGCCTTTAAATCTCGGCTGAAGACTCACTACTTCAGTTTAGCATATCCTGACTAGAGCTGCTGATTAACTGTACATACTGCATCTCTGTTGTTAGTCATTAGCACTATAACATAAGTAACATGACAATTATATTTGAATACTAACCCTCACCTATTCTGTTTCTTTTCTCGGTACCCAAATGTGGCAATTGGTGCCACGGCCCACTTGCCAAGTTGTTTGCTTGCCTATGGTAAAGTCATCCCTGATGGAGGATCACAGGAATCATGGGAAAGAGGGGTCCTTTCATCGGAGCAACGTTTCAGCCGTGGCCTGGCCAAATGGGGAGGCAGCTAGATGGATGAGGTCTCCAGGACTCTAAAAATATCCAAACCTAATTATGTCATATCATCTACTGTTAAACCGTACTTCTAAAATTTTTATTATTATGCTGTATTAAGGAATTGTTCTGTTCTGTTCTGTGTATTGTATTGTATTGACCCCCTACTTTTGACACCCACTGCACGCCCAACCTACCTGGAAAGGGGTCTCTCTTTGAACTGCCTTTCCCGAGGTTTCTTCCATTTTTCCTAAAAGGTTTTTTGGGAGTTTTTCCTTGTCTTCTCAGAGAGTCAAGGCTGGGGGGCTGTCAAAAGGCAGGGCCTGTTAAAGCCCATTGCGGCACTTCCTGTGTGATTTTGGGCTATACAAAAATAAAACTGTACTGTATTGTATTATGGTATTTGGAATACTATGGCTGTTCCCTCTACCATTATATTGTTACAAGTTAATTACAATCAGATGCATTACACTAATAAATAATATGCGGTTAGTTTTGGTGTATTTATAAAGCCGCGTCAGGAAAATAAGGTGTAACCACACAGGAACAGTAGCACTGCTTTGACGCTGGGTGCCGCCAGTCTGCAAAACCGAGCGGAGAACTTGCGTACGGCAAGGTATGAGGTACCGTGGAAAAGTGCGTGGATTTACGCCAAGTGTAGGTTTTATACATCGCGATTTGAACGTGGAAAAGTTCTTACGCAACGTTTCTGTGCGTACGCACCGTTTATACATGAGGCCCCAGGTGTGCACTCTAGACTTGTTTGTGAATTTCGCTACTAGGTGTAGCATACTTATAGTATTCTATGACAGTTTGTCAAGTGAAGTTGTTCAGTATTGTTCGTATGGCATTCCGTGTCGGTTTTTCTTGGTGCTTATTAAACGTGCTCTACAATTTTTGTGATGGGTGATCATAAAGAACAGTGAGTCTGCCTTAAATTTTGTTTTCTGGGAAAACCGCTGCTGAAACTGTAGTGATGATTGAAACAGCTTTTAAAGAGGAAGCTTTAAGTAAAACACGGGTCTACGGGTGGTTTTCGCATTTCAAACAAGGGGAAATGTCACTCGATCTGGCCTCGTGCGACTGTTTCTTGTTCCTGCATATGAAAAAATAACTCAAGAGGAAAGCATTTTTGTACCATGGAGGAAGTCAAAGAAAAATCTTCAGGCATTGGACAACGTTCTACTTCAGCAATTCCAAAAATGTTTCCACCAGTGGGAAAACCACTGGGACAAGCGTATTCATTCACATAGAGAGTACTTTGAAGGAGACTAAAGTTTCAGTAAGTAAAAATTATTAAAACAATTATTTTTTCAATTCTGGTTATTTTGGGTACCCCCTCTTATATTACATTTTACAGATAAATTGTTAATTTAATGCTCACATGGGCAATGACAGGGAGACCTGGAAGGGTGTGATTGGGAGGAATGGCCCCCCCCCGATCTGAACCTGAACAGTGTTTTGTTATTGGACTTCTGTGCTCGTCACGGTTTGTCCATAACTAACACCATGCTCAAGCATAAGGGTGTTCATATGTGCACTTGGCACCAGGACACCCTAGGCCTCAGTTCGATGATCGACTTTGTGGTCGTGTCGTCGGACTTGCAGCCATATGTCTTGGACACTCGGGTGAAGAGAGGGGCGGAGCCGTTAACTGATCACCACCTGGTGGTGAGTTGGCTTCGATGGTGGGGGAAGATACCGGTCAGACCTGGTAGGCCCAAACGTGTTGTGAGGGCCTGCTGGGAACGGCTGGCAGAGTCCCCTGTCAGACGTAGCTTCAACTCCCACCTCCGGCAGAACTTCAACCACGTCCCGAGGGAGGTGGGGGACGTTAAGTCCGAATGAGCCATGTTCCGTGCCTCTATTGTTGAGGCGGCTGACCGGAGCTGTGGCCACAAGGGGGTCGGTGCCTGTTGTGGCGGCAATCCCAAAACCCGTTGGTGGACACCGGCGGTGAGGGATGCCGTCAAGCTGAAGAAGGAGTCCTATAGGACCTTTTTGTCCTGTGGGTCTTTGGAGGCAGCTGATAGGTACCGGCAGGCCAAGCGGAATGTGGCTTCGGTTGTTGCTGAGGCAAAAACTCGGGCATGGGAGGAGTTTGGAGAGTCCATGGAGAACGACTTTCGGACAGCCTCGAGGAGATTCTAGTTCACTGTCCGGTGTCTCAGGAGGGGGAAGCAGTGCAGTGTCAACACCGTATATGGTGGGGGTGGTGTGCTGCTGACCTCGACTCGGGACGTTGTGGGTCAGTGGGGGGAGTACTTCGAAGACCTCCTCAATCCCAATAACATGCCTTCCAATGAGGAAGCGGAGCCTGGGGACTCTGAGGTGGGCTCTCCCATCTCTGGGACTGAAGTCACCGAGGTGGTCAAAAAACTCCTTGGTGGCAGAGCCCCGGGGGTGGATGAGATACGCCCTGAGTTCCTTAAGGCTCTGGATGTTGTAGGACTGTCTTGGTTGACATGTCTCTGCAACATCGCATGGACATTGGGGACAGTGCCTCTGGATTGGCAGACCGGGGTGGTGGTCCCCCTCTTTAAAAAGGGGACGGAGGGTGTGTTCCAACTACAGAGGGATCACACTCCTCAGCCTCCCTGGAAAAGTCTGTTCGGGGGTTCTGGAGAGGAGGGTCCATCGGATAGTCGAATCTCGGATTCAGGTGGAACAGTGTGGTTTTCGTCCTGGTCGCGGAACAGTGGACCAGCTCTACACCCTTAGTAGAATCCTGGAGGGTGCATGGGAGTTTGCCCAACCAGTCTACATGTGTTTTGTGGACTTGGAAAAGGCGTTCGACCGTGTCCCTCGGGGAATCCTGTGGGGGGTGCTCCGGGAGTATGGGGTACCAGACCCCCTGATAAGGGCTGTTCGGTCCCTGTACAACCGGTGTCAGAGCTTGGTCCGCATTGCCGGCAGTAAGTCAAGCCTGTTTCCAGTGAGAGTTGGACTCCGCCAGGGCTGCCCTTTGTCACCGATTCTGTTCATAACTTTTATGGACAGAATTTCTAGCCGCAGCCAAGGTGTTGAAGGGGTCCGGTTTGGTGGACTCGGGATTGGGTCACTGCTTTTTGCAGATGATGTTGTCCTGTTTGCTTCATCAGGCCGTGATCTTCAGGTCTCTCTGGAGCGATTCGCAGCTGAGTGTGAAGCGGCTGGGATGAGAATCAGCACCTCCAAATCCGAGACCATGGTCCTCAGCCGGAAAAGGGTGGAGTGCCCTCTTGGGGTTGGGGGTGAGATCCTGCCCCAAGTGGAGGAGTTCAAGTATCTCAAGGTCTTGTTCACGAGTGAGGGAAGAATGGACCGTGAGATTGACAGGCGGATCGGTGCGGCATCTGCAGTTATGCGGGCTCTGCATCGGTCTGTTTTGGTGAAAAAGGAGCTGAGCCGTAAGGCAAAGCTCTCAATTTACCAGTCGATCTACGTTCCTACCCTCACGTATGGTCATGAGCTATGGGTAGTGACCGAAAGAACGAGATCGCAAATACAAGCGGCTGAAATGAGTTTCCTCCGCAGGGTGTCTGGGCTTTCCCCTTAAAGATAGGGTGAGAAGCTCTGTCATCCGGGAGGGGCTCAGAGTAGAGCCGCTGCTCCTTCGCATCGAGAGGAGTCAGATGAGGTGGCTCGGGCACCTGATCAGGATGCCTCCTGGACACCTCCCTGGTGAGGTGTTCTGGGCATGTCGAACAGGGAGGAGGCCCCGGAGAAGACCCAGGACACGCTGGAGGGACTATGTCTCCCGGCTGGCCTGGGAACGCCTTGGGATTCTCCCAGAAGAGCTGGAAGAAGTGGCCGGGGCCTCTCTGCTTAAGCTGCTACCCCCGCGACCCGACCCCGGATAAGCGGAAGAGGATGGATGGATGTTAATTTAAGAAATGCTTACTAACATGTAAGGGCACAGTGGTGCAGTAGTAGCAATGAGCTGGCACCCCATCCAGGGAATGTTTTCGGTGCTTGCTGGGACTGGTGTGACCCTGGATGAATGGAATAATTAAATAGGTATAACAAAAGATTTTCAATGTTCCTTAAAAGTTGAAAAATCTGTGTTCTAAGCTTACAGCTGGTCTTACATTTATTACAGATGCTTACTGCATAGTAATTGGTGTCACAAGAACGAGACATTGACAGATAAAGAGTTGGGGCAGCCACCCGTATATTGTGGTATCCTGGCTGCAAAAGTCGTTTTCTTTCAACAAAATACAGAGCACTGAAGTGCATACAACCGAGTCCAAAACAAGACTGAAGAAACAAAGGAAAAGGGGCAGGTTTTAAAGGGGGAGACAGGAAGTGAGGTCGATGGATCCGCACGTGGTCTTCCACCATTGGCTCAGTAGCCGGAGGTGACATCAGAGGGACTGGAGCTGGTGTGGCCGACTTCCATTGGCTCAGTCCCGGAAGTGATGTCAGGTGATCCAGGTGAAATCCCCCGGGGATGGTCTACAGGCAAGGGAGAAAAAGAGTCAGTGCACTCTGCCACACCCCGGCATGCCTCGAACTGCCTTCACTCAAGCCCTTTAGCTGCCTCCCATGCGCACGTGTGTGACAAGGCCCCCCCCTTAGCCCAGACCCGACGGGTCGGGCGACCCTAACCGAGAGGTCGTGAACCCGAAAGCATCAGCGTTGGCGTGAGAGCGCCCGGCGATGAACGAGCGAAAACTTGTACGGCTGCAGGTCAAGAAACCACCGGGTGACCCGCGGATTCGACTCCTTGTGGAGGGCCATCCACTGTAGGGGTGCATGGTCCGTGACAAGGGTGAATTCCCGGCCCAACAGGTAGTACCTCAGCTGAGTAATCGCCCATTTAATCGCCAGAGCCTCCCTCTCCACCGCAGCATACCTGGTCTCCCGGTCCAACAGTTTCCGGCTCAGGAACATGATGGGGTGCTCCACACCATCGACGCTTTGGCTCAGCACGGCGCCCAGGCCTGTGTCCGAAGCGTCCGTCTGGAGGATGAAAGGCAAAGAAAAGTTAGGTGCCATCAAAACAGGTGTGGACGTAAGGGCCTGCTTTAAGTCACCAAATGCAGCCTGTTTTTCAGTCCATACCACAATGTTCGGGCCCTCTTCTTTGTTAAATCAGTCAAGGCGCGCTTCTCCAAAACCGGGTACAAACCGGCGGTAGTACCCGCTAACCGAAAGGCTTGGACTTGCCGCTTGGTTCATGGACGGGCCATTTCAGAATGGCATCAATTTTGGAGCACTGTGGCCTTACGGTACCCGACCCACCAGGTAGCCTAAATATTTGGCCTCGCTTAATCCAAGAAGCATTTCTTGGGATTAATCCGAGCCCGCCTCACCAAGTGTCCGTAATACCGCTTGGACATGCTGTAGGTGTTCCTTCCATGTGCTGGAATAGATGACCACGTCATCCAGGTAGGCAGCACTGTATGAGTTATGAGGCCGAAGCACTTTGTCCACCAGACGCTGAAAGGTTGCTGGAGCCCGTGTAACCCAAATGGAAGGACACGATACTGCCAGTGTCCGCTAGGGGTACTAAACGCGTTTTTTTCCTTCGCGGAGTCCGTTAAAGGAACCTGCCAGTACCCTTTCGTCATGTCAAGTGTGGTCAGGTATTGAGCCTGTCCAAGCCTCTCGAGGAGGTCGCCCACGCGTGGCATTGGATAAGCATCAAATTGGGAGACTTGATTGCCGACGGAAGTCATTGCAGAACCTCCAACTTCCGTCAGGCTTACCGACAGCACAATGGGGCTGGACCAGGGACTATAACTTTCCTCAATCACACCTAGCTCCAGCATGCGCTTGATCTCAAGCTCCACTTCAGCCTTTTTTGCCTCGGGAAGACGATACAGGCGTTCTCGGACAACAACCCCGGGCTCTGTCACGATGTTGTGCTCAATCAGAGAGGTCCTTCCGGGTTCTCACTGACTACCTCCCGAACGGTCCGGATAACTGTTTCCAGCTCCTGCCGCTGTCTGGGACTTAAGTCCGTGCCGAAGTTAAGGTCGTGTGTGAGCGAAGAGTGAGCGGGCTGGCGGAGGAGGGATCGGGGTCCCTGTCCTTCCACGGTTTCAGCAGGTTCACATGATAAACCGCTCCTTTGGCCGACGATTGGGTTGACTCACCAAATAGTCGACCAGTCCCTTCCTCTCCTTAACTTCGTAGGGGCCCTGCCAGTGGGCAAGCAATTTAGAGTGGGAGGTAGGCACTAGGACCATGACCCGATCTCCGGGCGGAACTCCCAAGAGGCGTGCGCGGTTGTAGTACCGGCCTGTGCTGCTTGAGCCTCCTCCATGTGACTTTTAAGGACAGGCGAATTTTTCCAAATCTATCGCGTAACTGCGCGATATATTCCAGTATGTTTGTGGAGGGAAGAGCCTCTTCTTCCCAGCCTTCTTTCAAAATATCTAATATGCCCGAGGTTGTCGCCCGTATAGTAGTTCAAAGGGGAGAACCCGTGGAGGCTTGTGGGACTTCCGATAGGCAAAAAGGACGAGGGGGAGGAGCTGATCCCAGTTCCTTCCATCCTCGCTGACCACCTTACGCAGCATTTGCTTGAGAGTTTGATTAAACCTCTCTACTAATCCGTCGGTTTGAGGATGATACACCGAGGTCTTTAAATGCTTTATTTTCAGTAATCTGGCAGTCTCCTTGAACGTTTCCGAGGTGAAGGGGGTCCCCTGGTCTGTCAAGACTTCTTTGGGGATCCCCACGCCAATACCCCTAGTAATTCCCGCGATGGCTTTAGAGGTAGCTGAGCGCAACGGAACAGCTTCGGGGTATCGTGTAGCGTAATCCACGAGGACTAAAATGTACTTGTGTCCTCGGGCTGAGGGCTCCAGGGTCCCACCAGGTCGACCCGATTCTGTGGAAGGGAACGCGTCAATCAGTGGAATAGGAATGAGAGGAGCACGGTCCCTCCTAGGAATTTGTCGCAGTTGACACTCCGGGCAGGAAGCGCCAAAGCGGCTAACCTCCTCATTAATTCCTGGCCAGTAGAAACGGAGCTTGATCCGCTCCAGAGTTTTTTCGGTGCCCAGGTGGCCACCTAGGAGGTGGGCGTGTGCTAGCTCACAGACCTGCCGCCGGAAGGTACGCGGCACTAGCAGCAGCCTCGTCTCCTGCCCGTCATGCATTGCTACACGGTAAAGGAGGTCATTATCTAGCACAAAGTAGGGGCCCTGTGGCATCGACTGATTAGTCGGCTGGCCATTGACAAGGACCACTGCATTTTTTACAAACTTCAGGGAGTCATCATTCCATTGCTCCCTTCTAAAAGAAGCCGGCGCTTTTAAATTGGAACCGCAACACGGAGAGAGGGTCAGCGCCGACCTCAATGGGCGTGGTTTCCTCCCGCTCCGCCGGCGTTGGTGGATGGCGTGTTAGCCCGCGACGCCCGGGAGTTGCCACGTCAGTCAGGGCGACTGCTTCGTCTCTCTCTGCCGGCTGATTACACGGCGTGGAGGCAGCTTGAGACGGGTTATCTCCGTCCATAACGAGGCCCAAATTAACCCCGGGAGTGGTATGTGTCTCACCGCTTTTGATTTTAGACCAGTCCGCCCTAGTATCACCGGGTGTGGAGGATCAGGTAGGACGGCTACGGTGAGCTTACTTAACTGACCCTCCGTAACTGATGACACAGCGGCGGACCTGTACCAGCGGATGTCTCCGTGGACACAGGTTATACCGGTCTTAAATTTAGCCACTGTTGCGGTTGCACAAAGCGGCGGGCAACAATGAAATGTTGCTGCGAGTCGAACAAACCTGTGGTCTTGTGTCCGTTGACGATCACCACGCCAGTATGTGGGACCGCCAACGGATTAGCCAGAGCACACCAACCTCTCCTCACCCTCCACCTGCATTCCTCCTTGCCCCCCGCGGACGCCAATACGGGCTCCGGATTGTACAGGGTGGGGCTAGGTCTTGGAACGTACCCCGGCTGAGTTTGACATGAGGACGGTTCTGCTCCCCTAGAGTGTGAGGCCGCCTCTGCGTCTCCATAAGCTCTATGAGCTCAGCCATGTTCTTGAACGCTCGCCCCAAACCGGCTGGGTGAAGCCACGGGAAGCGCTTCCAGGAGCAGATAGCAAGCTACCTGCTCTATTATTTGGTAGGGCGTGTTTTCAAATGGCCGTAGCCAATGCCCTACCATTGCCCATAAGGACCAGGCTTGTTTGTTGGTTGGCCGGTCAGGGTCCAACCTCCATTTTTATTTTATTCACCTGCCAGTCTGGGGCACCCCTAGGTGGTAAATGGGGCTTTGGTTTCGCAGGAAGGCAGGCACTCTCCCCCAAGAGAGCATACTGAGTCCCTTTTGCCTCCCTCCAGGGCAGCCCAATTCTGTGAGCCCCACCCGCACACTCCCTGGCCACTCCAGATGGGCTAGTTATGAGTGCCGGGAGCGGAGCCCGCACCGGTCACGCCAACCACGGGCACCCTCCCCGCCTGAATACTCGGCCCCGGTACGCTCCCACCTGGGTATATTGCAGGTCCTGTCCCCTTCTCCTCCGGGACTTCTCCATCCTGCCGACTACGCCACTGTCACAAGAACGAGACATTGACAGATAAAGAGTTGGGGCAGCCACCCGTATATTGTGGTATCCTGGCTGCAAAAGTCGTTTTCTTTCAACAAAATACAGAGCACTGAAGTGCACACAACCGAGTCCAAAACAAGACTAAAGAAACAAAGGAAAAGGGGCAGGTTTTAAAGGGGGAGACAGGAAGTGAGGTCGTATGGATCCGGCACGTGGTCTTCCACCATTGGCTCAGAGCGGAGGTGACATCAGAGGGACTGGAGCTGGTGTGGCCGACTTCCATTGGCTCAGTCCCGGAAGTGATGTCAGGTGATCCAGGTGAAATCCCCCGGGGATGGTCTACAGGCAAGGGAGAAAAAGAGTCAGTGCACTCTGCCACACCCCGGCATGCCTCCGAACTGCCTTCACTCAAGCCCTTTAGCTGCCTCCCATGCGCACGTGTGTGACATTGGTTAAATAGAAAAAGAAAATGGAAGGACAGGAACTGGAGGGGGGTTGGTATGTTTGACAGACACAGTACTGCTGCAGTAAATTATTCCATCCAGGGTCTCTCCCATCCCAGCAAGCATCATGCCTGAGGCAAGAACAATCCCTGAACGAGGTACCAGCTCATCTCTACCACGGTGCCATCATGCTTCAATATGATTAGTAAATACCTAAAGCATTTCATCATGAAAATTATATCAAGCATACATCTTAGTATTCTAAAATGTTCAGAGAGCTGTAATACCACGAATTTAATGTATTCTGAGTGACAATCACTGCCTGTGTGCTTCTGTCAGCGTAAGAGCCCATTTAAGAAGCACATAGCGATTAATGACTGGGTCAGGGAACCCTTAGAATACAAAGCATTTAATGTGCTATTTTAGTTACAATTGAGTTTGAGAAACTCTAGTAAATTAAACCTTGATTTTAAGATGTTTATGACATTCTGCTTTAATGACAAAATAAACTACAGTGGAAATTCTGAGATTAAAATTGAGATTTTGACTTTAATCTCAACATTATCCTCTTTTACAGATGGTAGGTTGAGACTAGCTTTTTCACAGCAACTTTCTTTTTTTATTTTGGGCACTGAGCAACTTTCTGAACTTGAACTTTTGAGTGTCTCCATCACGCCGTACCACTTCATCCATTATACCACTGATTAAGCCACCAAATAATACATTTTGACTTGTCTACACTTCACTGAGCATGACCTCCATTTCACATTCACTGGAATTCTTCTTTTTTCCATGTGCTATTTCCATTGTCTTTTATTGTGATATAAAATGTAACTTATTGGTGAGACTGTCAGATCAGAGCGTGTACAGAAGTTGGGTTTCAGATGAGTGAAACTCATGTAACTCTTGTGTTTTTATCTGGCTTACTTCTGTTGTTCCAGTGATTCAAACTGGCAAAGATGGATGCCTTAGTACTTAAGATAATTTTTTCAGACTGGTGATAGAAGTCATTGGGACATTTGATGCCACTTCATGTTTATTTATTATTTTGCATGTTACCCTGTGGCTGCTAAAACTTTGTTGACTTGAAGGCATGTTTTGTCAATATTAATATTGTAATGTTATTTTTATTTGCACTCTGGTTGTGACAACAGACAAACAATAAAAACGTGGTCTTCGTGCTTTTTTGTCTGGCAAATGAAGTCATCTTGTATACTCTTTGCCCAACCAGCTGTCTGAGTGATGTGGTTTTGTGTAATTTTTTTAATCAAATTCCTTTGTTAGCACACCACATGACTAACATAATTCTACTCATTCTCCAAATGTTCCTGAAATTTAACATCCTACAGGTAGGTTTATAGGTTTTAATGATACCTTGTTTACTAAAATATAGATTTTTATGAAAAACTCTCAAGTGGGGAGGACTGAAGTTTAAGATAGTTAAGCCAAACTAATTGTGGTGCTTATGAGTGGTGACATGTTGTATGTTAGTTGACTTGCAAATGAAGTATGAATTTCACTGTAATCTATACTTGTGATAAATGCTACAGTTTTTGTTAGATTTAAACATAGCCTTTGACACTAACGAAAAGAAACACATATTACCCAGAAAATTATCTTTTTGTATAGGAATAATTCAGAGGTTTCCAGGTAATGTCCACATTTGATTATAATTACTTGCCAACCATGGCACCTGAGAGTGGTGACATGCTGCATGTTGATCAGACATACAAGAATTTCACTGTACTCTGTCCATATGACAATAAACTTGAACTTAAATTCACTTTTTTGAAATGTAATTTTTATTCAGTGTGTACTATTGAAATATATAAATATAACATTTGAATGTATAATTAGAATTATTATATAACATACTGAATCAAACCCTCCATGCACTGAAAATTTACTAATGATTTAATGTTTCCTGTTTCGTGTTATAGCTCATCTATATATATAATTCACTAAGGGCACGCAAGACAGTGAGCGCAAGCAAGACAGTGCCACGCCCACCAACTCACAGAGCCCTGCCCACCATCTCTAAGACCATGGGATACGCTTGACAGAGCCCCGCCCGCCAACTCTAACCCTCCTACCACGTCATGGGATACACACGACAGAACCACACATGCCAACTGTAACCGTCCTCCAGCGTCGCTCCCGAGGCATGTGCACTGCCTGCTCATGTGCTCGCACGCAACAGCTCGCCAAACACAGCCTCAGTCGCTGTGCAAAAGTCCACATGCACCTCTGAGCCACGTTGACTTTTCACCGCATGCAAGACAGAGAGCCACGACCGCCAACTCACAGAGCCCCGCCCATGGGTTAATGGCACTAGATTTTCTGTTACCAGCATTCACCACAATGTACTGGAGTGTAAGACTATCACATCTGCCACCTCACAAACTGTCCTTATTCCCCGTATTTCCCTGACCCCATCAGATTCTAATTTGCCTTTTACTTTTACATGCAATTTCCTGTTAGATTGGCGTTTGCAATGACTATTAATAAGGCACAAGGGCAAGCTTTCAAAAAAATATGCCTGAATCTGCCAAAACCTGTTTTCACTCACGGACAATTTCTATGTTGCTCTCTCCAGAGTTCCATCTTTTCATTCACTGACAGTTGTATCCTCAAACCCTCCCCATTTGGACAACTGTGTCTTTCAGTAAGTGTTCACTCATCAATAAATAATTATATGCGGCGTATGCTACGCTGCGGGTTGGCTAGTTTTTCTATATTTTGGGTGGCATAGTTCTGATCTTGTGGCCTTCTATGTGGAGTTTACATATTGTGTTTGGATCCATCCAGGTTTTTCTCTGATACCTCAAAAATAAAGTTTTTTATATTGTGACAGATTAGGGTTTTCTCGCACCCTTGCACCCTCAGACACCACGTCAGACACCAGATAAAAATCCAATAATTATTTATTATAATAATAATTGTGCACAAAGCACCACCTCTCCACAATTCTCCAATAACAATAACAATAAACCAATCCTCCACTCCCAGACGCTTAGCCACCCTGCCTCCCAACTCAGCTCATTGCCTGGGAGTTCCCACAGTCCTTTTATATTCCCGACCCGGAAGTGTTCC